>NC_080178.1:59462585-59787602 GCF_950295315.1 Erinaceus europaeus | reverse complement strand
GTTTTCTTCTTTTGTTTTTGTTTTTTTCCAGCATTTTATAATAAGCATTACTATTAAGAACAATTGTTCTATAATAAGCATCTATTACTTTTGCAATCATAAAACAAATATTTTCAAGAGTAGTTTAGCAGTTTTGATACCCCTTGATAGTTTTTATCTGTCCTCATGTACAAAACACATTACCAGCAAAGGGAATTTTTTGGAGAGTAAAGTGCAGGGTTTCATTCCTAAGCTTCCGACTTCAGTCCCCAGTGCCACATATATCAGAGTGGTGTCCTGCCTTCTCTTCTCATTCTCATGTGAAACTCACTCATATGGTTTAAATAATTAAAAATCTTAAAGAACATATTTACTTATTTTATTATTGTTTTAATTGCCACCAGAGTTACCATTAAGACTTGGTGCCTGTACTAAAAGACCACAGCTTCCTTTTTTTCTTCTTCTTCTTTCTATTATACTTGATAGGACAGAGAGAAACTGAGAGGGGAGTGGAAGATAGAGAGGGAGAGAGAAAGACAGACACCTGCAGATCTGCTTCACAGCTTATGAAGTGAACATTGCTACACTTGATATATATGCATATATATTGGATTTGTATTGAGGATAAAGTCATGAAAATTTTTTAAATATCTTATAGCATTGTTTGACAAATCAGTAGTAAATAAACAGAAATGGCTAGGAAAGGGGCAAAGAAAGGCAAAATGGGCTGGAAAGGTAGGAACTTCCTTAGTAACTGTTGAGAGGGTTTTGACTGGTAGGATTAATAATTAATAATACCTGGAAGGCAGGGTGGGTGTTGAGGGTAGAAAGAACATAGATCAAAGGAATGGAATTCCGACTTGCCACTTCTGGGTCTGCCCTTTAAAAGCCTTGGCTCTCTGATCAATAAAAGAATTGCAATGCCTCACCGCCACAAGCTTGGTTCATGAGTCATCTCCCTCGTGTCCCTGAGTGAGTAGCAGCCCAGGCTGGCTCCTGTAGAGTTCTCTTCAACTCAGAGAGTACGCACCCGGGAAGAGGCACCCCCACGCTAGCCCGGCAGCTCCCTAACCAAAGAAGGGATCATTTGTAGGAAGCCTGAGCTACCAAGTCAATGCAAATCCCTCCTCTGGTCTTACTTCCCTGATCTTTCCAGCTCTGCCTTTCTGTAGCTTCTCTCTCTCCACAGCTTCTGGAATAGGCAGGCCAAAGCCAAGGGCAGCAACTTGAGCAAAGAATCCTAGTCACTTACTCCCAGATCAGCAAGTAGTCATGAGCACACTACCAAGTATCCCCACACCTTCTCTTATCAGTGTCTTACCCAGAATGTTTATACCACTTGAAACATTCTCCTCCTTTACCCTCTAAGTTTTCCTTCTGACTGCGTTTTCTTATTACTGAGTAAAATGTCACTTCTAGAAAGTTAATCTAAATCCTTTAGACTAGAAATTCCATATGTGTTACAGGTTCCCACTGATTTATGCTTCTAGCTAGCTATTCTAATCCCCCTTATTCTAATTTATTATTTACTACTTGTTTGTCAAACAATGCTTTAAGATTTAAAAAAATTTTTCATAACTTTATCCTCAATACAAATCCAATATATATGCATATATATCAAGTGTAGCAATGTTCATTTATTGTATGAACGAATGGGTGATGAGTGTTGAAGTAAGAGTTCACATGGCACACTTAGCATTGCCAATAAAGAAAACACCACTAACTAAGAAGGAAAAGAATAGCATAGAAGTGACTAGATTACCAGAGTAATTGACTTGAACAGAAATGTTTGTAGAACACAGACCAACAGGAATGTTCATGAGGTCTCTGTATTGTGATGGATGGGGTTAGATGCTTGTAGAAGTGTGAAATTCCATCACTATTGGTTTCCTGCTTAATACTCTTGGTTTTATAGCTCTGATTGTTATCCATGTGTCTCTATGCTACAGGCAATGTGTGTGTGTGTGTGTGTGTGTGTTGTGTGTGTGTGCTTGTGTGTGTGCGCGTGTGCATGCACGTGCACGTGCGTGTGCCTATGAGAGTGTGTGTATTTGTGTATGAGAAAGGCACACAGAAAGAGATAGTATAAAATACTATTGTATTGGTTAGAATGCTCCATTTTAGTTTTATTTTTCTTGCTGTTGTGTATTGTTGATGGAATCTAGTGCCTCACACATGGAAAGTGTGCAGTGCCTCATTGGTCTTGACTCCAGACCCTATGCAACTTATCTTTTTATCAGTGGTTTAAATGCTATTATTAGTACATCAATAATTAAGGAAAAATGCAGCTATGACTCTGTTTTATGTATAGCTCTCTCATAAGAACACTTATATTATGCAGAGTTAACTACCAGGATTTGTTTCTGTGTCATTCTTGCCCAGTGAAAGACCATTAGTAGAGTCTAAAGAGAAAAAAAATGATATACAATAGTTTCATGCAAAAGATGTTCACTACAATCTTTTGCTTTTTACTAGATATGTAATGGTACAATGAAACTATTATAGTGAAATATTTTCTGCCAGATATTCTATTTTTATTTTATAGCTTTACTGAAGAATGGGTTACTTACAATAAACTATACATAATTAAAGTTTATAGCTTTATAAGTTTGAACACTATAGATTCCTATGAAACTATCAGCTCAATCAACATAAAGCACATATTCATTGTCTCCCAAATTTCCTTGTATGTCTTTGTAATAGTTCTCTTCTACCTAATCTCATCCTTAAGCAATTGTCTTGATGTATTTAGCCACTACAGATTATTATTATATATTTTTCCACCTCTGGGAATTCATCATTCCATTCCGAATTTTTTTCACACACACACACAAACACACACACATATATATATATATATATATATATATATATATATATATATATATATATATATATATGTGTGTGTGTGTGTGGAGAGAGAGACAGAGACAGAGACAGAGACAGACAGAGACAGGGGAAGGTCATGGCATACCTGACTAAGATCACACATTACAGTGCACAAGGTCTTGGGCTCATGCCCCTGGTCCCCACTTGCAGGTGGGATGCTTGACAAGTGATGAAGCAGGGCTGCAGGTGTCTCTCTGTCTTTCTCACTCTCTATCTCCCCTTCCCTCTAGATTCCTGGCTGTCTCTATCCAATAAAAAAATATCATTTTGGGGGAGTCGGGCAGTAGTGCTGTGGGTTAAGCATATGTGGCGCAAAGCGCAAGGACTGGAGTAAAGATCCAGGTTCGAGCTCCCATCTCCCCACCTGCAGGAGAGTCGCTTCACAGGCGGTGAAGCAGGTCTGCAGATGTCTGTCTTTCTCTCCCCCTCTCTGTCTTCCCCTCCTCTCTCCATTTCTCTCTGTCCTATCCAACAACAATGACATCAATAACAACAATAACTACAACAACAATGAAAAACAACAAGGGTGACAAAAGGGAAAATAAATAAATCTAAAATATATATATATATATATATAATTTTTAAAAATTGAGAGAGAGAGGGAGAGACCATAGAACTGAAACTCGCTGCAATGTGGTGAGAAATGAGTTCAAGCCTGGACTGCATGCAAGGCAAAACGGGCTCACCATCACAGCAAGCTATTTTTGTAGCTCCATTTTGGATTATATTGAAATGTCTAGAATTTCATATGACTGCATCGATCAATTGGTTTTCAGTTTGGAAAGAAATATTCAACATATATCACTAGGCAATTTGTAAACACCAGATAGTAGTTTACCATACTTGGAAAAGGGGTTCTAGGATTAGTGTCAGCAAAGAGAAGCTCAGTTCTTGCAAATCTTCTTTAAAAATTTTGATTAGACCAACAACAGTTCTAGACAGTCCCTTTAAAAGGGGGAATTACAAACGTTACCATGCACTAGTTGATTGACTTGGATAAGGTATAGAATTCACTCTGGGACTGAATGCAAGTGTAAACTGAAAATATAGTTCCTGTTAAAGTAATCACTTTTAGGGGTCTTACAATCAACATGATAACTTGCATACAGTAAACACTCAATAAATATTAGCTATTGTTATTGTTGTAGTTGTTTTTATTTTATTTGGGGTGGGTTTAATGGCTTACATACACTTGTTGACACAATGCTTTTCAAAACACTTGCCCCTCTGCCAACTTAGGTCTTTTTCCACCATTAAGCATGAGGACCCCACAGTTTCCCCTGCCCTGACCCCTGCTGGCTAGAGTCCTTTCCTAGAGTCCTTTGCTTTGGTGCAATACAACTAATTCAGTTCAGGTTATACTTTGTGTTTCTCTTTTCTGTTCTTGTTTCTGAAGTTCTGTCTGTGGTTGAGATTATCTGATACTCATCCTTTGCTTTTTAGTTTATCTCACTTAACAAAATTCTTTCAAGCTCCATCCATGACATATGGGGAAAAATGTTAATAATAAAAGGTTTTAATTCTCCTTTGGAATTTTTCAAGAATTTTTGGAAACTTTTTTTTTCTCCAAAATCTTCATGTCTCAAATCATTTAAATCAGTAGTGGGAATTCCTTACCCAACAACAGCTAATGATCATACTTAAGCCATCAAGGTGTGATCACTAAGTCTAAGTGACATCATATTGTCACCAAATTGGAGGCAATCATTTATTTTCCCTGAGTCTGCCTATCCTCACTTGCAAAATTGATCTTTTATTGCCTGTGTCATACATTATTTATGTGGCCAGACAATATGAAAGATGTGAACTTATCTGCTATAAAAAAGATAGTGAATCTGTAACATTTTGAGATAAACTAAGGTAGGAGAACTAGCATTGTGCATTATTTATTCATTTATAAGTTTTTCAATAAATATGTTCTAAGTGTTGATTTTGTGCTTGGAACTTTCCCAGGTTCTATATAAACAGTAACAAAGCACAACGAGTACATTACAGAGAAGTAAATTTGCAAATAATTAAACTATGTCTTTCTTTATTAAGAATTGTACACACTGTGGGCACTTGGGGTTAGGCAAAAAAAAAAAAAGAGGTAATATTGGACTGAAATTGCAATGTAAGCAAACAGTGAAAGCAACAAGAGCAAAGAAAGGGAGATATGAAAGTCTAGTCCACTGTAAGGGAGGTGAATGGAAAATAACTGTAATTAGGGCTGGAGAAGTTACAGGAAGGGTCACATATAGAGATACTGAGTGTTTGTTTGCATTTAACACAATAGCATAGGTTTCCTATAACAGAGAAAGCAGGTTAAGTTTGCCTTTAGAACGATCTTTTGTCAACAAGATGAACTGTAATCAGGAGGACCAATTAGCTTGCAATAGAAAGATAAAAGTTAATATGTGTGTGTGTGTGTGTGTGTGTGTGTGTGTGTGGTTTCATATAAGTGTGTACAGTTTCACATATAGTTTCCTTATTTGTTTCTGCTACTCCTTTTTTTTTTGTTTTTTTGTTGGAGTAGGAGTGATATTCAGTGAAAGCACACAGAACTTGGCCTGGGAAAGGTCCTGGATTTGATACCTGGCACCACCAACATTGAGAGCTAAGCTTTGCTCTATAAATCAACCAACCAATAAAATGAAATACTTCCATATGTACTTTACAAGATTGTTATGATAAAACATCATTTTGAAATTATGTATGTGGAGTAGTTTTATAAGGTGAGCAACACCATATAACACATGATAGATAGCAGTCATTGCTAACCTGTCTTGCCATTTTGATCATCTGGAGAACCAGCTCATCTGCAGGAGTTAAGTCAGTTGTGTTGTAATCAACATCTGCCACATGTTGTAATCAACATAGCCACATGAGCTATGCCATGGTTCTTCATTTTCCATGAGTTAATCCAATAAGAAGGAAATAAACATAAGTGATGGAACTCTTAAGTAAAAGTCACACTTAATTACTCAACCAAGCACTCAAACAAGCTCCCAATTCATAAGGGTGAGAAAGGTCAATGGAATATTTCCACATTGATTTGTTCTGCCTCTTCTAATTGCTTTGGGTGAGAGCTGTGTGTGTTCCATGGGAAGTAACTAGGTGTCACAATTATAATTCTGGGATAGAGAAGCTTATGAAAGATTAGAGTAACACCAGTTTTATTAGATGAATTCAACAGTCACATTTAATATAAGATAAATTCTATTTGAAAACGTGGATTAGATCAATTCCTAATATATCTTACATATAGTCAGCTCTCAGTAAATTATATGGAAACAAAAGGAGTAACCAAAACCAGCAAGTATCCAGCAATTACTGTTTTTGGTCACCTGAAATGTTAGTTCAAATAAGGGTGAACTTCACTACCTTGCAATAACATTATGAAGAGCAGTGCAATTGCATTTGTGAAAGCATGTAGTAAATCTTAGAGAATTACATCAGTTTGAGACACCAGGGATTTTATTATTGTTAGCCTCATTTTGAAGTTCACAGAATACCTTCCATTTTTTTGGAGATAAGTAAAGCACAGTTAAATAATTTCGACAAGGAAATGATGCTAGAAAGGCAAATAGGTCCCATCACCCATTTGCAAATATTTCTAATCATTTCCTCTTTTTGTGCCTTTACTAATTCAATAAACAGTATATGAGTCTCTGTCTCTAGCCAATCACAAATAAAAATTAAATTAAAAATAAAATAAAAAAGAAATTTAGTACTATACTGGGAAATAGAAGATAAAGGGCAGGGCTCTCTTAGCCAAAGAAGCTGACATTTTATGCTGAAGCCTAATCCCAAGTGTAATCTCATTTGGAGGTGAGACCAGAGGGGGTAATTAGTTGATCAGGTTGCAGACCTGCCCAATGGGTTTAATGCTATTATGAAAGAGCCTACAAAGACCTCACTTGCTTTTCCACCATGTGGTGGTGATACAACAACAACAAAAAAAATTACAAAGGAGACAGCAGATCTCATCAGGCAGCAAATGTATTGGCACCTTAAACCGGGGCTTTTTAGACTCTAGAACTATGAGCAATAAATTTCTGTGATTTATAATTTATCTAGTCTATGGCATGTTGTTTAGTGGCCTGAACTGACCAAGAAATGGGCATGTTTGATAAATCTAGGTATTATACATTAGATGAAGGAATAAAGCTGAAACAGTTTTTTTTTTCTTTTTCTCTCAGAGCCTGATGTGAAAAACAGACAAAAACTGAAATAAAAGTAATGCCATGTAGTAAAAGCTAAAATCAAGGGGTTTGTAGGATGCTATGAGAATCTAGAAAAGGGGGGTTTAAGACAGTCTTTGGAGTTTAGAACAACACTTGAAAGAGGAATGTATTTGTTCACTGAAACAGACTGAAGTATCCTGGTAGAACAAAATGGTAAAATAGGTGTCTGCTGTGAGTGAGTTTTCAGAGTGTGGCATATTCAGGAGACTGCTAAGTGCTTTGATATCATCAACTATAGGCTCCTATAGGCAAGGAGAAGAAAAGGAGATTTAGATAGTTCAATAGAGGTCTGGTTTGGTGGCCTCTGTGTTTTTGATAAAGAGATTATATTTAATCCTTCTTGAGTATTAAAAAATGTTAAGAGGGAATAAACACAATAAAAACCTGTATTAAAATGTTCCTATTTTTATCAGGATAATACACAAGGCATTCACTTTAATGGGCTCTCCTGCATCTCCAGTCAATTCTAATCACCATAAGCATGTAAGAATGTAAGAAAAATGAGGAAGACCAAAGCAGACTATAGGCCATCAAACTAATACTGTCAACTAAACTCAAAAGAATAGTCTATAGGAAAAGAAAAACTACAGAAGACCTGAGGAAAAGTAATTTAAAAAAAATGTTTATATTTATTTATTTTCCCTTTTGTTGCCCTTGTTTTGTTTTGTTTTTATTGTTGTTGTAGTTATTATTGTCATTGTTGTCATCATTGTTGGATAGGACAGAGAGAAATGAAGAGAGGAGGGAAAGACAGAGAGGGGGAGAGAAAGACAGACACTCGCAGACCTGCTTCACCGCCTGTGAAGCGACTCCCCTGAAGGTGGGGAGCCAGGGGCTCCAACCGGAAAAGTAATTTTTTTCAGGTCTGAGATCAAGAAACTTAAGAGTCTAAAATTAAGTTGGTCCAGATTCATAAAAATATGTTGTCTCCAAACCACACAAAGAAAACATTCCATTTTGAACCTCAGAATTCCCATTTTATTTGAGTTCAACAAAATTACAAGATATTTTGTATGCCTATTAAAGAAACAGAATGAGACGTAACCTCATAAGAAATAGCCACATAAACATTCAAGGACTTCAAATATTAAGATTATCAGCTACATAACTTGAAAATGACTATGTGAAAAGTTTAAATTAAGAGGTAGGAAAAGGGGGTTTGGGCAGTAGCACAGCGGGTTAAGCACACATGGCACAAAGTGCAAGGACCAGCTTAAAAGATGCCGGTTTGAGCCCTGGCTCCCCACCTGAGGGGAGGGGTCTCTTCACAAGGGGTGGAGCTGGTCTGCAGGTGTCTATCTTTCTCTCCCCCCTCTGTCTTCCCTTCCTCCCTCAATTTCTCTCTGTCCTATCCAACAACAATGACAGCAATGATAACAATAACTATCACAACAACGATAAAACAAGGACAACAAAAAGGAAAAAATAGCCTCCAGGAGCAGTACACTCATGGTGCAGGCACTGAGCCCCAGTGATAACCTTGGAGGCAAAATAAATAAAATAAAATAAAATAAAATAAAAATTTAAAAAGTAGGAAAAGATTATATAGTGAAACACTATAGTTTGATGTCTTTATAATCTTGTTTGGAGATATTTCTTAATTAAAGAAAGAAAATGCCATCTATAATGAAAGAACTAATACATTTAATTACTTTCAAATAAAAGCGTAGTGCAGAGAGAGAAGGCATATTCAGCTACGATCAATAATGGATTACTATTCAGAAGCTGTAGAAACTGCTATTAATCAAGTGACACAATGAATACAAATAGACATGCACAGTATTGAACTATCACTTCACAGAAGCAGAAACATTTATACTGAATAAACCTCAAAAAATCCTCCACATTAGCCTTCATCCAGAAAGTGCAAATTAAGGAACATAATGGACTGGATATTGGCACACTTGGTTAAGGCCCCAGTCTCCATCTGTAGGAGGAAGCTTCACAAGTGGTATAATAGGGTTGTAGGTCTCTCTCTGTCCCCTCCCTGTCATGTTCTGTCTCTATCCAAAGTAAATACAATTATTTAAAAAACAAATTAAAGAAATAAAATATTCAATGACACTTTACACTTGTTAAGTGGACCAAGATTAAAATGTTTGACCAGCTTCATGTTGGTGGGCACATAAATAATGTAAGCCCCTAAATATAGATACCTGAATAAGCACAGTAGTTTGGAAGACAATTTGTCATGTTTTGTAAAGTCAAACAGGTGAAAAAAATATTACCTAGCAATTTCAATCATAAGTTAACTCTTACATACCATAAAAAGACTTATATGCAAGAATATCTAGTGCTCTATTGTTTGTATTTCAAAGATTGGAAATAATCCAAAAATTCATTGAAAGTAAAATACATACATGAATCACAGAGCTGTAAAACTGAGTAATTCTGTATTATACAAAATAACACTGGTGGCATCAAAACGTACTACTGCACAAAAAAAAAGAAGCAAATTTCAGAAGATAGGGAAATATAATTTGGGAATAGCACAGAGACCTCTTCAAAATATTAATGTTCAAAATCTCAGTGTGGAGGAGGGGTTCATGGTATTTATCATTAATTTTAATATCTTTGCATGTTTGGCATTCCAGAATATTTTCAAATAAGTCAGTTTACAAATAAAATAGGGAAAATATTGGTTGCTGCTGTGAAAATGTATGGAAGATTAGAAATAGAGATTTAACCAGGAAGACTTTTGTCAGGATAAAGGAAAAGTTATTGCTAACTATAAGTATTAAGTAAGTGGTTATTAGAATGAAGAAAAGATGGAGGCCCTTTTCCCCAAAGGTGGAAATTATCACATTTAGATGCACTAACTTGACAAGTGAATGAAACTTCCCTGGTGTTTCCCATCACCTCATATCTATATTCTCTGATTTTATTGTTGAGGAGTCAAAATTAGGTACATATGGAGACTACATCAAGAAGAAATATACACAGAGAAATAGCCAGCAACTGGTTCAGTCACTAATAGAAGTGGATGGCTGGTTTGGAGACTTGGTTGTTTGGTTGATTCCATATAATAAGTATAATTAGAGGAACAAAGTTGAAGTAACTGTGAATCTTAGATTAATCATGGTAACTGTGTCCTAGGAACACTGGGAGAGTGAGAGTTTTTGTATATGGGATAATGAGCTGGGGAAGAGGGACCGAGTTTGGAATACTGTCAAGCTGGAGACTGTCAACATATTTTCCAGAATATCTGTGGGACTCTGGTGGGGAGACCTCTTCCCAGGCAAAAACTTTAGAGCTTACCTGCACCAGATGCAGGGGAGCCTAAAAGGAATGTCCTGGGGCAGCAGGAGTGAGTGGCCGGGTATTTCCCTGTGTAAGTAGCAAGAGATGTACCAGGGATCACCAGGGGAATGTGTGGTGCACAAAAATCCATTTATTGAACAGCAAAGCAGGGTTTACAAGGGGTTGCAGGAGGAAGTGACATGTGTATACCATATATGGTAGGGAGGCAAAGGGTCTGGGTGAGGGTCAGGACTTTTCCAGTAATTGTGAGCAAGAGGTTTAATGGGTTAAGAGAATGAGAAAGCAAGGTTATCAGTAATGAGCAGCCAGAGTGGGATCCTGAGGGCAGAGAGAAGCTAGATCAGATATGATCAAAGGAATAAAATGGGTGGGGAAGTTGGGAGGGGACTTTCAGGCAAAACAATGGTTATGTAGATAATAAGGGAGTGGGCTAATGTGAGGCAGCTGATAGGCTGGGCAGACCCTGGAGGCCTTGTCCTTCCTTGCTCAACCTCTTAGTAGAGAGAGACTGATAGGATTGGTTGTGCCCCTCAGGCCCTCATATTTCAATGGGGGGTCCCGCCAAGCTCTACCATATCCTCACAATTCCCTACAAATATAATTTTACTTTCCCATCAGAAAAAAAAGCCCTATTAATGGAAATTGCTTGTAAAAAGGTTCACATTAATAGAACAACTTGTAGGGATTGTTATTAGAATCTTCAAAGAACAAAAGTAAATAAAGAAGTAGGGGTACCTCTTTCTCCTTTTCCACATTAACTAGCACTGTTTGATATAATCTTGCTACTTAATGCCTTAGCTGCAGTGTTCGAGTTACTTTGTCTTCAGGACTTTTGCCACAAGAGCATCCTTTGGAAAAAGCCAACATGATTGAGGGCACACACATAGTCTTTTGTGTTAGAGCAAATATTTTAGAGGTACCCTCCTTATCCTGCTTGAGCTATTTTGTTCTAACATGTTTGATAGACAAATTGGTGCAATTTCCAGTTTGTCACCAGAAATAGGCTTTCTCAGCAGGAATACATGACTGTACTGCTCACTCTGACAGCAACACTAGTTCACTGGGTATCATGAATGGAACTGGGCTTTCCACAGGATTTCTATATATGAAATCCACAGCCATAGGACTTCTTCATAAGAGACTGATGCTACAGAGGACTAAAAACTTCACACATCCACATTGATCACTGAATAAATTTTCACTTTTGCACATGTTGGTTTTGGCTAATAAAGGCATCAGCAGCATATACTCTTTACTTCAAGGGAGAGAGGAATTCTAACTGCTGGAATATTATCTCTGCCTCGCATATGTATCTATGTATGTATGTATGTATGTATGTATTTATGTATTTATTTCCAAAGCATTGTTCAGCTCTGACTTAGAGTGTTATTGGGGGTTGACCCTGGATCTTGTAGTCTCAGGCATGAAATTCTTTTTGCATAACAATTATGCTATATTCCTGACCTGTTGGCTCTAGTTTGCAAGAAATGGAAGGTATTACACATTCTATAGGCCTATACACAATATACATTACTACCACAGAGCTCTTCTAAATCTATGTTATACTATGCTCGAGTCAAAGGAAATTGAAAGATAAGCTTATATATTCCAAATTGTATTATCTCATACACATTTCATCCTTTTCAGTTCTACAAACTCTAACCTACTTTAGATTATTATCTCTAGCCTCCTACTTCACTCTGTAGTTTAATTCCTTGGCTATTCAGAGCATTTTTTAAAAATCTTTATTTATTTAGCCATCAAGGTTATTGCTGAGCTCGGTGCCTGGACTACAAACACTGCTCCTGGTGGCTTTTTTTTTTTTCTTTCTACTGTTATTTGACAGGACAGAGGGGAATTGAGAATGGAGGGGAGATACAGAGATGGGAGAAAGACAGACACCTACAGACCTGCTTCATGAAGTATCCCCCCTGCTGGTGGGGAGCCAGGTATTGAACCCAAGTCCTTGTGTATGGTGTTATGTGTGCTTAACCGGGTGCACCACTGTCCAGGTCCCAAACTTTAATTTATTTCATTTGACAGAAACTGAAAAAGGGAAGGGATGGAAAAGGAGAGAAAAACAAAGAAACCTCTCAGTACTGACAGTAGAGACAGAGACTTGAACCAGGTCCTTGTGTGTGGTGACACAAGCACTTAACTAGATGTGCTAATATCCAGCCACTCAGATAATTTTATTAGCATTAGACAGAATGTTCTCTAAAACATAGCTGCTTGTTCTCCTGTTTACTGTTGGATGACTCCCTGCTGGTGTCCCAAGTCCTAAGCTTTCCTACTTCCATGTATGTATTTATAGTGTTCCCTCCACCACAGGGAAACTATTAATGCGTTGATGACATTGTCTTCCCCAAGAAAGGAAATCAGATGAATTTCTGATCTCAGAAATACTAACTCTTCCTCTTCTTATCCAGTTTTTACTTACTAAAATTCAATTTAAGAAATATTTTTCTTTTTCTTTTAGAAATTTTTTTCTATGAAATCCTCCCAGACAATAGTAAAATCAACATGTTTATATAGTGTTCTCAAGATTACATAGCATTTTTTAAGCTATGTTGCATGGAATCTGTGAAAGTATGGCAGAGTATAAAATGAATATTAATTAACATTTTGACAGAGAAAGAAATCAATCAGAGAAGCTTAGTGACAGTGTTAATTATGAATCTTCTGATACTAGTTCTCATACTCTAAATTCCATATATCATTATCATCCATTTCAATTCTTTCTGTATTTTTTTTCATTGTCACCAGGGTTATTGCTGGGGTTCTGTGCCTGCACGATAAATCCAATGCTCCTGGAGGCCACTTTTCCTTTTTTTTTTCTTTTTTAATTTGATTTGATAGGTAGAAATTGAGAGGGGAGGAGGAGGAAATTGACATGGAGAGAGAAAGAGAAACACCTGCAGCACGTACTTCACCACTCCTGAAGCTTCCTCCCTGCAGTGAGGGAATGGGGGCTTGAAGTCAGTTCCTCTTTGCAAGTGTGAGGCCTTGACCTCAATTCCTGGCAACACCATATGCCAGAACTGAGCAGGGTGCTGGTCTTTCATTAAACAAACAATCTTACAAAGAGTATCATAGTAAATTCCCAAATAATACAATTACTCCCTAGAAAGGACCCACCCTGTCGTGTCTATATTACGTCTCCCAATCTGGAGAATCAAAGTCTTAGTACTACTTTCTCATTCCCTGGTGCTCAAAACATCATTCAACACAGGTAGCTCTTGACCGGGGTCTATTTATTCAGTCTGGGCATCTGCAATGGAAACTGAAAGCAGCTGCTGGACTGAAATATGAAACCATGTATTCTATTTGTCTGTGAAAGCTGTTTTTTTTTATTGTTTGCTTTTACTTATAACCAGTTCCCATGGAGACTGGGATAATTATGTATCGAATAGTTTCCCTATTTAAGGTCATTCCATAAGTGTCACTTAGGAATCAAATCAAGTCTTGAGATTCTTATGGAACTATCTGCTTTTAACTTTCATGTACTGTACATTGAGAAGATCATCTTAAGAAACCACAATAAAGATCTTCTAACTAGAAGCTAGAACTCATTTATATGGGAGAAAAACAGGAAACAAAAAAAAACCCTGAAAATTTAGACAAAAAATTATCTGGGCTAAATGAATTTCAAGAGCTACTTCCTAAAAATCTCAGTACTTTGAAAATATGAAATCTGCAGTTGTTAAGAGTTTTGACTCCCAATTTATCATACCATTAATTTTTTCCAGGAATGGATGGGACGGTAGATTAACCGTGGGAGTTATCAGGCTAGACAGTGATTTTGATTTTAAGAGAATAACCACAACTACAGCTTACTAACTGTACCAGTATTTTCTCTTTTCTTTTATAGTTCAAAAGTGAAATTTAGCAGAATCTTTTGTCAATATTGTTTTTGATGGGATTTCACTACTATGAGCTGACTTTTTCAAATACAAAGCAAGAGCTAGAGAGACAGACACCACAGCATGGAGGCTTCCTTCAATAAACTGAAGGTTGGGTTTGAACCTAAGCCATGTACGTGGCAAAGCAGGTGCATTACCCAAGTGAGTTATTTTGCTGGCTCTAGCAAAATCTTTAGGAAAGCATTAAATATCAAACATATGAAATATTCTTCATTTTCTTCACTATCATCTTTCTTTAAAACTTATTAAATTGTTAGAGACCATTATAGTATGATGATATGTTAAATGTTAAATATAAATTGTTAGAGACCATTATAATATGATGATATGTTAAATGGAGGTCAATAGTTTTGAGCCTAGTATGGATGATATAACTACATTATCACTGGTTTCTAATAAACTTGGAAGACAAATGTATTGCCCCCTACTAATGTAGCCCTCTTTCAGTCATACCAGGAGATCTTAAAGGAAATTTTGGGATAGGTGTTGGCACACCTGGTTGAGTGAACACATCACAGTGTACAAGGACAGGGTTCAAGCCCCTGGTCCCCACTTGCAGGGGTGAAAGCTTAACAAGTGGTAAAGCAGTGCTACAGGTTTCTCTCTCTCCTCTCTCTCTCTCTCTTTCTCTCTCTCACTCTCTCTCCCTATCTCCACCTTCCCTCATAATTTTTATCTCTATCCAAAATTAAAACAAAAAAATCAACACCAAAGTAAAGGACTGGGGGTGGAGTCAGGTCCTGGATCATGATGTTCGAGGACAACCTAGGTAGGGGGGTTAGAGAGTTATGCAGAAAACTAAAAAAATGTTACACATGTACTGACTGCTATATTTTATGTAAACCATTAATTCCCTCAATAATTTTAAAAAAATCAAAAATCAAAAAGAATGTAAGCCTAGATTATTGGTGGTTTCTGAATTGACATAGTGAGAGTACATAGAAGGCAGAGCGTTTTCTGCTGAGAAACCATGTCCCTGACACTCTGTCAAAAGATCCAGAATTCCCCTTCACCAGTGGGCATATGACCTGGACTGCTGAAGTCAGGTTAGGAGGGAAGCCACAGTGTCTCTTGCTCAGGCAGTGATAAGGACAGACCCCTCTGTCTGGAATCCTCCTTCATATCATTGATTCACCAGCAAAAGTGGTGGGAAGCATGTGGGACCTGGGGTGGCAAGTCCATGCTAATAAAAACAGAGAACATTTTGGCATCAGTAAGACAAAATGTGAAGGTACTTTCTGACTTGAAATAGAGAAATTAAAAGAAAAAATATTATGTCCTTTTAGACCTTTAAGGGTGAATAAGATACCATTCAGAAAGCTACTATCATGATGGAGGGTCTGAAGCCCAGCTGAGGCCTGGACTGCACTAGTGGGAAGGGAAAACCAGTGGGAAAGGGACATTCACCTAGACAGTGAGCTCAAACTCCTACCCAAGGCTTTATATGCAGAACTCTGAAACCATCTCTTCCCCACATAACACCTTTGCTTTACTTGTAAGCCTAGTGAGTCATCAACTACATATCCAAGACATCCTAAGCACAGTATATTAACAATTGCACATAGACAACTTCTAAAATACTTGCTCTCAACACAAGGTTATGCTCAGTCATTTACTCAACAATCTCATTTGTCACCCACTTCATTTTTATTGTGTATCATTTACCAGTAGTGCCTTCAATGCCAAGTATCTTGAGCCCACAAAATACCAGGGGGGAAAAAGCTACAAAGTTTCAACTCCATTTGTCTGAACTTTTATAGCATTTACAAAATTTGTTACAGAAATTAAATTAGTACCTGCTTGAATAATTACATGTTATTCCACTGTTATAAATATTCTAGATGAATGCATTTTGTAGTTTTCAACAGAGAGCATTACAGCTGAAATTTCAGCTATGTTTAGCACCTAAAAGAAATTATGTGATGTGGAGAGAAACAGATCAGAGATAGAAGCTTTCTCTGGTCATATAAAAACATGATATTATTTCAAGTTCTTTCTCAGGCTCTCATATTTAGTGAGTATTCTGATAACCCTTTAGTCATTCCATATTTTTAGAGACATATCATACATGGTAAACTAACTGACTTCTCAAAGCATCAAATGCCAAACTTGGCTCTATTATTCACTCCTCTTATAAGGACTGTCTAAAGTTATTTGGATTTGATGAGATAGGAAGATAAATGTAAACTTCCATGCAGCTATCAGAAATATTTATTAGCATAAAGTGTATTATTCTACTCATGTCAGGCCAGGTATAAAGCAAGAGCTCAATAGCTCCCCCCTACACTACAATTTCCTCCTTAAGAAGCAATAATCTAGGGCCAGCAAAATAGCTTATTTGGATACTGTATGTGATTTATCATATTTATAACTCAAGTTATATAAACCTGGAGGGATCTTCACTGCTATGATATGAGGCAGAGAAGAAAGAGGAGTAGAAAGAGCAGAAGGAGGGAGAGAAGGAAAAGAGGAGGTGGGGAGAAGGAGGAGGAGGAGGAAGAAGGTAAGGTTGAAGTTGTCTGATCCCAGATATCCTGATACTCGTTATGAGAAATCCTACTGATTGTTACCTTTGCATCTATATACTTGAAACATATATTCAGGTACATTATATTGACTAGTATATAGCACTAGGCCTGAATTTCAGGTGCTGTCCCGTTCTTACAAAATCTTGCCCAATTGCAAAGACAGATATTTCACAGTTTCCTGCCCACAGGCAGGAGAGGTTTGAATTGCCATATGTGATCACCTATTAAAATTTGATGTCTGACTGCTCCCCTAAGAGTCTGGAGATTTTGCATGGGATAACTGGAATAAACTCAATATCTCATGGCATCAAAAGAATGTACCTGACATAATGACACTTGGATAATGATAGTTTGAAGCACCCTTATCTAACCTGATATTTCGTCCCGTACAAATGTATTCTGATCATCGTTGATGTCATGTATAAACACCTGTTTTGTCTGAATATCTACTTCTGCATACGTTTTACAAATAAATACTCCTTAAAGCTTGGGGTGGATGGGACACACACTTGACACAGTGCTAGCTAGGGATATCATATATATGTTCCCACCTGATCTCTTCTGATCAACTGTATGGCAACTGGCTGTGGTTACTTCTCTCCACCTGGGGCACATCTAATCCGTAGGCCTGCCAACTAAGGTTCTCTCCACATGTGAATTCCCCATAGGATAAGAGGAAGAGGAGGATAATGAAGGTAGTAAACATGACCATGAAGAGGAAATGATTTAACATTGCCAAGGAATGAGTCTCTGATTATTTCAAGGTCTAAATTTATTGAGCATCTGTATGTCAAGTACTAGAATATGATGACAATGAAAAGAAGATATGATGAATTTCTATCCTTGAGAGATTTAGATATTTGTATAAATTGTATCCCTTTTAACAAAACATACTTGAGACAAATTGATGATTTAAAATTTAGGGAAATGCTAATCAACTTGGCCATGTTACAATTTGTCTTAGAATATCTCCTGATCTCCATCTTCTACCAATCTTGGCTCTAACATGCACTCCTATTATGGGGACTGTCTAAAGTTATTTGGATTTGATGAAATATTGGTTATCTTCAATCCTTTCCACACTTTACATATTCTCTTTGAAATATTCTCCTCCAACCAACTTGGAGAAGTCTCTGTATATACTTCATGCCTTCTCAGAAGAGGAACTCCAAACTGGATCCATTTGAAAAAGCCCACCTCCCTAATTTGATGGCAGCCTTTCTGTCTCAGAAGCCAAGTGATGGGTGAGAGAGGTGGATGGAAGTTTACTTGCTTGCCTTCTCTGTAATATAAAGATCAATCAGAGGGCAATGGCTTTCTCCTATTCTACATCTTTGTGCTTCTATACTTAGAAAAGTTTCTGGTGAATAAGTGGTGATCAATAAATGTTAAATGAATGATAGACTGAAGTAACAAAAGGCCTGGCTGCGGACAACATAAAAAGAGAACAGATGACTGGGACTGTACAACACACAGAGCCAGCTTGGTTGTTGGTTTATTTGTCTAGAACAACCCCCTTGCTTTTTGGATCAGGCCAGCTTTCTCTGACAAGAATGATTTGGATTCCAGATTACATGCTGCACAGTGTGAATTTTTCCTTTCCAACAAATGCCTGATAATTAGTGTTACCTTTTCTCTGTCTTTTCTTGAATCCCCTAATACATGAGCTATACTAAGTAGTTTTAATAGTCTGGGAAGGGGTGCAATCACAGAGAACAGGACTTGCAAGCATAGGCTTCCATGTCTTATTGACAGCACCACAAATGCAAAAGAAATGGCTCTGATTGTCTCTCTCTCTCATAAATAAGTAAATGTTTTGTTTTGTTTTTAAATAAGAATCAGTTTAGTTTTCTTACCTTGAAAAGCAAATCCCCTTTTCCCATACGCTTTTGTGAGAACCATAGAGAAAAATCCACTGTGAAATCACTAAAGGTTCTGTGCTTAAAGGTATTGTGAAATAATTCAAAAATTATTTGACAGAATAGAAAGACAGTTTACCTTGTCAGGTATGTGCATTGCCATGTTCACAGCCCATGTTCAAACCTAGGTGCCAAAGCGATAGCATAACATAACAGTAAGGGAAGCCCTGGTGTTGAGCTATCTCTCTCTTTTTGTCTTTCCCTATGAAGGGGAAAAATGATAATAAAACAATATCCCTACTCTCTTTGTTCCTTTCTTCTTTATTTGCATGTGACAATAAAAACTGGCTTGCTTTGGGAAGCAGCGTGTGGGAACCTAAGATATGTGGCTGGAGAGAAGAAACACCTTCAAGTTCTTGAACCTGACAGCTCCTCAAAGCTAGCTGTGAGACCTAACAGTGGAATTCATTTGATCACAGTGTCACAGTGCTGAAGAAAAGTTTCTGTTATTTATGCAAAATTTTTGAAGATTTCAAGTTCTGCTCAGGTTCTAAAACTTAGTGAGTATTCTGACAACTCTTTTGTCATTCTATATATTTTAGAGACATGCCAGGTCTATTTTAGTCATTCATGACCCCAGTATCTCATAGAATTTGACAAAGCAGGTACTCAGACAGAAACAAAAAAGTCTGTGGGAGAACGGGTCTAACTGAGAAAAGTGGTGTGGGGGGAGAATAGAGGGAAAGAAAGCTATAAGGAAGGCTGGTGAAAGGGGTGATAGAAATAAAAAGAGGAAGGGGGAAGGAAGAGGGGTAAAAAAGGAAAGCTTTCTTAAAAACTTTTCTTCATGAGTTTTCAAGAGACAGAATCTCACAATAAAAATAAAATAAAATAAAATACTTTCAAACCACTTACAGTTATTGTGAATACAGAGCTTTTTCCAGACAGTTGTTGTCTTTTATGGTAACTGAGTTTACAAAAACAGAGTCCCATACTATGGTGGGAAATACCTTAGCTGGTGGAACACAGGAATTCCATGCCTAAGGCCCTAGGTTCTATCCTTGGTACTACATGTACTAAAATAATGTTTGGGATTGTTCCCCCCCCCCCACCTTATATTTTAAATTTTATCTCATGTGAAATGAATAAGTCTTTAAAGAAAGGTATTTATTGGGAAAAAAAAAAGCCACATGCAAAGATATTAAGCTCTCTTTGCGTGAATCTAAGCTAGACTTACTCTATCCAGGAAGGCTGTCAACCTCAATTTCATAAGTAATATCTTTCAATACTTTCCTTTACTGACTCATGGAGAAATTTTCAGGTCACTCCATGATTATAACACCTAATTTGGCCCCTTGCTGTATGTCGTTAGTTTATCCTTGGCAGGTTGAGGTATTTCCTAATAGCCCTTAGGGCCTGAGGGAAGAAAACAAGCACCAGAGACTAAATAAATAAATAGCTGTACTCTGACTTCACTCTAACGCCACTGTAGTCAGTGTGGGTAGAACAATGTTCTGTAGAATAATGTCACTTTCCCAGGCTGTAGGCAACTATTAGTTCTGCCTGAGGCTGCTCTCACTCAAAGGGTTTTTCCATGGGAGGAGACATGATTGGACTGATGCTATTGGACTGAGTTGCTGGTTTCCTAGTGGCTCCTTTTTCTGCCTAGAGGTGACTTCATGTCCATAATTCAGTACCTGAGCCCCTCAGAAATTCCTTGTGGTCAAGTTCACATAGCCCACACTTCCCTCTGTCATGGGCCCATGCTTCAACTGCTATTAGCAACAATGGTGGTTGGCAAGCACCACACTTTCAGCCCTGAGATATTTACTCCCTACACCCAACAGATTTCTGTCCATATTCAAGCACTTATAGAGAATGTATATTCTAAGAAATCCATGCTGTGCTCTGTTGGTCTTTTTTGTGGTATAATTTCTTATATAGGTCATCTAGGGGAGCTTAATTTGCTAACAACTATTCTGCCATGGCTCCAGCTCTGGAAGTCAGTACATACATCTGAAAGCTGATTAAACATTGTATCTTAAGTAATGTCCATCCTTATCTTTTATTATTTTATTTATTTTAAAGTCTATTGTATCAGATATGAGAATAGCTGATCCTGCCCTTTTTATGGTCCATTAGGTTGTATGATAGTTTTCCATCCTTTCACTCTGAGTCTGTGTTTGACTTGTTGAATTAAGTGATTCCTGTAGATAACACACAGTTGGGTTGGGTTTTCAGATCCATTTTCCTACCCTGTGCCTTCTAGTGGGTGAGTTCAGGCTATTGACATTTATTGATATTATAGATTAAATATATTTTGATGCCATTATTCTAAACTTTTGAGTGTTCTGATATATGACATGTTTTTTTTTGGTGATGGTGTTGTTATTTATAGGAGACCTTTAAGGACTTCTTGCAGGGTAGGCTTAGTGATAGTTGATTCCCTCAACTGTTGCTTGTTTGAGAAGGTTTTTATGCTGTCTAATCTCAATGACAGTCTAGTAGGATACAATAGTCTTGGTTGAAAGCCTTTCTCATTTAGTACTATACTTCAGAATCCTTCCTTTATCCTTATTCCTTTTCATTCTAAATACGATGTTGAATTTTCAGGTAATATTTTTATTGTTTTACCTAGTTTATCGGGAGTGTGATATGAAAAGGCTCCTACTCCATAGCCACACCTCTAAATCAACCACAGAGTAACTTAAATTCGTCTATTTCCCTATGCTAGTCGTTGCATATACATTAACATAAATTTTTTTTAGTCCCTTAAAAATAATAATCAGGGGGTTGGGCAATGGCACACCTGCTTGAGCACACATATTACCCTGTGAAGAACCTGGGTTGGAGGCCCTGTTCCCCACCTGCAGGGAGTTTGCTTCAAGAGCAGTGAATCAGATCAAGTGTCTATCCTTCTCTCTCCCTCTTGCCTCCCCTCCTCTCAATTTCTCTCTGTTGTATCTAATAAAAACAGAAAGGAAAAAATAGCCACTGGAAACAGTGGATTTGTTGTATAGGCATGGAGCCCCAAACTAACCTGGTGGCAAAGAAAAAAAAAATTCATTGCAGTCCTGGAGGATACACAATGGTAGAATGCAAGACTTGCAAGCATGAAGTGCATCACATATACCTGAGAGATTATCTATTCCATTCTCTATCTCTATCTTTGTAAAATTACATTATTGGAGCCAGGAGGCAGTGTACCTAGTTGAGTTCACATGTTACAGTGTGAAAGAACTCAGGTTCAAGCCCTCCTGGTCTACACCTACAGGAGGAAGGCTTTACAAGAGGTGAAGCATTTCTGCAGAACTTTCTCTGTCTCCCTCTCCATTTCCCCATCCCTTCTCAATTTCTCTCCAACTCTATACCATAAAGAAAATATTTTTAAAGTAATAATATACCAAAATTTTGGTATTTTATAATTGAGTGGTCATAAAAATAGTACATCATTGGACATTCACCTTACTTTTTTTTTCATTTTTATTAGTGAGTTATAAAATTATAAGATAATTCCACACCTTTCCCACCACCAGAGTTCTGTGTCTCTATCTTCTTCACTGGAAACTGCAGTAGTTCTCTCAAGATCACAGATATGAGGTGACTATTTCACTAGAGTTTGCAGTGAGTACCTCCCAACACTTCATCTCCACTATTCCAAGCTTTCGGTCCATGATTCTTCAACAATTTGTTTGGCTCTGTATGTTAACTCTCTTTTCAGCCCCCAGGTTCCAGATGCCATCAGGATGCCAGCCAGGCTTCCCTGGACTGAAGACCCCACCGATGTGTCCTGGAGCTTTGCTTCCCCAGAGACCCACCCCACTAGGGAAAGAGAGAGGCAGACTAGGAGTATGGACCGACCAGTCAACGCCCACGTTCAGCAGGGAAGCAATTACAGAAGCCAGACCTCCCACCTTCTGCAACCCACAAGGACCCTGGGTCCATGCTCCCAGAGGGATAGAGAATGGGAAAGCTATTGGGGAGGGGATGGGATATGGAGATTGGGTGGTAGTAATTGTGTGGAGTTGTACCTCCCCATCCTATGATTTTGTTAATGTCTCCTTTCTTAAATAAATAAATAATTTTTTAAAAAAGAATTAATGAATGCTTAAATGAATAAGTAAATCTATGAACATAAAAGGGTAAAGAGATTGGTCATAGAATAATAAAATTCTATGACCCTGTAAAGTCTCTTTGGGGGGAATGCAGTATGCTACAGAGTATACAATGTAGGGTTTAGTTAAAAATAACTTTAATTTGTACAATAGTGGTATAGCCTCACTGATGTTCCTTTCTTATTTGTCAAATGCTTTATAGTACAAAGAATATTTATAGGCATATTACAATGATCACATGAGGTAATAGTACAATAAATCAGGGAAATTTGGAACCCCATGGTGTCAGAAGGATCAGGAGGCCATAAAGCAAGAGTTCAAAGTTGATGTCACAGTAGGCGGGCTTTCCTGTCAACCCTCCCCTCAACTCTCCCCTCCTCCAACACTTACTCATAAAAATAACCACAATAAAACAAAATACATATCTTCACTGAAAAGAAAGACCTTAAAATAAGCGCAGGAGCATGAGTATCATCTAGTATAATTCCAGTTAGCATGAAATAATACTAATATATTAGACTCAAGAGAGAGACATTGCCTTAAGTTTTGACTGCACTGCTTTTTAACAATGTATTTTGGGGCAAGTTGCTTTTCTATTCCAGTTATTTCTTTGATACAATTCTATGATAACTTATGCTCCAAGTGTTATGATAAGAATTAAATAGCATAAAGGGTAAAGCCACTAATTAGTCTAGGTTTTCAATAAATATATTGGCACTTTCCTCTGCCCATTTTCCCCCACCCTTGATGCAAACCAGTGAGTTTATTCACATTCAACAGTTATGCCCAAAGTCTTCCTCTCTAGCTGCTGAATACCAAACTGCCAAATAGAAATTTACTGTGTTGAAATATTTATAGCATACTTCAAACAGGGGAATTCTGAACTCACTCTATCAAAAGCTTAGTTCTTGTCAAAGAGAACTAAAGAGACTCAAAATCTTGTCAATTATGTTTCTTTCCAAAGACAAAACCAGATAACTCTTCAGTTATCATTTCATACCAGTGACTCCAAGCTTAACAAAACACTTTTTATAAAATTGTCAATTGTTTTTATCAAATTTGAACAAAAAATCTGGACATAAGAACCTCTACTGAATATTTCAGTTAGAGGTGAGCAGAACTAGAAACAGAAGTGATTTTCCTTTTAGAGTCTAATTCTGCTGTTGAGTTAGACATGCCATGGGACATGTAGATTTGATAAGATACTATTTTACAAATGGATCTAAGAGAATATTTGCTATATATAGATGACAGTATGAAGCAGGTTTTGAAGTTTGATGTGTTCCAACTTCTACTAAATGAATCATAACTAGCAGCAAAAACAGATCACCAAAGCACTTTAAAAATTATTTTAACCCAATTGAAGCATCCTTGAAGGTAAATGTTGAAATCATTTAATAATTGAAGCTTTAGACTGTATTGCTTGGGTTTTCCCTGAGCTTATTCAGATGCTAATGAATATTTGGTCTTAGTTAAAGTTCCTTCTAATGCAGAAAAATCTAAATTCCCAGATTTCCACTCAGCTTCTTTTAATTGCAGGCAAGTTCTGATTTGAGTACTAAAGGCCTTCCCTAACTCATAAACAGGAGAATGGATCAAATGCCCACTTGTTTCATAAATCAGTGACTATGGAATATTACTGAGAAATTCTATAGCTTTTCATGTTAGGACAAGTTCTAATCCTCAAGTGACTTTCTGCTTTTTAGACTGAAAGGGCTGATTCCATAGAATTCAAATAATCAATATTTTATGTACAATACATATTTCATATAGTTATTATTAGCAAACCTTGGAATATTTTATAACAATTATTCTGGAATTTTTCCAATTAACTTTTATATTACAGATAGAATATTTTTTCTAAAGTGTGCATAATTGACTGAATTATTTATTTGATCAAAAATACTTCAATGACTGATCTATGTTTACAGAATGCAATTCAGTGCCTTTAGTATGTTATACTTTATTTTCCTTAATCTATCTCTAATCTATCTTCCTCAACAACATTTGCAACTTTTCTTTTCTGGATGATTTATTTTAAGTCATAGTTAACCACTAGCTTTCACCATGACTCTGGCCTTTTTTTTTTTTTCTCATCACATTCCCTTTGGGTTTTCTTTCATCTTCTTATTCCTTCTTTCTCCAACCCCTGCTGCTATAAACATTATTTTTTGATCCACTTATCTCCAACTCATTCATTAAGGATTAACTAATGCATTACTTATTCTGGAAAACACTCTTTGACACACATTATTTTTTCCTTGATATCAATAGGGGTCCATTCACTTGTCTCTCACCACATTTAAAAAAATCATCATAGCATCTTCACCTTGCATTTTAATTGCCTGCTAAGAAATCGGGTGTTTTTTTTAAGCTAATAACTTTTCTTTACCTTCACTGTACATTAATACAGTAGCTACTAATAATAGATGTTCAGTACATTTATATTACTATTGAACAATGGTGGGTTCTTGGATTTATTGAATGCATGGCTGGGTAGGTGGGTGGGTGAATGGTTATGAGCCAGACTCATTTGCTAGAAATATGTGACTTTATGGTCATATATAGGGGGCAAGGGTTGAATAAATCATGCTTCCTGAATTTTTCTCAATTACTAGCATCCTAGAAAAGTTAGACTAACAAAGGTAAGCCCATGGGAAAAAACTAAAAACAGGGTGGCCTAAATTCAATAAGTGAAGTAACATGGTGGGAAACTCAGGGTCACTAGCATAGTTCAATCATACCCATTCTTCTATTTAAAAAAATACACAGGTATTTTCATGAGTTGTGTTGATATAAGAATAGAAAATGAGAGACCTCAAAATGAATAAAGCAGGGGTCATGTGGTGGTGCTCCCAAGTGACTGCACATGTTAGCCACAATGTACGAGAAACCAGGTTCCAACCCCAGGTCTCCACTAGCAGGGGAAAGAAAAGCTTCACAAGTGAGGAACTGCTGCAGGTGTCTCTCCTTCTCTTTCCCTCTTTATGACCTCTTCCCTCTCTCTGTCTCTATTTGATAAATAATATTCAATTAGCTAATTAGAAATGAAGTAATGGAGAGGTTATAGATGAAATATATAGGTTAGAGATGAAATCAATTACCTGCAGGGGTCAATAGAGGAGAAAATGAAGAGCAACCTCCACAAAGAGCAAGTGGCTGATGCTTGGAAGAAAAAAAAAGCTGTAGTTTTTCAATAAAAACTCTAAAAAACAGGGGGCTGGGCAGTAGCACAGAGGGTTACACAGATATGACATGAAGCACAAGGACCTCTGTAGAGATCCTGGTTCGAGCCCCTGGCTCCCCACCTGTGTGCCTGTGGGTGGGTCACTTCACTGGCAGTGACACAGGTACGCAGGTATACCTCTCTCTATTTCTCTCTCTGTCCTATCCAACAACAACAGCAGCAATGACAACAATAATAATAACAACAACAAGGGCAACAAAATGGGAAAAATGGCCTCCAGGAGCAGTGGATTCGTGGTGCAGGCACTGAGCCCCAGCGATAACCTTGGAGGCAAAAAATAAACAAATAAAAATAAAGAAACACAAACGTTTTCTCTCTTTGTAAGCAAGGGAAGTTTGAGATGAAAGCTCAGCACACTCAGCCAGAAAGACCACAACCTGGAGGCAGCCCACTTGCTAAGCAAGTAAACGGGGCAGCTGATGGCAGGAAATCCAACTGGCGGGGTCCATGTTCTCTGCCCCACACCCATCTCATGTTCTTAAGGGTCAACACTGAGGCCCTCACCACCTTGGGTCTTCGACCTGGAAACTTCCCATTCAATGTGATCCTAACTTCTACTTAGCAAATGCTTGCAGCAATTATGACAAGTAAAAAAGCATGTAAAACTTTGAACACCTTGCTTATAATTAATAACACATTACGCAATTTCTAATTACTAGATAACCTGACTTTTAAATTCATAAGTAAAGACGACTGACTTCCTTTTTGCTCCTACAGGTTACATATCTCTCCCATTTCCTTTAACATCTAAGCAGTGAAAATGCAAAGATAAAAAAATCCAAGCACTTTACAAATAATATTTCACTTCATTCTTACAAAAGACTCTACCATCCTTCTAACTTTGTAGGTGAAGAAACTAAAAATGAGAGAAGTAACTTCTTCCCAAATATCATAAATTGATTTAAGTCGAGATTTGAGGTCAGGTTATTCTGTTTCGAATAACTGTTAGCTACAACATTTTCTCATCAATTTGCTCTCCACACACAGAACGTCTGAAGATTCTGTTAACAATAAGTATTTTTAGAGACAGGTAGGGATGCACCAAGTTGAGCACACAGGTGATCATGTTCAAGGACTCAAGTTCAAGTCACCTGCCCCCACCTACAGGAGGGAAGCTTCATGAGCAGTAAAGCAGTATTACAGATGTCTCTCTGCATCTCTTCTTCTCTGTCTCCCCATCCTCTTAATTTCTCTCTCTCCTATCAAATAAGAAAGAAAAAAAGGCAAGTAAGAGAAAAGGAAGGAAATAAAAAGAAAAGAAATGAAAAATAAAGGAAAAGAAAGGGAAATGAAAGGAAGAGAAAATGGAAGAAATTCCTGCCAGGAGTGGTGGATCTCGAGCAATAACCCTGGTAGCAGTAAAAACAAGTAAAAAATAGTTTATTCTTTAATTAAAGGGCAAATAGCAGCCCTAAGAAGTCAGGGTCCAAATGAGATCATCTGTATACTTCCATGGTTTGAAAAAAATCTGAGAGATATTGTCTAAGCTATAGGTATGAGAAGAACTCTGTTGTCAATCTCTGAGAGATTGAGTTGCATATGTCAATATATATATATGAGAACAATCAAAGGTTTAGATACATTTTGTGTATCCTCTGAGAAAGTAGTACAGAAAGGACTGCAACTACTAGAATTAGAAAAGTCAGATTTCAAATCAACCCAAGACAGGCATTCACACATGTACACATACATATTCAGACATGACAACCTCCTTTTAAGTTCAAATGTTAAGAAATCTATTTTCTCTTTGAATTTACTATCAAAATTGGTTATTCCACCATCACACACGAGTGGAATTTTATCATAATCTCTGGAGGTCTCTATAAAAAATACACTATTTCATTTTGCTTCATAATGTCCATAGTCCTTCTCAAGTCCTAATGCTTGGAATTTACATGTGAATCACATGAATTTGAGAAGTATTAATTGACAGTTATATGACTACAATGTTTGATTTTTAAAAACTGGATCTTGAGGGTTTTGGTGGTGGTGTACCTGCTTGAGCTCACACATTGCAATGCACAAGGATCTAGGTTTGAGTCCCCAGTCCCCACATGCAGGGAGGGGGAGGCTTTACTAGTGGTCAAGCAGTGTTGTAGTCATTTCTCTTTCTCCCTGTCTCCCTTTCCCATATCAATTCCCCTCTGTACTATAAAACAAACAAATAAATAAATAAATAAAGCATAAACATTTTTTAAAGTCCTTCAACAAGAAAATTGAGTTTAAACAGTTACTGCTACCTTT
This sequence comes from Erinaceus europaeus, assembly GCF_950295315.1. Lineage (NCBI taxonomy): Eukaryota > Metazoa > Chordata > Mammalia > Eulipotyphla > Erinaceidae > Erinaceus > Erinaceus europaeus. Next base: position 59,759,331 of record NC_080178.1, on the reverse strand, counting down.
TATCTTTTCCTCTTTGATCAAATTATTTCACCCTTCAAAGTCCAAAGTTCTCTCTGTATAGCCTGTGAAGAAAATTTATCTTTCTGAAATATTGCAATGTTTAGAGTACTCGTTATAAGAGTTTCTTATTGTAGTAATGGACACAAAGTGGATTTACAAGATTTTAAAGACCAAATTATTGGGCACCAGATAGAAGGGTGAAGGATGTAGATGATTCCAACAAAGCCAAAGGGGCTAGCTGTACAGTGAATGATAGAGTTGCACTTTCAGTGGTGAACTCAGTGTGTTGTATTCAGATTATGAATTTTAATGATGCACACTTAAAACTATATAGTGTTATAATGATTTTTTTTTGCCACCAGTATCAGTGCTAGGGGTCAGTGCCCACATGACAATTCCACCACTCTCAATGGCCACTTTCTTTTCTTTTTGATAGATGCAAGAGACAAATATAGAGGGAGAGAGATGCAGAGAAGGAGACATACCTGCAGCATTGTTCATGAAACTTCCCCCCAACCCCCATTCCCCCATAGGAGAGGACTTGGGGGTTTGAACCTTGGTCTTTGTGCATGGTAACCTATGTGCCATCACCCAGCTCCTATGTCAGTGAATTGTTAAATGACAATTCTATAATTCAAAGAAAAGGCAACAGTATATTCATGCTCTAAATTACCTTCTCTGTATTCCCCCCACACACAGTGACTTGAATGGACATGTTAATGGAAGTGTGTTAAGTGCTCAGTTGAGAAGTGACACTGGAGGGCAGGCTACAAGTAGGAAGAGGGCAGAGATGACCCACTCTAGAATAGGTTGCGAAGGGTTCCCTTTGCAAAGATTAGTAACACTCCAAAGCTAAGTGATCACTTTGCCTATGAGCGCAAAGTGTGTTCTAGTGTGGTTCATAGTAATCTGAATCTCAAACTCTATAGCTAGACAGTGAGTCACTTGAAATTAGTAGCTATGACTTCAACAGACTTGAGTTTATACAAGTTCTAAGACAGAAGGGTCTTGATAAATGTGCAAAGACAATGAAAAGAACTCACATGTACCTCTGAAAGACTAGGTAATTAAATGTCATGAAAAAATTAAAGAACATAAAATTAATAATGAAATAGTGTCTACTTAGACTTAGATACCCCCTCACCTACTTCCTATTATACTTCCCTCACTCACTCCAAAGCTAACCTTATCAAAGTAAGGACTACAAAAGTTGAATAAGGGCAAGAGACTGGCATACTTTAACGTTGACTCTTTAGTCACTATCAGGCCACCCCATCAGCTGGGGCCCCCTATTCAGGGAGTCCTGAGATTCCCAAATAGACATGATGAGCCTAGACCTCTAATAGATCCCTCTCTCCATTACCGGTCATCTCTATCAGGACCAACATAATAGACCCCTTTGTGGGCACCCATAGGACCCTGCCCTCAGTGTGGATCAACAACAGTAGAGAATGTTCCATCCTCCAAAGGGAGGATGGATAACACACTCTATGCTACACCTGAGGAAGATGGGTCCTGAAATTGGGGCAGCTTTGAACATTCCTAATCATGACCACAGAATGTGAGCTCAGATCTACAGGGATTCAGTGGTCACATATGATCCTGTGCTAAATATGGGCTCCAAATCACATCAAATTGATGGGGTTTACAGTTAACAATATTTATACACCTTTCCCATATTAGGGAGAGGCAGGCTGGTAGTATGGATCGACCTGTCAACACCCATGTTCAGTGGGGAAGCAATTACAGAAGCCAGACCTTGCACCTTCTGCACCCCATAGTGACCCTGGGTCCATACTCCCAGAGGGATAAAGAGCAGGAAAGTTATCAGGGGATGGGATGGGATACAGAGTTCTGGTGGTGGGAATTGTGTGAAGCTGTACCCCTCTTATCCTATGTTTTTTGTCAGTTTCCCTTTTATAAATAAAAATTAAAATAAAATAAAAAATAAATAATGAAAGTAAAAGAAAAACCCAAGAGCAGAGGTAAGGTTTAGCCATTTGCCATCTGAGGGACACATCAGAGAGAGAAAGACAACTTCATCTGTTCTTGCTAAGGAAAGTTTGGAATCAAAAGCAAAATGCCAAACAAACGTTCCAGACTCTACTCTGGATACCTTGCCTCTTTTTTGTGACCCATGATTTTCTTCTGTTGGACCCAGGTTCATGGACCAAGTAAATAATTTTTCTAAAGCTTTTGTTTTACCATGCAGCCTCACCAAAACAAGAGTTAAGTAAGCTGTGCAAATCCCTTTCTTGTAGAACTCAGTAAAACTCTAAAAACTTTGTGTGTTTTAAAGAAAATTAAAAATTCAAAACAAGAACTATTTTAGTTTCTTGTAGTGATTTCAGTGGCATTATTCAGTACATTCTATTCTGTCTGGCTTATTTACCTCACATTTGCCGTAGCTATTTGGAATAGATGTCTCTTGCTGGATGGTTGATTTAATCTTTGGTGTAACATCTTTAATCACCATGTTCATCTTGCTTAATTGTTATATATAATAGCTCAGTCTATTGTCTAAATCTTGCCAGATTACAAAGAAGTTATTTCAACAAGAGTAATAAAAATGGACAACACATAGTGAAGAAAATGTTATAACTACTTTTGTTTAAACTTACATATGGTTCAAATATGTTCTTAGTACAAATGAAAGGTGAATAGGAAATACAAACAATAATACTTTCACTAAAATTCAATGGTAAGTCCAATTGAATTGGGCTGAGCATGCATCAGACACATAGCAGACATCATGCTATATGTTACTTTACTTAGACCTGTAACTACTCGACAAAATATGCATTATGATGATTTTTGCATAGGAAGAAGTTCAGACTAAAAGAAATTATGGTAAGTTAATGAAAGTCAAAACAACAAAATGATGTGTTGCCTGATGAACTCCTTTGTTTATTGGTTCCAATGGTCATACTTTAACCACTATAAATATTAAATTAAATCATGAAACATAGTATCAATTAAAACAGACAGAGAAAATCAAATAGTTCAAAGGTTCCATAAATTAGCAAAATGCAGGATTTTGTATTTTTTAAGAAAGTATTTGTTTTTAAATCGTGTGTATGTATACACATGCACCTGATTATTATCCCAATGGTACTACATAAATACAATTTCAAGATATAACTTGTAGACTACTAGTTTAGTGGATTGTGACTGCTATGATATTTGTATTAAAACATTCAGTATAATTCCAGGAACTCCTTCACTACTTTAGTGAAATTCTACTTGGTACGTGATAAAATTTGAGACCTACTCAGTGCAATTGCAGATGACAGCTTCATGAGTGAAACCAGCTTTAGGTCTTTGACCCTCTTTGACATTCTAATCTGATTACTCTGCAGGAGTACTATGAGTTCCTTCTTACTGAGTTGAGCTTCCTCCTCTAATGAATCAATATGGCAACAACTGCATTCTAGAGCTAATACTTAGAACATGTAAGTATTACATGAGTATTATTGACACTTTATTCTAATATACATTTGTTGAAAGAATCATCTCGCTGTGATGATTATTCAACTAGCTACAACTCTCGTTTCATTGACTTTTTATTCTAATAGAACATATTTTTCCTGTTTTGAAAGTAATAATATGATTATAGCATATTCCAGACAACTTTTTTTATTAAAAAGTGACTTCATTGTCTTACTTTTCTAAAAACAAGAAATCCCTAAGGTTTCTGTAGGCCTAGTGCAAACAAATAACAGCTATTCTTTTTTTTAAGTTTTTAAAATATATTTATTTATTTATTTTCCCTTTTGTTGACCTTTTTTTTTTTTTGCTGTTGTTGTAGTTATTATTGATGTTGTTGTTCTTAGATAGGACAGAGAGAAGTGGACAGAGGAGGAGAAGACAGAGAGGGAGAGAGAAAGATACCTGCAGACCAACCTGTGAAGCGACTCCCCTGCAGGTGGGGAGCCGGGGCTTGAACTAGGATCCTTAAGCCAGTCCTTGAGCTTCACACCACATGCTCTTACCAGCCCAATTCCCATAACAGCCATTCTTAACCTTTTCTTCTGATGATTTATTTTATTTTAATAGAAGAGAGATACAGAGATTAAGATACAGTGAGAGAACAGAGCACTGGTCAGCTCTAGCTTTTGGTGGTGCTAGGAATTGAACTTGGGGTCTCAGAATCTTAGACATGAAACACATAACCATTATACTGTTTCCTCTGCTCTTGGATGGATTTGCTTAGTTTACCTCTTTATTACATGGTTTGCTTGACTTTAGAGCTTTTAACTGTCTTTAGATGCATTTGACCAAATACTTCCAGATGAAGTCATAGTTCTATATAGACACCAAATCCATGAACCTGGACTTCTGGGCTGGCTGGCTGCCACTGAGGGTTGCATGTGAGCCTTTGATTGCTCAGGTTCATCTCCCTTGTCCAGCTGCTGATCTACTTTCTCAGATTTATTTAATCTGAAAGCATTCAATCCCTTCCAAGAATCAGATTGACTCTCCTCCTAGGAATGCATTATGCTTTCTTTCTGGGGTTTCTTCTTCCTTCCAGTTCACAGTAAAGTGTCCCAATAAATATCCCTCCTCCCCCACCTCAAGCCTATCACTTTGTTGAAGATAAGCTAGTGAGCTTGTCTATGCATTTTACTTGTGGCCACTCTTCCCTGTCAGGAAACTTGGAGTGAGAAGCAAATTAACAACCAGCATGAAGTGACGGGAAGTCTTTTGTTCCTTAATAGCCTAACAGTGCAGTGTGGGAGTGCACAAGTCTTGAATCTTGGATCCTTGGATTTGAATCTTAAGCTCTTGCCTCTTGTCCACCCCTTCTTCTGCAAATCAGTCTCTTTATACCTCAACTCTATCATATGGAAAACAGCTAGAGCCATAGCTTTGGATTATGTTGAAAAAATGAAACAGCTAGTTCATGTCTGAAATTCAGAACAGTGACTGGCCCATAGTGAGTGGTCACTGAAAATCATTATTAACTCCCATTGATTGCTCTCCGAGAAGCACTTTGCAGGTGACCTTCACTTTGATCTTTGGTAGCAGCCTTATGAATCTGTTCTTAAACTAGCTCAGAGGCTAATAATGTGACAAGCTGTCCATTTCCAGGTGGAAGTTAGTAACTCTGGAGTGCTCCAGAATGTCATTGCATTATAGCTCTCACAGATGTTACCTCCCACCCCCCCCCGCTCCCCTTTGCACAACCACCACTGGCAATGCTTCTTCACTGAGGCCGCAAAATTTAAAAGGCTCTTGGGTCAAGAGTGCCTGGTTTGCAATCCAAGTCACATTTTTTTTTTATCTTTATTGGATAAAATAAAATTGCACTCAGAAAGTGAGAGGGAGGGTGGGATAGAAAGGAAGAGAGACAGAGAGACACCCGCAGCCTTTCTTACCATTTGCAAAGCTTTCCCCCTGCAGGTGGAGACCAGGGACTAGAACCTGGGTCCTTGTGCATTGTAATATGTGCGTTCAATCAGGTGTACCACCACCCAGCCCCATCCCAAGTCACATTGTACACGCAGTTTCCTAGCAGGATAATCTTGGTCAGATAGGGCAAGGGTTTAATCTAATTATAGTACTTAAATCATGGGGTCCATATGAGGACTACATTTACTTCATATCTATGAAATTCAAAGAACTTACTGATTGTAAGTTCCTTATGTTTTGTCATCACTTTGGCTTCATTGCTCTGAGCTGACTTTTTTTCTTTTCATATAGATAGAAACAAAGAGAAAGGTATTATAGCACCAAAGCTTCTACCAGTTCTGTGAAGGATGGGTTAAATTATGGTATCATAAAATTTTAGGTAATGGATGGAACGTATGCAAAGTTATTTTACAAACTATGCAAAATTACTTAGCAACTTTGATGAACAGAAATATAAATGTCAATTTTTGTCAAGGAAGGAAACTGTGTGAGAGGGGATGGGATGTGATGTGTGATGCTGTGTGTTAAGAAAGGTAAATTAGGGGGTGGTGCACAGAAGCACTAGGACCTGCGCAATGATCTCAGTTCAAGCCCCCAGCTCCCCACTTGCAGGGGGGTTGCAGTGTCTGTCTATTTTCTCTCCTCCTTTCTGTCTTCCCCTCCTCTCTCAGTTTCCTCTGTGTCCTACCCAACAACAACAGTAGCAACAAAAACAGAAAAAAATGGTCACCAGGAGCAGTAAATTCCTAGTGCAGGCACTGAGCCCCAAAGGTAATACTGAAGGCAAAAAAAAAAAAAGGTAAATTAATTACTATTTGAGTTCTTACAGGAACTTGAACTATCAAAATTTACTTCAGAATACTACTAAACCTCCTGTAATGACATTCAAACTTTAATTTGTTTAGTAAAATAACCCTAACACCGGCATCTATATATAATGTTTCTACCTTTTTCACAGAGAATAAATTTATATGAGGTAAACCCCAAGTGAAATAAATATAATTCAAAATACTGAGACCATTTTTAGGCAATGTAAAGATAACGTACTTTATTTAAATGCTTGCAATCATTTGTCTATTCAAAACATCTCATACTGAGCAGTGGAAAGAATAGAAAATGCTTCTGTGCAGGCATTTATGGTCAAGATGGCAAGCAAGCAGGAGCAAAAGGAAATAGGATCCATCACCAGGGGAGGAGGAGACCATGCAAGTACAAGGATGCTGAGATAATTACAGTACATGCTAGGATATCCTGGGATGTCCCAGATGGGATCAAAAGCAACTATACCATTGTCTTTTTCAAATATAGCAGATACTGAATTGTATATGTTACTCTGAGAAATAATGGTCAAGAGAAAAGTAAAGGCAAAGATTTTTCTTCTATCAAAAAAGGACTAGAGAACATCTGCTGATTGATAAAGCTATTTAAGAAGAATCAAAAGAAATGACCTCTATGAAGGAAAGTACTTAAATAGCCCAGTTTCTCTCTCTTTCTCTCGCTCTCCCTTTCTTCCTAAGAATATAATTAAGCTAGTGGTTTTCAAAGAATGAAATCTCCCTCTTCCTCTCCATCTCTCTACCCTCCCAAATTCTCTCTTTCCTATCAAAGAAAAAGTAGAAAAGGAAAAAGAAAAAAATGGACATCAGAAGCAGTGGATTTGTAGTGCCAAACACTAACCCCCAGTAATAATCCTATGACAATGAAAGAAAGGGAGAAAGAAATAGAAAGGGAGAAAGAAATAAAAAGGGAGAAAGAAACTGAGGGAGAGAGGGAAAAGAGAGAGAGAGAGAGAGGAAGAAAGAAAGAGAGAGACGGAAGGAGGGTGGAAGAGCTTGTGTAATCATTAGGCTCTGAGCTGGTTTAACAATAGTTTCATAAGACTATCACCAAAGATCAAAGATAGGTATGATAGGAAGGAAGGAAAGAAGGAAGGAAGGAGGAAAGGAAGGAAGGAAGGAAGGAAGGAAGGAAGGAGGAAAGAAAGGAAGGAAGGAAGGAAAGAAGGAAGGAAGGAAGGAAGGAGGAAAGGAAGGAAGGAAGGAAGGAAGGAAGGAAGGAAAGAAGGAAGGAAGGAAGGAAGAAGGAAGGAAAGGAGGGAGAGAGGGAGGAAGGTCCCCTGCATTCCATACTTAATTCTACTCTATTCAAGCTCTGGCCACAGCTAAATTGATTTCTTTTCCATTGCCACGTATATTAACACATTTTGAGGCAGATTCCTCATGTATCTGTGAGAACACAGAAGATACTTCTAAGGCTGAGGGCCTCAATGGGTGACTGATAGATTAGAGAAGCAGTCTTTCAGGACCAGATTGCTTAGGAATTGGGTCATTTTTGTGAATTCCCTAAATCTGTAACTTTATAAACTCTGCAGATAGTAACTCATGTAGTTAGTGTAAATTCTTCCATCAGAAACCAAGGCCAGTTGTAATCGCTGTGTAAGGAATCAAATCAAAGCTGAATTATGGAGTACCCGGCTCTATACTTCCTAGGTGTGTTTCCTAATTATTCTCATGTACAATACTATGGAAGGAAAAAAAAGATTTTGTTTGCAGGAAAATCAGCATGCTGGTGAGTAAAATCACACTGTTTGCTGTAATGTTTTGCATAATTACTTTCCCTCAAATCCAGAAGGAGGATTCCATGCACCTTGTTGGTTTTTAGCTCTGATTAAGCAGATCTCTTACATATGCTTCAAAAGTCAGGCCAGAGCACTGGTTTTTATGCCAAGATTTATCTTCAGAATAGGACTTAAAGGCTTCTCAATTTGCCCTTACTACTTCTTGGTACAATAGTCAAACAAACAAACAAACAAACAAACAAAAAGTCATTAGAGTCAAAAGTCTGGAAGCTTGCTTCTCAACTGGTCTCTCAGCAGGAGTGATGACCATAAGAGCAACACAGTACTTAAGCTTTTCCATGTGCTGAATCATTGTGTCATGAGTTTGCCTATTACCTCCAAACACAGAGGCTCAGGCAAAAACAACAACAACAAAAAAAAACAACACTAGTGTAGCTACAGGCCCTTTGAAATATAACTAAAATATGCCTACTAACTATCAACAAAATGGAGGCCCCCCCCCCAACACTTCATCTGCACTATTCCAGCCTTTAGGTCCATGACTGTTCAACAATTTCTTTGGCTTTGTATGTTAACTCTCTTTTCAGCTACCAGGTTCCAGATGCTAGCAAGATGAGACCAGACTTCCCTGACAGACAACCCCACCAATGTGCCTTGGAGCTCAGCTTCCCCAGAGCCCTTCCCCACAAGGGAAAGAGAGAGACAGGCTGGGAGTATGGATCGACCTGTCAACGCCCATGTTCAGCCAGACCTTCAACCTCCTGCATCCCACAATGATCTTGGTTCCATACTCCCAGAGGGTCAAAGAATAGGAAAGCTTTCAGGGGAGGGGATGGGATATCGAGGTCTGATGGTGGAAACTGTGTGAAGTTGTACCCCTCTTATCCTATGGTTTAGTCAATAAATAAATTAATTAATTAAAAAAAAAGATGAGCAGGGAAAAAAAACACACACATATAATGATTGCAACATGAGTCCTACTCTAGCTATTATTGTTGTTGTTATTTCTTACTTGAGCTCTGCTCAACTCTGACTTCTGGCTGGGGGGCCAGGGTTTGAACCTTTGTTGCCACTGACCTAAAGGCTTCTCTTCATGAGCACTATATTATCTCCTCAAGCTAGGGTTAGTCCTACTTTCCAGGGAAAAAAGTAACCTCAAAGGGTGAGTGAACATCTTAGCCAAAGATTGGACATCTGAACCAAAATCTGTTCATTTCTTGAGGTTGAACATTTTCTTCTGGAAAAACTGGATATGAACGCATGTAGTTACAATAAGTTTATAAAACAATCTCTGAGTTTTCCTGGCTGGGTAAGACACATCATCTGCACACACTAAATGGATCTCACTCTTTCTTTCTTTCTCTCTCTCTTTCTTCCTTTCTTTTTTCTATTTCTTATTTGTGAATAATAATGGCTTACAAACTTGTAAGATTATAGGATATAATTCCACATCACACCTACCACCAAAGTTCTGTTCCTACCCTTTTACTTCCCAAAGATAACGACCATGGTTTTCACAGTCTTACAAATTGTTTGTTGGGGGCCAGGCAGTGGCGCACCTGGTTAAGTGCACAGACTACAGTGTGCAAGGACCTGGGTTTAAGCCTCTGGTCCCCACCTGCAAGGGGAAAGCTTCACATGTGGTGAAGTTGGGCTTCAAGTGTCTCTCTCCCTCTCTATCTACCCCTCCCCTCTCAATTTCTCTCAGTCTCTATCCAATAATAAGTCAATAAATTTTTTCTAAATATGAAATGGTGCTCCCCCTCAAGTTTATGTATATCAGCTCTCTAGAACTCACATATGAGTGAAACCATCTGGTAGAGTCTTTCATCTCTTTACTTACTAGTGGTAGTAATTTGACATACAAGTTAGTGTCTGTATATCCTTTGGAAAAATGTGTAAGAGTGGTATTGTTAGATCATAAGGTAATTCCATTCTTACTTGCTTAAGGACTCTCCAGACAGTCTTCCCAGCGGACGCACCAGTTTGCATCCTACCATTAGTGAAGCAGAGTTCCCTTTTCTCCACAACCTGACCAACATCTGTCATTTTCTGTTGTGCTAATATGTCATTCCCTCAGGTGTGAGATGGAATCTCAGTATAATTTTAATTTGCAATTCTCTAGTGATAAGTGAAATGGAGCATTTCTATGTATGTCTGTGGGCATTGTATATCTCTTCTTTAGAAAACTGTCTATTTAATTCTTTGATTCATTATTTTATTGAGTTATTCTTGTTTGCTTTTGTACATCTGTACTAATCCTGTATAGATATTTGATATCAGTTGCTTATTGGATGTGTGGCGTACAAATGTCTTCTCTCATTCATGGGATCACACTGAATGCAATTGAGAATAAAAAGAACTTCCTTTCTGTGTGAGCAACTCCTGGGTGAAAATGTTCCTTCACCGTCTCTAGCAGTAAGAGATTGCCTTTACTTCTCCTGTTTGAAAGAGTTTTCTTTCAAAAGAGTTTTCTGTGCAGAATGAGACTGTGGTCAGTAAGAACCCCAAACATCCCAGCTTACCGAGGTTAGCAAACACGTGTTTTTTTTTTACTATCTATCTACATAGGAGATGAGGGGAAAAAGTCCTTTCCTCCCCAAAATACAGATGCACTAAATATAAATTTACTCCCTCTAGATCATTCATGGCTTCAGGATTTGATCAGCCTTCATGGCTATAAATGGCAAAAATAATTTGTCAAAGGAATTTGAACAGCCTAAGAGGTGGCACAGTGACAAAAGCATTGCACATTCAAGCATGAGGTTAGGAATTCAGTCTCCAGCATCATGTGTGCCAGAGTGATGCTCTGGCTCTCTTTCATTAATCAACCAATAAATAAATATTAAAATAAAAAGCACTTGAACTTAGTTCCAGTAAAAATGCCAGTCCTTTAATGCTGAAATTAAGAAGGTTCAAAGAAAGCAGCTTCATGACAATTTCTCTGGATCATGGTTCTCTGGAGTTCACTTGATATCTTTGTCAGCACCAGGCAGGGGGCCAGAAGAAGTTCTGTGAACTTCTCATCACCCAGGATAAAGGCAGGCATGAACTACAGGAAGCTCCAATTTGACACAAACAGCCAGAACCCAATATTTGGAAATGTATAAACCTCTATCTTGGGAACCAGTGGTTGATCTTGTTTTAAAAATGAAATCAAAAACAGCATAATATGAAAATTTAAATTTAGGCAAAGGGAATCCTAAAAATAAAACTATTAGTCTCTGTCTAGACTACACACAGAATATTTTAGTTAAAATCAATAAACTGTCACTGCACGTCATGTGATAAGAACTACTCTAGGTTCTGATATGGAACCCATTACCTGGCAAGTGCATAATGACAATACATCTTTTCTTCACATATTACCAGGTTAAGTGGTAACTAAAAGAAGATCACAATTATTGAGGGACCCACAGTGTGTGTGTGTGTGTGTGTGTGTTACCTGTGTATGTTCGGAGAGTGAAAGAAATGAGATCATTATTAAATATTGTACATTATAGAGGCATATACACTTTAGAGACATTTATAACAATACATTATTACTAATCTAGAATTTACATGCACTATATGAAACATATAATAAATCTATTCACAAAATAAGTGGGCTATAAGTGCATGAAGAAAGGAATAATGAATTCTGTTTAGTGGAATCAAAAAAGGCTCTACATAGGAGGTACTTTTTAAAATCTTTTAAAAAATATTTATTTTTTATTTATTCCCTTTTGTTGCCTTTTTTTTTAATTGTTGTAGTTATTATTGTTGTTATTGATGTCTTCATTGTTGGATCGGACAGAGAGAAATGGAGAGAGGAGGTGAAGACAAAGAGGGGGAGAGAAAGATAAGACAGCTGCAGACCTGCTTCACTGCTTGTGAAGCAACTCCCCTGCAGGTGGGGAGCCGGGGGCTCAAACCAGGATCTTTATGCCTGTCCTTGTGCTTTGTGCCACCTGCGCTTAACCCGCTTTGCTACAGCCCATCTCCCAAAATGTTTATTATCTTTATTTATTTATTGGGGAGAGACTATCAGAAATTTAGAGGCCGGGGGAGATAGGGAGAGAGCCAGAGAAACACCTGTAGCCCCGCTTCACCACTGCAGACCTGCTTTATAGCTCATGAAGCTTTCCCTGTGCAGGTGGGAGCATGTCCATTTTTTAACTACACCTAGAAGTACAAGTACAATTTTTGCTAGGTGGAGAAATTCTAGGTAAAAATAAAGGTCTTTTACAACAATTTTTATATGCATATGCATTAATAAAGCTATGATGCTGCTCCTAGAGCTTAAGCGATAATCGTCATCCAATTAGCATTTCCTGTGAGATAGGTGATAATACATATCAGGCATCAATATACTCAAAGAAATATGTAACAAGAAAGCAAGACTATAATTCCTCTTTTTTTTATCTTTTTTATTGTTGTAGTTATTGGTGTTCTTATTGACGTCGTTGGACAGAGAGAAATGGAGAGAGGAGGGGAAGACAGAGAGGGGGAGAGAAAGATAGACACCTGCAGACCTGCTTCACCGTTTGTGAAGTGACCCCCCTGCAGGTGGGGAGGCAGGGGTTTGAACCGTGATCCTTATGCCAGTCCTTGCACTTTGTGCCACGGGTGCTTAACCTGCTGCGCTACCGCCAAACTCCCTATAATTCCTCTTATCTAGGTATTTTCAGTATATCAGTGAGTTTAAAATCTTTTAAAAATAAACTTTTATGGTTAAAAACTGTCTTGTGAAGAATATTTCCAAGACTAATTTTATTTGTCTATTTATACACTGATGCATGATTTCATTAAAACAAATCATTCTTATATACCTACAGGCTGGTATACTCTTCTTGGAAAGTCACTGTGTTCATTAGGTTGCTAAAAATGACTTGCAGGTGATATTCACATCCAAGTTTCAGACCCAGACAAATAAATAACATTAACTACGTTGTAGTGGTCCAAATAGTACTTTGTGGACAAAAAGAGCTGCCCATTAGATTTGCTAGATTATATTATTGTCAAAATTGGATGTGTGGATGTAGTGAAATTTGTAGTGAATTCTGCATTGAGCTTTTCCAGTTGTATGTAGCAATAGTAATAATTCCATTTACTGGGTCTGTACCACATGTAGGAATGGTGCCTGCTGATTAGCATGCATTGTGTTCTCAACATGTTTTTTTTTTTTTACTAGAAGCTATTTTTTTATTAAGATGAAAAAAGCCAAAGCTCAGAAAAATTAGGTAGCTTACCTAAAGAAGCAGCTAATTAGAATGCAAACTAGGTTGTGAGCAGGAGCCTTTATTGTCAAATCTCTGCTTTTTTACTTAGGCTATCTTGTTTGGCCCTTCTGATTATAACCACCTTGAGAACAGAGGTCACACAGAGTGATGTGCATTTTAAGACTAAAGAACACTTTAGAGATGCATTATTCACAGAGGAAGACTTGGCTGGTCCTGTTACCTTGGTTACCAGGGGCCTGTCTTTTGTTATTAGTGTACTAAGGAGTATTTGTGTCATAGGTGAGTGGACTCAGAATAAATGCCAGTCCTTCCCATACAGAGGTGCAAGTAGCTGAAATTCATTATCAGGAGTTGAAGTCCAAGGTCAAGACTCTAGTTTCCTAACTTTCATTTTACTATGTTTCATTTCTCCATTGTATAATCTAGCCTAGTTTCTGGGGAATTATTTCCCATGAATAAATTATTTTATTTCCTACAGCAATTAGTTCATGAAAGGTTAATTTTTACAAAAAGACACCTAAGCTTTTCTTTAATTACCTCTCTACTGAATCAGATTTGAGCTTCAGAAAACAACTTAAATACACTTTGTATCTGTACTATTTTTTCTTCTGTGCTGCCCTATTTTTGTTTGCTTCCCTGACTCCTGAGGAATACTATATATTCCATAGTGCCACAAACCTTTGAGCTCTTGAATAGGACTGCTAAGAGTTCTCTGATGACTGGGGAGATAGTACAATGGTTATGAAAAAAAAAAAGCCTTCAGTGCCTGAGGCTCTGTAGTCCTAGTTGAAATTTCTAGCACTACCACAAATAAGAACTGAATTGCGCTCTAGTGAGTGTATACACACACACACACACACACACACACACACACACACACACACCCCTCCATGATAAAGACACACGTAAATGAGAAGATATCTATGCATACCGAAATTCACAGAAGTGCAACTGGGAATAGTCCAAACTTGGAAGCAACTCAGATATTCAATTCAGGTAATTGTTTAAGAAAGTTGTAGTGTATATACTTAATGGAATACTATGAAGCTGTTAAAATTAAGTCATCTCTTTTTTCCTCATCTTGGATAGAGATAATAGTATATGAGATAAGCCAAATAGAAAAGGATGACCACACACAAGGATGCGGGGTAGGGGAGGCTGGGTAGTGGTGCGTCTGGTTGAGTGCACATGCTACAATGCACAAGCACAGGATTTGAGCCCCTAGTCCTCACCTGCAGGGGGGAAGCTTTGCAAGTGGTGAAGCAGTGTTTTAGGGCTCTTCCCCCCTCCCTCTCTCTCCCTTTTCCCTCTCAACTTCTGACTATATCCAATAAATAAATAAAGATAATAAACATTTTAAAAAGAAAGAAACAAGGCTGGAAAGGGAAAACACAAAGTAAAAGATTGTGTACGGTGCCAAAGCAAAGACCTTTGGGGAAGAGGAGAAGGGAGGGGGTGAAAAGGAATTGGAAGTCCTGGGGATGACAGTACACAGGAACGGACCAAAGATGGGGTTAAAGTGTTCGGCAAACACCTGTCACAGGGAGATGAGGAAGTGTACCTGTGTCCACAACTGTACTGCAAACCAATAACCTAATAGTATTAGTAATCATAATAATAGTGGCCAAGCAGTGGTATACCTGGGTAAGCACACACATTACAGTGCGCAAGGACCTGGGTTCAAGGCCCTGGTCCCCACCTGTAGGGGCAAAGCTTAACGACTGGTGAAGCAGGGCTGTATGTGTCCCTCTGTCTCTTTCCGTTTCTCTATCTCCCCCTCACCTCTCAATTCCTCTCTGTATCTATCCAATAATAAAGAAAAAGATTATAACAAAAAAGGTGATATTCCTTTTAAATAATAATAAAGTGAAGGTTTTGAATGTAGTTATGAAGCCAAAGGGCAATCAAAGGCATGAAATAAGCAGTTTTAGCAAAGGCAGAAAAACAGCAGAGAAGGTCTTAGACTGTCTGAGTTAGACTTTTCTTCCTGATTTGTATTTGAGTATTTTTAGCTGACACTAAGTAATACTGTTAAGGAATAGGAGGTACCTGGGAGGGTACCACCCAGGAAATGCAAGGGATGACAGATGTAGCTTACAAAGGTGGAGGCGGGGCTTGGGTGCTATAAGCTAGACTTGTGGCTTTCTGTCTCTGCCTAGTTCACCATGTGGTAAGAGCTCTTCTCTCTCTTTCAGTTTTTCTCTGCCTATATGGGCCTCCCATCAAGATGTGAGTAGGGGGCTTCTCTCTCTCTCTCTCTCTCTCTCTCTCTCTCTATCTATCTATCTCTATCTCTCTCTCTCGGCCTAGCATGTGAATGTTCTCAATTTTCATGAATAAAGTTTAAAATTCCTGAAAATCATGCCCTCTCCTCAATTCTTTATAGAGATAATGTGTGACAGACCTTTCAGATACTGGGGAAACAAGTTCAGGTCCACCTTCCCCCAATACAATAATACTTTTAGTTTCCTCATTTTGCCTCTTAGGTTATAACAGTTGTGCTTCTCACCTCACTGGTATGCCATATTTCGATTGAAAATAAAAGATAGTTGAACTTCAAACCTAATCAACAATGATACCATTACTAAAAATAAAAAAACAGAAAGGTAATTAAAAAAACAAAGTGGGCAGAGAAAAATTCATCCAATGATACAGCTTGTAGGGGATAAAAAAAAAAGTAAAAATGTGTTCCATTACTTTAAAAGGTGGGGGGGATCAGGCAGTGGCACACCTGGTTAAGTACACACATTACAGTGCATAAGGTCCCAGGTTCAAGCCCCTGGTCCCCACCTGTAGGAGGAAAGCTTCACAAATGGTGAAGCAGGGCTGCAGGTATCTCTCTGTCTCTTTCCCTCTCTATTTCCCCCACTCCTCTCAATTTCTCTCTGTCTCTGTCTCTATCCACTAATGAATAAGTAAAAAATATTAAAAAAAAAGAAAAGCAAGAAAAAAATTTTTTTCTGTGGAAGGCAACATTCCACTAGCTTTCTAGTAACAATTGTATAATGTCACAATGTGTAAATATCCCATTTTCGAAAGGGTTATAAGGTATCCAAATGAATTGTAATACTCAGCAGAAAAGTATTTAATTTGGATAAGACCAACTCCACACCCTGTGGAATGAATGTATAAACGGAAGACAATAGAGGTGAAGGAGAAAAAGACAGTGTGAAACGTAGAGTGGTGAGGATAGCATGTGTTATAGAAACACAGCTTTTTGAATTCAGTGTGCTTATCAACTAGGAACTAATGGAAAAAGCCACTCTTGGTGGTTGTGACTGGTTGTGCAAGTGAATCTTTTATACTGTTTTTAAACAGGGAAATTAAGCTGTTGCTTTTTTCAAGAGGGAAATTGTACAAAATACTCTCTTCTTTATTTTGAGATATGCTGCTCTTAGTACTAGCCTGCAGCAAGACAGTGAGGAGGGCAGCAGTTGCTTTTGACCTGTTTGGTGTTTGAACTCCTGAGAGACAGCCTGCAGCCTGGCCCTGAGGCATTCAGTACTGGTTTGGAGGCTTGGAGGGAAAAAAAAAAAAATCACAGAACCACACAGACCCAGTCCTTCCCCAGACCTCTGATCTCTCAACTCAGACCTGCTCTTAAAACAGATCAGAAATGCTTGGGAGTGTTTCTAGAAAGTTCTCATTCCCCATCTCCTTCCCAGACTCTCACTGAACCTATCAGTCCCTAATATCATCTCCTTAGGGAGCAAATTGGAGAAACAAGTTTTTCCTTCCCTCTAAGCTTCCATTAAAATTTTCCTTTTCAGCGGTTTCTATTTCCAAACTAATGAACTCCCAGAGTTAAGACTCCCATTCACCTCCTCAGCAAATGTCCCTTTTCTACATGTCTCTCTCACTTTTCTGTTCCATATGTCTGCCTAATCTTGTTCAGTTCCATCAACATTTTTCCTTCCTTCCTTCTCCCATTGCAGATGGGCATTTTAATTGCTAAATTGAGACCATTATTAAAAGAATGGACATTTGAATGACTAAATTGAGACCATTATTTAGAGTAAAGGGTTGAGAAAAGCACAGTCAACTGCTGTTTATCTGAAGGACAGAAGGACAAGCACAGATAAATGAAGAAACTCCAAAATTCTAAAACTAGTGAGTAGCAGATCAGGACTTTGACGCCAGGAAACTAGACTCTTGCTTGCTTAATCTTTTATTTAAGTGCTCTCCACTGTCTTTTATAATTTTAATTTTTCTAAATAACAGGTTTCAGAGGCATTCCCTCAATAAGCACATATTAATCTCTGTGCTTAATAGTTGAAAAACATCCTACTATGTAGATATACTATAATTATTTAACCAATCATGAATTGATGGTGTTTATGTCTTCAATCACAAGACTATTCCATTTAATTGTCTTATACATAGAAGTTTTGCACATGTGAAGAAATATGTTTGCCTTATAAAATCCTAGAAATGAGATTGATAAATCAAAAGGTTCATGCTGTAAAAATAATAATGGGCAGTATCAAAATGCTTGCACAAATTTGCATGAATTCCAACATGATATGACTTTGTTGCACTTTGTTGTCTTTGACCTGGTTGACTTCACCCTCCCTGCCTTCATGTTCATGGTCCAGTTCCTTCCAGCTGGTTCTCTGCCTCTCTGGCTGCTGTTTCTCAGTATTCTTTAGGGCATTCTTGCCTTCTCTCTTCTCAAATGCTCAGTATCCCCATAGTTTCCCTCCAAGTAATTACATGCATATATACTGTTTCAGCCATGACTTCTATGTGCTGCTGTTATCTAATAATTACATTTTTTCAATAACCCAAGTTGATATCATTCCGAACTCAAAACTTATAAGAAGAAATCCACAGCAGCTTAAACCCTAACTTAATATCTAACATGAAACCGAAAGAACCTCTAGGTAACATCCATTTAAAATCTCTATAATCAAAAGAACAAAGCCCGAGTCTCCTTATGGTCAATTACTTAAAGTCAGTTAGTAGTCTCATCCTCACATCCACTAATGATGTCCCTATTCCTTCACCAGCTTCTCTCCTTTAGGTAAACATGCTCATTACCATAGCCTATCTCCTCCATGACCAGCTTGACTGTGGTCACCTAAGCATACCCCTACTTGTGAATGCTCCTTTTGTGCACTGGGAGCAAAAGCATACACAGTATGCTTCTTGATTCTTTTGTTAAAATTCTATAAAGACATTTTAAACTCCTTCCAACCCCTAGGATAGTACAGTGCATATTTCTACATGGGTCTCCGGAAAATATCTCCTAATGTTGTGTCAGACCTTCTCTTGCTTCTTGGGTACAGTAATAGAAGGGGAGGGGACCCAGTGGGGGCACACCTGGTAAGGCGCACATATTACCAAGCACAATGACCCAGGTTTGAGCCCCCACTACCCACCTGCAGGGGATCTGCTTCACACCATGTGCAGTGAAGCCAGGAGCAGTGGATTTATAGTGCCGGAACTGAGCTCCAGCAACAACCCTAGTGGTAACAATAACAACAAAAATAATAATAATAAAATTAAAAGAATGGGCATAGTGGAGGGAAACTCTAGGGAGGTTAACAATTTGTTTCCTGCCTACAACGCTTATTTGGAGAACCATTTTACACCTGATCATTCTACAGGATTCGGAGACATCCCTGCAGACACATCTCTAGCCTTAGGTTCCTCATGCAAAGCCAGTGTTAATTAGAACTTGGCTGTTCTGTTTGCAGACTGCTGTTGAATAAACTTGGGTGATTTATTTATAAAGCATGACATGGTGTCTTACAGTTCCAGGCTGCATCGGAATGCACCCAGCAGCCTTAATCTGAAATGTCTCTTCTGCAGTCCTTCAAGTTTTCTCCTCTACCATTGTTAACACCTGTTCCTTCATGGAACTTAACTTATTAGCCTTTAGAAAGAGCTCTATTATCTCCTCATCTAGGTGGAGGCTTCCCAAGTTGTGCCCATAGCCACCTAGTCAGCTCCTGATATTGTTCCTTTAATGGCTGTGTGGAAACTTTGTACTCTGCACAGCTGAGTGGGTGACAACTTCTTTAGCTTAACTCCTTTACTTACTGGAACATCTCAAGCATGGTGTGTTCTGATAAGATGGAGGCCAAAGATTTCTTGGTCTTCTGCTTGGGGCCCCTTTTCCAGCCTGCTGTTACTAGGGAATCTGCTTAAGAGAAGACTCTTGTAGAGGAAGGACATTAGCAGGCGCTCCATGTGCATTTTACTGGTGGCCAGGAAGAGGGCCCAGAGGCACCAATGTGGCTCAGTCCTGCACCAGCATCTCCCTTTCTGTCTGACTGTTGAGGCCATAAAATGCAGATGAATGCAGATGTGAGCACCCTGAGAAAAAGGCTGAAGTAAATCCCCTCAGGGTTGCCTGTCTCCAAAAACCACTAGAAAACTTAGAAGACCAAACCCTCATCTGGGCTTTTACAGGACCATATCCTTACTATGAACTAGCAGTGGTAAGGACTGCCCTACTCTCCAAATGGGTCACTGTGCTCTGCGACTCCAGGAAAACTGACCCTGAAATGAGTGCAGCTTAGAATGTTCCCAGCTGTGACCACAGACTGACAGGGACTCAGGGGTTACACAAGCTCCTATGCTAAATACGGTAAATAGTTAATTATATGTATATACTTTGTTCAAGTTTTAGAGCTACTCTATGCCCTGATCCAGTTTACTAGTTGCAATCTTAAAGTTTGTAATATTTTTTAGTTCTCATTCTTTTCTTTTTAAAATATTTATTTATTCTCTTTTGTTGCTCTTGTTGATTTACTGTTGTAGTTATTATTGGTGTCTTTGTTGTCGGATAGGACAGAGAGAGAGGGAGAGAAAGATAGACACCTGCAGACCTGCTTCACCGCCTGTGAAGAGATTCCCCTGCAGGTGGTGAGCCGGGGGCTTGAACCGGGATCCTTACGCCTCCGGTCCTTGCACTTTGTGCTACCTGCGCTTAACCTGCTGCGCTACCGCCTGACTCCCTCTAGTCGCATTCTTAACTCTGACACCATCTTCTCAGACAATACTTTTAGTCCACCTGCAGATTAGCTATCAGGATCAAGCAAAAATTACCACAGTCCCAGGCCTCTAGGAACATACCTAAAGCAGACTTCCTAGCTTTTATCCACCTTAAAGTCCCTATTCCCATCTGCTCTATTCCTACTTTATGATTCTTGGTTATTAAACATTATCCCCTGCTTTATATTGTACTACACTTCAGTCACCAACTTTCAGATGCTACTAATATGTCATCCTGAATTCCCTGGGCAGATGACCTCAACAATGTGTCCTGGAACCACACCTCTCCAAAGTCCTACTCCACTAGGGAGAAATAGAAACAGGTTGGAGGTATGGATCAACCTGCCAACACCCATATCCTACAGAGAAGCAATTATAGAAGCCAGACCTCCCAACTTCAGCACCCCATAAAGTATTTTGGTCCATACTCCCAGAGGGGTAAATAGTAGGGAAAGATGACCATAGAGCTCTGAATTCCAATTCCATCAGTACCCAGAGAGAGAAGAGGGTGGGGGGAAAAGGGGAGAACATGCAGAAGTCATAGACGTGACTTATAAAGGGAGCAAAGGAAGAGAAAGCAGGAACACAGGGGAAAAATGGGCAAATATATACAAATATAGATATAGAAATAATAGTCAATCCATATCTGTGATCTTGGGAGAACTAATACAGTTTCCAACGGAGGGAATGGGGACACAGAACTCTGGGGATGATGTGGAATTATACCCCTGTTAGCTTTTAAGTTTGTAAGTCAGTATTAAATCACTAATTAAAAAAAACTTAGAAGATTTGGAAACTTGGGGCCTTAGATGCATTGCCCCCCTTTTTCTGCATTGCTAGAGCATATATTTTCCTCTTTTCTATCCTCGCTTTGTCTCAATAAATGCTTATCTCCCTGAAACATGAATGTCTATTGTATGCTTTACATTGGGTTGTTCTAGTTCTCCCCCGCCAAGAAAATTGGATCAATCCCGCTAGTTTCGTGGGCCCGCTTGGCCCCGCCCCTAGGAACCCTGAGAGTGCCAGAGTTCCAGAGTTTGAGAGTTGGAGAGTTGCAGAGTTAGAGAGTGCTTGGTGCCGCCGTGGGGAAAGAGGCAGCAGAGTTCTGTTTGGTGATTAGTTTGTCTTAGTTTATGAATCGTTGTTCCTGAATAAAGAAATACAGCTTCCCTGCCCAGCCGTATGTCTCTGGTCATCTCTGTTACCCACCCGTGAAGCTAGCCCGGCCAGCTGGAGCCTCCGAATTTTAACAACAGATGTCTCTCTTGTAATTCTTTTATAGAGATGGAGGAGTCTTCGACCACCCTTTTTCCTGGTACTCCTAGTCCTTCTCTTCCTTCTCATTTCCCATCTTTAGCAGTTTTGAAAGAGCTCAACACTTTCTGGTTTTAATTCCTTTTAAATATAGTGCCTACTTGAGGCAGAAACATAGTTGAAACTTCGGAATCTTTTCAGTTTCTATCCTTCTTAACTTAAGTTCTATTTGTGATATACAGCTAAATAGTCCCCTGGAAAACAAAATGCCATCTTTTCCTTCCTCCCTCCCTTTCTCTATTATTATTTTGTTTTAACCAGAGAGCTGCTTTGTTTATGGTGGTGCCAAGGGCTAACCCTAGACTGACCCTGAGATTGACCCAAGGATCTCAGAGCCTTACACTTGGAGGTATTTACATAACCATTGCACTAGCTCCCTGATGTCCAGGTACCTCCCTACATGCACGTACACACACACACACACACACACACACACACACACTGGCCCTAGTTTATTTTCATATTATAAATACTATGTTAGAGATTATAACTATTGAAACAGTTGGCAGAATTGAACTTTACAACTTTATACTAAAAAAGTAAAATATGGCATACTGAAAAGTAGATAAAGTGAACATATGTAGCTCAACAAAAATATAAAACACAAAGTACTCTTTGACTTTCAAAGTTCAGCAGTGCAAACTGGTAAATCTGTTAGCAATTTGAAGTTCAAAAGTGCCTCTGGCTATCTTTAATATAAGAAAGGCTTTGAATGTTGCATATGTTATAGACAGATTTGCAGGGGAATTGGAGCCATTCTATTCCTCCTACATAACTACAGCTCATCTCATCTCATATATCATTACAATTGAAAAGTGGAAGCGAACTTGTCCTTTTTTTTTTCTTTTTGTTTCTGGGGTTATTGCTGGGGCTTGGTGCCTGCACTACAAATCCACTGCTCCTGGAGGCTATTTTTACCATTTTGTTGCCCTTGTTGTTGTGCTTGTTGTAGCTGTTATTGTTGTCATAGCTAGCTGTTGTTGCTGGATAGGACAGAGAAATGGAGATAGGATGGGGAAGACAGAGAGGAGGAGAGAAAGATAGACACCTGCAGACCTGCTTCACTGCTTGAGAAGCGACTCCCCTGCAGGTGGAGAGCCGGGGGCTCGAACCGGGATCCTTACGCAGGCCCTTGCGCTTTGCGCCATGTGTGTTTAACCCAGTGTGCCATAGCCAGACTCCCAGAACTTGTCCTTATGATCCAGTTTGACTCAGTTTCTACATCTTGCATCAGGAGACACCTGCATGTTTCCCCCACACACTTTAAAGCTGAGTAGTCTGCTAATGTTACAAAGACAGTGAAAGGAGCCCCAGGTATTGGAATTTGCACAAATTTACACAGAAAAAGATATGCAGATTAGTGCACAGCTGCTCCTAGGGCCATCTGAAAACTTGCCCAAACTAACCCAATCACTTGAGAAAACCTTGAGGTGCTATAGCCTGAGGTTACCAGCCCCGTTTCATTTGAGCCAATTACCAAGGAGAGTTAAGGCATGAATACAATCTGACCCTTTACAAACAGTGGGGCTAGGGGTAGGTATGTGTGTGTGTGTTGGGGGGGGGGGGAGGAATAGAACTAAAATTGAACTCTATTTTCAAATCTCTTTGCAGTATCCTTTTAAAGGAATGCCTACTTAAAAGTAGTGCTTATTTCCTATCTCACTGCCCTCCCAACCCTTCTCTTTGAACTTCGTCATCCTTTTTCATCCCATCCCCTGGAATTCATGCATAAATATATATTCTGTGACCCAGAACATGAGCCTGTTTCCCCAGAGACTAAGTAAAATTTCCTGGATGACTTTTAAGATGATAATATGGGGGTGGGGGCTCTTGTGAGGAAAAGATAATTTATCAGAGGACACAAATTATCAATTTCCTTTGATCTAAGAGTTGAACTTTTAACTTTAAAGTGTGACTAGGGAACAGAGCAGAAAATAAAGCTCATGGGGTTGGGGAAGTAGCATAATAGTTACACAAGAAACTTTCATGCCTGAGGCTCCAAGGTCCCAGGTTCAGTCCCTAGCACCACCATTGCCAGAGCTTAACAAAGTTCTGGTAAAAATAAATAAATAAATAAATAAATAAATAAATAAATTTCATGAGACATTGCAGGCTATGTCTATTTTTATTATTATTATATTTATTGGATCGTGACAACCAGAAATTGAGAGGGGAGGGTGAGATAGAGAGGGAGAGAGGCAGAAAGACACTTGCAGCACTGCTTCAACACTTATAAAGCTTTCCCCCTGCAGGTGGGGACCGGGGACTTGAACCCAGGGTCCTTGTGCATTGTAACATGTGCACTCAACCAGGTGTGCCACCACCTGCCCCCTAGTCTGTCTTTGTTAAGGGGAAACAATAATAAAAATAACTAAGCTAGGTAAAGAAAGTATTCAGTGGATGGATCCAATTTAGGGAGAGGAAGATGTCAAAGGCAGAGAAGAGAACTTGGAGACCAAACACCTGGGTGTGACTTGGAATTTTGACTTTTCACTACATGACCTTGAGCAAGTCACAACATCTTCCTCTTCATCTATAAAAGATGAGAAAATCCTGCTTTGCTTCTTTATAAGGTAGTTGTAAGAACTAGATATATGTGCACAAACATGTAAGTGGCAAGGAAGGATGAAAATGCCACTTGCCTTTTAAAAATATTTTAATGATTATCATTTTTAGGTGGGGCCTCTTATACAAATGATCACTTCTGAGCTGTCTTTTCATTCAGATACACACACACACACACACACACACACACACACACACACACACACACACACACCATAATAGCATTGAACCTGGACCATGTGCAGGGCAAAGCATGTGCCCTATCTAGCTATTTAAAATACTTAATAGAGTATTGAGACAGAAGGAGAGAGAGAGAGAGAGAGAGAGAGAGAGAGAGAGAGAAAGAAACTGAGTATCACTCATGCATATACCATGTTAGAGACTTTACTCAGGTCTTTACCTATGTCCCATGATGTCCCATGTTCCAACACACCTATCTTCCCAGCCATGTAAATGCTACTTTTGGTTTTCATCCTGGGGCCTTTGCATCCACCCACCCATGCAAATATTTCATTTGCCAATTCTCAAATCTTCTGGAAGGCAATTTTCCAGTTCATTTCCATTCACTGAAATAACCAGTATTCCAATAGAATATTGATCAGGGTCTCAGAGTAGAAAGCAAGACAGATTTATTCAAGACTTGATAACAGAGAGAAAAAGCACTTGTTACCTCAGGTCACTTTTCACCAGCACAAGAAAGGCAAGAAGACCATCTAGATACTATCAACAACAAATCTTGCTCTGGCACTCAGTCTCTAAGTGAAAAGAAACACAGCCCACAAAGAGGACGGTTCCATATGGCAGGCCCTGACAGTGGGGTAGAATCAAGATACATTCAGTTCCAATTCATCTGTCAGGAGCAAAGAAATTCTTCCATGTGTTAACCAGTCCTATCCTCCTGAAGTCTTTGGAAAGATCCAACATCTGTTTAAGTCTCTCAGCGTTATACTCGCACTAACCAATGAGAACAATCATTACAAAATCACAATGGATGCTTTACTCGAAAGGTCAATCAGTATACAAAATTCTGAATCAGTAAGATGACAATGAATATTTAGAAAACTCATGACCCTACAATTATAACCAAAGGTGATAGAAAGAAAATAAGAGGGAGGGCAGGTGGTGGCGCTCCCAGTTACATGCACATATCATCATGCCCAAGGACCCAGGTTTGAGCCCCTTCTCCCCACCTGCAGGGAATATTTCATGAGCACCGAAGCAGGTCTGCAGGTGTTTATATTTATTTCCCCTCTCAGTTTCTCTCTGTTCTGTCAAATAAAAACAGAAAATGAAAAAAAAAGGAAAAATGGCTTCTAAGAGCATTGGATTTGTAGTTCAGGCACTGAGCCCCACTGATAACCCTGGTCGTAAAAGTAAATAAATAAATGAAAGAAAAGAAAGAGAGAGAGAGAGAGAAGACAGAAAACAGAGAAGAGGAGAGGACTCTGGACTAAATATCAGAGATCCAATATCCAGCTACAAATGGTATTTATGATCATGGAAAAATCTCTTAGTGTGGTCCAGGAGATGACACAGTGGATAAAGCATTAGACTCTCAAGCAAGAGGTCCTGAGTTTGATCCCCAGCAGCACATGTACCAGAGTGATGTCTGGTTCTTTCTCTCTCTCCTCCTGTCTCATAAATAAATAAAATATTTTTTTTAAAAAAAGGAAAAGAAAAATCTCTTGGCTTTACCATAAGCAATTTCCTTAGTTATGAAACAGGACAGCTGAATTCAAACAGTCTAAAGCATAATTAATTGCACTCAGCATTGTATAATCTGAATTCAAACTTCTGATCTAACACTAATGAAATGACCTTGGGTTAACCACAAAATTATTAGACCCTAGGTGCCTCCATTCAGCACAGTGTATTTAACTTGTATTTTTAGATATTCTAAACTAAGTGTCACTGGTTTAAATGCACACACTAGCCTCTTTACCAACGAGATTTCAATTATACATATAAAACAATTTTAACCTATTGAAAAAAAAAGTGCAGAAAAGGAATGTTTCAAGCATTTTGGGTTGCTGAGCTCATTTAATGATGTTGAGGGAACCTGAACAACAGTGAATGGTGGGCTGTGATGGAATTACCACAGATAGAAGTGCTGTAATAGGAAGGAGAGAAGGGCCATAGCTAGCCTGTTGGCCAACCTGGTTTCCAGCACCCAAGAACACTTCCTGTGGAGCAGTGGCAGAGTTACTACACCACCACACTCACCTGTAAGTTCTAATTTCAACATGTTCCTCTGTTGAATTTCTATGTGGTTTTCCAGTGAATAAGAAGGGT
Organism: Erinaceus europaeus; assembly: GCF_950295315.1. Classification (NCBI taxonomy): domain Eukaryota; kingdom Metazoa; phylum Chordata; class Mammalia; order Eulipotyphla; family Erinaceidae; genus Erinaceus; species Erinaceus europaeus. Next base: position 59,732,946 of record NC_080178.1, on the reverse strand, counting down.
AATAGATAGTGCTAAACATTCTCCAACAGATATTCATTGCTTCTTTCATAGATGATCTTCAGTCTTCTTTTTTTTAATCTTTATTTATTAGGTAAAGACTGCCAGAAATCGAGAGGGTAGGGGGAGATAGAGAGGGAGAGAGAAAGAGAGACACTGCTTCACCACTTGCAAAACTTTGTCTCTGCAGGTGGGAACTGGGGGTTTGAACCCAGGCCTTTGAGCACTGAAGCATGTGTGCCACCACCCAGCCCCAAGGATCCTCAGTCTTGAAGATGTCTTTAATTTTGCATTAGGTCTAGATTGAGATACTCTTCTTTTAATGTGTCCTCTGGAAATCAATATGCTTCTAAGCACAACAAATCTTGATGTGTCCATGATTAGAAGCGCTAGTGGGCCAGTGAAAGATACCAGACTGTGTACAGCAAGATACACACACACACACACACACACACACACACACACACACACACACACACACACACACACCTTTCACATTAAAGGAATGAAAAAATGTGAAATTAGCAATGATCTCAAGAATAAAACACTTAGACTAACAACACAAATTTAGAGAGATCATAGGTCACAGAAGAACACCTTCTCTTCTGAGATCAATTTTAAGTTTGGGAAGAGGTATTCCCAAATCTACTCTCAGTTTAGGTAATTCACTAGTAGATAACAGAACTCACCGAAACCTTGTATAGTCACAATTTTCTTTATTACAGGGGAAGGGTAGAGCTCATCCAGGGAAAGAAGCTTATCTGGCAATTTAGAAAAGGTACCAAACACTGAGCTTTTGTGGTCTACATCTCAAGGAGTCACAAGCACATGATGTGTGACAGCATGAAAATAGTATCAACAACCAACCAATTCAACTGAACCACGCTAGGCAGAATTTTATTGGGATTTGATCGCATACTATCCACATGACTGATCTTCATTCTTCTGTCCTTCCAGAGGAGAATCTGACATTATACCTCCAGTATTCTCATCACAAATCAATAACAAATCTACCAACAAAGACTTTCCTATCAGGTCGAACATTCCATGGGCCTAGAGATTAACTTCCAGGAGCTTAGGTAGCCAAACCTCTCTTTTATAGATGAGATTCTCCTTTCAGTTCCCAGTATCATGAATTCGATAATGGCCACTCTAATGTCCTACTAGCTACCTTGACGCCTCATTTTCTTTGGTTAAACTTCCATTCCACTTTGATCTTTGTTACTTTCAACATCTCTATCATTGTATTAGATATTTGTAGGTGCTTTTCTGAGGTCTGAGTTTCTATCAAACTGAAATACAAGAAAGTAATATGATGGGCAGACCAATCTGACCCAGAAAAGAAAATTATGATCTGGGAGGCTAAGGAGTGCTTTCTTTGAATTCTAAAGAAAATACCCCTAGCTCTAAATTAGATTATAATGAAACATGCTGTAAGAGAGGGCCAATCTACACTGTACACCATCTTTTTGATCTACGCTTTTTCACATGAAAGCCATTTCCATCAGCAGCATTGAATATGAAGAACTATATAAATACACACATTGACCACAGGTGCAGATCTTATTCTTCCTGACAAGGTCAAGGTGACTGAGTATGTCTGTAGCCTCTTTTGCTTCCTGAATTTATGATTTAATTGATGGTGGGACCATAAAATGTTTCCCCACATAGTATAAATAAACTTTCTGGCTAACCAGAATCAAATTGGCTTCAAGTTGTACATTGTTATAAAGAATGCATTACAGTTTGATGTGGGAGTGGGAACACATAAGTCAATTTGTGCGGTGATGATTAATTAGCCTTCAACATTTCCTATGGTCTGCAGATAAGGTTTTATTACTTTGGTATTATATATACTCCCCACTCACCTTGATACTATAGGTAAAGTCATCTAGTTTTTTGTTGTATAGGAAACAATACCCACCTACAATATTTGTTTGCAATTATGTCCTTGTAAGTAGTATACTTTTACTACATGTCTAGAGATGTTATAAAATAGTTTAGTGGATGGATTGAGAGCACTTGAATAACAATAAATAATTTCTTTTTTTTCTGAGAGCATCAGAAGCATCTACCTTATGGAATGGAAGAAAATAAATCATAAATATAGACATAGCAAAATAAGAAGGGAAACAGATTCCTAACCTGGAATCTTGATTTCCAACTCTAACTTAAACTTTAATTGACTTCATTTCACTTATTGGTCCAACATTAATTTTCATACAGAACTGAAATAGAAACGACTTGACAGCACTTAGTGTAGTCTATGGTCATTGACTGTATTTGATATAAATGCTAATATACTGCCTGTTTGATGTAAATATAGAGATTTATCGTCTCAGGCATCCTCTGATAAAGAAGTCTGAGACATACAGAGTCAAGGTCAAAGAGAAATGGTGATATAAAAGAGGGACAGAGCAAGATGGCAGAACAGAAGTACCTGTTTCCTTTTGCCACACCCCCACTATATTCCACAAGAAAAAAGCCACAAGGTACATGACAAATCCTATCAGAAACAGACTCAGATCTCAGATCAGTTTTCACAGCAAGTAACAAACGCTCAGCACTGAAGTGGTGAAAACACAGAGATACACTCATCAAAGTTAAATACCAGCTAAATATCAGTTAAATACCATTGTGACAATAAGCCACAGTGATGAAGAGACCCATCAAATAACTTTAATCTGGCCATCAAGAGGCAGGTTGAACCTGAATCCAAGGAGCCCAATTCAATATCGTGTCTTCAAATTTATGACCATGGAAAATGAAATAACATATGTAATAAAATAATGCTCACTTTTTATTTATTTATTTATGCCCTTTTGTTGCCCTTGTTTTCTTGCTGTAGTTATTACTGTTGTTGTTATTGATGTCATCCTTGTTGGACAGGACAGAGAGAAATGGAGAGAGGAGGGGAAGACAGAGAGGGGGAGAGAAAGATAGACACCTGCAGACCTGCTTCACCACCTGTGAAGCGACTCCCCTGCAAGTGGGGAGCCGGGGCTTGAACTGGGATCCTTACACTAGTCCTTGTGCTCTGCACCACCTGTGCTTAACCCACTGCACTACCGCCCAACTCCCAATGCTCACTTTTAGTAACCAATCTCAAATAATCTCAAATTTAGAACTACCTTTATGCTGATTTTAACTTCACATAATATACCAATACCTACTTGCTTTCTAGCTGTTGGCTTTATCTTTTAATGTTAAAAATGTTTTTAATTAGGATATAATTTATGTGACATAAGATCCACTGTGGAAGTATCTACACATCTATCTTTATAGTATTTTTCAAAGTGCTTGGTTTATTCTCAAACCTTGTGTCATCCCTTTATTTTATTTTTTAAGATTTATTTACTTATGATAAAGGGGGGAGGAGGTAAGACCCAGAGCATCATTCTGGTATATGAAATAGTAGAGATCAAATTCAAGACCTCATGCTTGAGAATTGAACACTGTCCGCTGTGCCATCTCTTTCCCCACTGTGTCACTCCTTTATATCTGGGCCTTGAACTTCTCTCACTTGTAGTTCCCAATTCTCTACAAATCTAAATAGAGCATCTTTGAATCTAACAGGCAAGACAGATTCTCTTCCTCTTCTCCTGTATAGTCACTTCGTAGGTGATTGTAATTGTCTTCCTTTGGATGTGGTATTTCAGTGGCCATAACTACAGTGGAACTTCTTTGAAGACTCTACGCCAATTAGAACTGAGGCTTTTAATCCTAAAGTAAAGTTACAGGTAGACAAACAAAGTGTCTTTTATTTAAGAGTCATCATCCTCCTGAGAGAAGCAAAGTGCCAGCCACATTTCTATGAAATACTTCTGCAGCTTTTATTCAAATGATCCTTTTCATTTTATGGATAACCAGCTATGTATAATCATAATTTAGTGCCAATTATTAGTTGTCAACGACATTTATTCCCTTTAAAGTGAATTTTCCTTAAAAGCTTCCTCCCAAAATCTCTCTACTAAAACCAGAAAACTAAACCTGAAATTATTTACATACAATTACAAGTCCCATCTATTTCAAATGGCTTAGTTACAAAGTCATGGAGTATAACAAAAATGACAAGGCACTCTAAGTTAACAAGTGCAATTACAATAAATAGGAGACGTTGACAAATGTTTGGTCAGGGCATCAATTAAAAGGTAATGCAAACTCCCTTTCCCCCTATTTATAATACAGAACCCAAGTAGCCATGTGTCAAAGGGCCTAGCTTTTCAAGCTCATGCTAACAGTTCATGAGATTGTTTCACAGAGCAAAGAGAAAATCAGGCAAGAGAAATAAAAATGAAGCACTGTGGGTTAGAAAGTTGAGAGTGACTTCCAGGTGTGCCCTAGCCCTACATTTCTTTCCAATCTATTTTTTAAGTTTTTTTTTTTATTGTCGTTATTTACTGGACAGAGACAGCCAGATATTGAGAGGAAGGGGGATAGAGAGGGAGAATGACAGAGAGACAGCTGTAGCCCTGCTTCACCACTCATGAAGGAAGCTCCCCCCTTGCAGGTGGGGACGGGGTCCTTACACATTGTAATGTGTACACTCAACCAGGTGAGCCACCAACAGGCCCCTCAAGCCTGTTTTCCGCCATACTTTATTCACTAACATCTAAGTAAAACAATATCAAGATGGTGAAAACAGTGACCATTAGTATGTTTTCATTAACTTTTCTCTTGGGGAAAAAAAAACAATCCTGCCCCAGTGATTGGGGTTTGATTACATTATGCTATTAGATATGTTTGAATCACCAAAATGAAAAGGCACACACAGGAGGGCAGATCAGCAAACTAAAATTTACTTCTGCAGAAGAGTGTGTTGCCCACTAGAAATTCAGCAGGTAGGGAGGGGGCCAGGCGGTAGCACATCGGGGTAAGTACACATGGCACAAAGCGCACGGACTGGTGTAAGGAACCTGGTTCTAGCCCCCAGCTCCCTTTCCGCGGCGGTAAAGCAGGTGTCTCTCTTTTTCTCCTTCTCTCTGTCTTCCCCTCCTCTCTCCATTTCTCTCTGTCCTATCCAGCAACAACGACAGCAACAATAATAACAGCAACAACAACCATAAATAACAAGGGCAACAAAAAGGAAAAAAAATAGCCTCCAGGAGTAGTGGATTCATAGTGCAGGCACAAAGCCCCAACAATAACCCTGGAGACAGAAAAAAATAAAAAGAAAAAATCAGCAGGCCAGCCCACTGAGAGAACTATGGTAGTTGCTGTTGGAGGAGGGTAGGGGCAAAGGTCTTTGGTAGGGGAAGTAGTTAGAACTATACCCCCATTATCTTATAATCTTGCAAATAACTAATAAGAATTTCAAAAAGAAGTGTATGCTAGTAAATATTACACCACAATAACATGTCCAAGTTCATGTTCTCTTCTTACATAGTCTCCTATGAAATAATTCATATAATACCCGGTGTCTTCAAAAACTCTATCATATAACTACTAAAATTATTTCTGCTACATTTCTGGAATCAGGTGGATATGTGTTGGGTATGCCTGTATTCTCTAGAGTAGGAATAGGGCTGTGCATAGCTCTAAGACTTTCAGTACTTGTACCTTGAGAGGCAACAGAATGAGTGGTTAGGAACTGGGGTCTGGAGCAAGGTTTCCTGAGATAGAATCCTGGCCCTGTCATTCACCAGTCGGTGGCCTTGAGCAATTTTACTTCTATACCTCAATATCCTTAACTGTAAAACAAAAAACTTGAAAGTGTTTACCTAGTAAGATTGTATGAGGAGAATTAGTCAATAAATGTTGTAAGAAAGAGAACTTTTAAGTGGAAGATAGTTCACTTGGATAGTGTGCCTGTTTTGCCATGAGCCTGGCCTTCATTTCACTGGGTGAAGTTTTGGTGCTGTGGTGTCTCTCACTTTCTCTATATCTCTCTGTATCTCTCTACCTGGAAAAGGTGACCCATAACACTGAAGCTCTGGTGATGACAAATCAATAAGTAAAGGAAAGGGAATTTTCTTAAATTGATTTGCACATATCTGACATTCTGAAAGCATTTACCTATTGTTATTCTTAATGATGAATATTTCTTGTTTGCAATTTATAAAACCACATAGAGATAAAATACAATGTTCCTAAATATCACAGGATGCTCATTTGGCAGGTAAATAATCAACATTATAAAATGAAAGCATCTGACTATTCTGCTGGAGAAAGCAGCAAGCAATATTATGGAAATGAAAGTGTGAGTAAGAGAAAAATAAGAAACATTTAAAATGCAAATATGGAAAAATACTAATGGTAAAACAAAACCAAATCATATTCTTCGATGAATACAGTTGTTAAAGTTAATATATGGAAAAGAATGATAAAAGGAGAAAATAAAGACTCACAACGAACAAATAGTCTATGTGAAAAATGTATCTTTATTTTCCTATACACACACACACACACACACACACACACACACACACACACACACACACACACACACACACTCTACCCAGCTCTGGTAGTAAGAGCACTCAACTAAGAGTCAAAAGACTTGAGTTGTTATTCTGGATGTATTATTTCATCACTGAGTAGTAGGGAAGTTACTGGCCTTTAGCCCTGAGATGGCAAAATAGAAGCAACAGAGACTTCAAGTCAAGGAGCTCTCAGTGTGAGTCCAGCTGCTGCATGCTTTTGCTATGACACTGTGCCAGGGACTAGTCTGAAAACGAGTGTTAGAGAAAGACAGTCAGGCCTGTTTTCTCTGAAGTCTGCTGCAGTGTGTGAAACTTAAAAGACCGCCACAAAAACTACTCTCATTATATATTCTGTTCTTCTCTTCAGACACCCAGCTCCTCCCACTTCCAGGTCTATACTTCCATGCAATTATCCCACAGTATGATATTCTTCACTGACTTTACTAAATGAATTCTTTTGACATTTTTTATTTCATAGAGTTTGTTTCTTTCATAAATGTTTTCTGTATTTCAAATGTATCAGAGACCAGCTTCCCAGGTAACATTTCTGTGAAGAGAATTGCTATGATCTTCTAAATGTCTCCTTCACTAAATGACCTCTCCAACACGAAGAGATGGAAATTCTGTAAGTACTTATTACAGGTTTCTTGGGGTTGATTACTTAAATTGTGGATATTGTATGCTTTGGTTATATTAAAATAAGCATCCTGGGGGGAGAAACACTGAAACACTTTCAACACATTTCTTAGTGGTTTAGGTGTATCCTTCAGGATCAAGAATTTTATCTAAGTCAAGCCACCATCACCAATTACTAATATTGTTTTTCCCTGCAGTCTTTTGGAAATATTAATACAATTGTTAAATTATTGTTTGTTACTTTCATGACAAAAAATATATAGATAATTGTGAAAAACAATGATGGCGATCCATTCAGAAGTATTTGAGCAGCCTAATGTGGCAGCCCCCACTCTAGGCATTAGATATGTGTATAACTATATTCATAGAAGCACAATTTGCAATAGATAAGACTTAGAAAAAAACCTAAGTGTCCAACAATAGATAAGTGGCTGAGAAAGTCGTGGTATACATACACAATGGAATACTATTCAGCTGTTACGAATAATGAATTCATACTCTCTACCTCATCTTGGATGGAGCTTGAAAGAATCATGTTAAGTGAGATAAGCCAGAAAGAGAAAGATAAATATGAGATGATGTCACTCATAGATAGAAGTTGAGAAATAAGAACAGAAAGGAAAGCAGATAGCAGAACATGGACTGGGTTCGGAGTATTGCAGCGACGTCAAGGACTCTGGGAGGAGGATGGGTTTTCCGGTTTATTTTAGAGGGGTTGGGGTGGGAACACAAACCTTTGGTGATGAGAGTGGTGTGAAAATATATTCTTATTAATTTATATATTTTTTGCCTCCGGGGTTATTGCTGGGGCTCGGTGCCTGCACCAGGCATCCACTGCTCATGGAGGCCATTTTTTCCCATTTTGTTGTCATTTTTATTGTTGTCATTGCTTGACAGGACACGGAGAAATCAAGAGAGGAGGGGAGACAAAGAAAGGGAGAGAAAGATAGACACCTGCAGACCTGCTTCACCACCAGTGAAGTGACCTCCCTGCAGGTGGAGAGCCAGGAGCTTGAACCAGGATCCTTACGCCAGTCCCTGCACTTAGTGCTCTGTGTGCTTAACCCACTGCACTACTGCCCGGTCCCTTAATTTATAATCTTATAAATCACAATTTATTCAATATGTCAGGGAAAGAATAAATGGAATGTTTCAAGTTTTTTACTGCCTAGATTTCAGTACTCAATATATATTCCTTTAGTCTAAGCACTTAATGTTTCAAATGTGTAATCTGATTGAATTCTGACATTGGAGTTAAATTGTTAAAGCATTTCTAGAACCTACTTTTTGTTTAAATACTACGTTACCTACAACCTTAGGCCCAATAGATCAGAATCATCTGGTCCTGTCAGTATCTAAGATACTATTAGAAGACAGCATTAGATGACATAAAACATAGTAAAGTCAAGTATAGTACAGTAAATTCTAACCAAGGAATTTTCAGAGAAAACCAAGCTTCCAACTAACTTGGTTATAACAATAATTATTTAGTGCCTTCTTAAACTCTCTGACTGCTAGGAACCCTCTCCCCATTCTCTTTAAAATATATGTTACTACCAGCCCCTGAACCCCCAGGACTTGGTTTACATTTCTTTATGCCTCTCCTCTCAATCCCTTACCTTGTTATATTGCCTCTGCTGACCTCAAGTAAATTAATATAACCAGTGTCGCCATGCCACATTATGCTGCCACTGCCTTTTTGCTTCAGATAGTATCCAGAGATGCCAAGCTTGAGATGGCAACCGTATAACTCCAATAATCTGGTCAGACCTTTCCTAACACATGGCACTACACAGTTCCATTTCAGATGGTATATTCTCTAACAAAGTTACCTTAGATATAGATCTTAGATATAGACCTTAAATATAGGTCAGGGCCTAGGGTACTGGGCACATGTATATACATATCCATAGTTAGGAGTAACTGTATATCTCAAAGTAAAAGTGTGTAACAGTGTGTTGTGATTAGATTTAGACCTAATAAACTTGACAATATAGTAGAAAGGCCTAAAGAAGGCACCATAAATTGTCTAATCAAATATTTACTACTTAGGCCTAGGCACCCTTTCCTCATACCTCCTACTTCACTCCCTCAATCACTCTATCAGTTCAACTAACACAAAATAAAGTAAGCAAGATATATTTCCTAATCACTTCTGAAAGCATCAGCATTACTATTGCCCCTTTAGAAGAAACACTGTATAGAACTGACTAAGAGATATACTGGATATATATCAACTAAAGGACAATTATTATAATAATCCTTATTAGAATCATCAAACAAGGAAATGCAGAAAAACTAAAAGTTACCTAAGATCCCACTAAAATCCAAAGTGTATTTCCTCTCTAACTAGAGGCTGGACCCTACATACCCAATACCAATTTGGACATAACAAATAACATTCAATGCTTTCACAACTGGAAGAAAGTCTATATTTGTCAGATAAAGAAAGACTGCAAAAGCAAGATAAGGGCAAGAGACTGGCTCACTTACTGATTTTTTTTTTATTTTTATTTTTTGGTCAGTGCCAGTCCACCATCAGAATCCTTGGATTCCCATACAGATGATGGGCCTAGACCTCTCAGAGATCCCTTTAACCACCATCACTGGTCACTTCCATCAGGAACGTCATCATAAGCCCTCTGGGCTTCTCAAGCACCCTGCCCTCACTATAAAGTATCAATGGTAGGGACTGCCCCACTCTCCAAAGGGAGGCTTTTCTCATCAGTAAGATGTGTGTTTTCCTCTTTTTTTTTTAATTTTCCCTTTTGTTGCCTTGTTGTTTATTGTTATTGTTATTATTGTCATTGTTACTGCTGTCATTGTTGCTGGATAGGACAGAGAGAAATCAAGAGAGCAGGGGAAGACAGAGGGGGAAGAGAAAGGCCTGCAGACCTGTTTCACTGCCTGTGAAGCGAACCCCCTGCAGGTGGGGACCCAGGGGCTCAAACTGGGATCCTTACGCTGGTTCTTGCGCTTTCCGCCATGTGCGCTTAACCAGTGTGTTTTCTTCTTGAGACTTGTGAGGTCTAAGAGCACAAACTCTCCCCCTCTAATCTGATTTTCAGGACATAAAGTAGGTATACAGAGTGTGATGAGAGAGGACAGGCTGCCTGGCATATTTGGCTTCTCAGTGCTGGGAGCATTCACTGTGTGGATGTGTGTCTTCACGCCAGAGCATCACACCCAGGATGGCATGGCCAGTGATTGTTATTAAAGACTGGCTGAGAAAGGATTGCAAAATTGCAATTTTGTTCTTAGGGTAATTTAGAGCAAGGAAGTGATTTTTAAAATCAGCTCTGTGTTTTGGGCTATGAGTCCCCTGACTAAGGAAAATTATTATATTGAAATCAAGCAAGCACTCAGATGAAACGTGGATTTGAAGCATAAGTAAATCAAGATGAGGAAGGGTAACACCAGAGGAATATAAATTGCTACTTCTGTCCATCCCAGTGTTTCAGGAAATTAGCAAGGTGCTAATGATAGTATTTCTACCAGAAGCTAGAAAATTCAAAAGTGATGCCTATTTCACCACAAGCTTATCTCCAATTTTTGTTTAAACTTCTGTTGCCTCTGGTATAATAAAATAAGTCAAATAAAATACAGTGAAAGCATAATACAATTCAAATAATAAAATACAAAATATATACTACTGCTTATGAAAAATATACAATGCAATTTATATATATATATTGTTACTAATACAATATCAGCTACAAGACCAGTGTTGAGTCCTGCTAATGAGTGAGATCATTTGATATTTATCTTTCTCTTTTTGCCTTATCTCACTTGAGTTTCATCCAAGAGGACGCAAAGGAGACAATCTCATTATTTTTAACAGCTGAGTAGTATTTCATTGTATATATACCACATTTTTAAAAAACCACTCATCTGATGTTGGACATCAGGGTTGCTTCCAGGTTCTTGAAATTACAACTGTGCTGTTATGAACACAGATATACATAGATCTCTTCTCATATGTTTCTGTCTCCTTTGGGTAAATCCCCAACTGAAGAATTGATGAATCGTCAGGTAGGTCCGTTATGAGTGTTCTCATAAGTCTCCAAATTGCTTTCCATGATGGCTGGACCATTCTTCACCCTTTTCCTCCACATCCTCTCCTACATTTATCCTTTCTGTCCTTTCAGATGTTTAGCATTCTCACAGGTACAAAGTGGTATCTCAATGTTGTCTTTATTTGTACTTTTTTGATGATCATATTCCTTTTGTGTTTTGAATTAGAATAAAAACAAAATAGCAAATTTTCAATCTCTCAGCAAGTCTTTAATAACTGCAGCTGGTCATGGTTTCCTTGGGTGTGATGAAGCCACACAGTAACACAGCCAGCACTGCCTAGATTAAGAAACCATGCATGAACACAACTAGGATAGCCACAGGCCCTTTGGAAAAGAACTAAAATAGGCCTACTAGTTATCTACAAAATGGAGACACCCACAACTCTTCATCTACACTATTCCAGCCTTTAGGTTCATGATTAGTCAACAACTTGTTTGGCTTTATATGTGAACTGTCTTTTTAGCCACCAGGTTCCAGATGTTAGCATGATGCCAACCAGACTTCCCCAGACAGACAACCCCACCAATATGTCCTGGAGCCCCGCTTCCCCAGAGCCCTACCACACCAGGGAAAGAGCGAGACAGGCTGGGAGTATAGATCAAGCTGTGAACACCCATGTTCAGTGGGGAAGCAATTACAGAAGCCAGACCTTCCACCTTCTGTACCCCATAATGACCCTGGGTCCATACTCCCAGATGGATAAAGAATAGGAAAGCTATCAAGGGAGGGGATGAGATGCAGAGTTCTGGTGGTGGGAATTGTGTGGAGTTGTACCCCTCTTGTCCTATGGTTTTGTCAGTGTTTCTTTTCTATAAATAAAAAAGAAGAAGAGGAAGAGGAAGAGGAAGAGGAAGAAGAAGAAGAAGAAGAAGAAGAAGAAGAATTAAAACAAAACAAAAACAAAAAAGAAAGAAAAGAAAGAAACCATGTATGATACCATGTTACCTAACACCTCTCCCCACACTTCAGGAACATACTCAGGACAATGTTAGTTTTGACCCCGCAGCAGCAGTGCCTCTGAAGACTTGATAACTTTATAAATGCTCTAAGGCAGGAAGATCAAGATGACAGTCCTAAGGAGGAGATGAATTTACAGCCTTCTGTTCTGGAGAGTTGCTGTCATAAGAACACTATTGAAAATCCCTGTTTCTGCCAAACATAATGATTTTTGTCTTGGTTACTGCCCAAGTACATGAGTCTTTATCAGAAAAAAAGAGAAAGGAAGGAAGGAAGGAAGGAAGGAAGGAAGGAAAAGAGAAGGGAAGGGAAGGAAGAGAAAAAGGAAGGGAAGGGGAGAGAAGAAGTGTTGGTGTGCATGAGACCCCTTCTGTTTCATTTGGTTTAAATCCCCCCTGCTTAACACTGTTCTATTTACATAACCACTGCATTCTATTTACATAACCGCTGTTAACAAGTTCCACCCTCCCTCCAGGGCATTGGTGGTTCAGTGATAGGATTCTCGCCTAATCTGCCCCCTCTTTGTCACACTCTGATTTTCACCAGTCACTTTTCTCTCCACCCTCTTTATGTCACATCCTGTTTCCACCCTACTTGGCAAGTATATATAAAGACAGCATTGTGAGTTTTACTGTACTTTGAGTTTAACTCAGCTCGGCTTAGACTGTGCTGCGTCCTGCATGAATAAAGAGATACTGCCTACAGCTCAACCATGAGTCCCTGGTCGTCTGTTACCTGCCCATGAAGCCAGCCTGGCGAAAACAACATAGCCCACAAAAAACAACAAAGAAGAGAGGAAGGAATGGAAAGATGATTTCAAAAAAAGGAAGGAAAAAGGATAGAAGGTATGTAAGAAGAGAGGAAAAGAGGGATGGAAGGAGGAAAGGAGGAAGGAAGGAAGGAAGGGGGGAAAGGAAGGAAGAGGCGGCTTAGAAGTAAGGAGTTGGCACATAGATTACATTACTGGAGTTGTATTCCTGAGACACAAAGCACTGCACATACCCACATGATGCTCTCTTATTTCAGCCTTTCTCCTTCATAAGCAAATGCATAAACAAACTTTTTGATATTTATTTATTTATTCCCTTTTGTTGCCCTTGTTGTTTTATTGTTGTAGTTATTATTGATGTCGTTGTTGTTGGATAGGACAGAGAGAAATGGAGAGAGGAGGGGAAGACAAAGAGGGAGAGGGAAAGATAGACACCTGCAGACCCGCTTCACCATCTGTGAAGCGACTCCCCTGCAGGTGGGGAGCCAGGGGCTCGAAGCAGGATCCTTACACTGGTCCTTGTATTTTGTGCCACCTGTGCTTAACCCACTGTGCTACTGCCCAACTCCATAAGTAAACTTTTTAAGAAGTAAAATAGGGAGTCGGGCTGTAGTACAGCAGGCTAAGCGCAGGTGGCGCAAAGCACAAAGACCGGCATAAGGATCCCGGTTCGAACCCCGGCTCCCCACCTGCAGGGGAGTCACTTCACAGGCAGTGAAGCAGGTCTGCAGGTGTCTATCTTTCTCTCCTCCTCTCTGTCTTCCCCTCCCTCTCTCCATTTATCTCTGTCCTATCCAACAACAACAACAATAATAACTACAACAATAAAACAACAAGGGCAACAAAAGGGAAAAAATAAATATAAAAAAAGTATTAAAAAAAAGAAGTAAAATAAAATGAAACAAAGTTAAAATAAAAGGGGTTGACAGGTGGCTCCCTGGTAGCACACAAACATCACTCTGCATGAGAAGCTGGGTTCAAGCATCAAGTCACCATATGGGAGTAAGCATAACTTAATGAGAGCAGGGAAAACTTTATAAGCAGTGCAGAGTACTGTACTGTCACTTCTTTCTCTGCCTCTCTTTCTCTATATCTCTGGCTCTCATTCTTTATTTAGAGGGAAGAAAAGAGAAAAGAAAAGAAGAGAAGAGAATAGAAGCTTACTTTCATCAGTAGAGTCTCATAGGCACTGAGCCCCAGAATTAACCCTGGCAGAAACAAAAGAGAAAGAATTAAAGGTTTGTTTGTACAGAGAATTCTGGGATAATTACAAATTTTTGTACAGATAGATTCTACCAAGTTTTACCACTTTTCTAGTCACTTGTGAGGGTTTGTCCTCTTGGTTTAACCTTGAGTTCTAAAACTTTACTGAAGTCAACCTCTGTAAGCAGACCCAAAAAGTGAATGTGGGGATTAAGTGAGGGAAATACAGGTAGTTTCAAACACATTTTTAAAAACTAGTTTTTGTTTGTTCTGTTCTATTTTGTTTTTATTCTCCTGTTTTTAACATCTTTTTTTTTTTTTTCCTTGTTAGAGGATTGGCTTCAGAAGCAGACTTTCCTCCAATTTACATCTGAGATTACAAACAAGAGTTTCTTGGTTATGCTAAAAATTGACATAGGTTGCTTATGTTCTGCTAATCATACAGAACTTCATTTGAATATCCCCTATCCTTTCAGCAAATATTGTATCCAGTCCTGATTCAAAGTGTTACTGAGATAATGGCAGGAGGTCACTACTACATTATAATTATAGTTGCTGCTTTGATAGTAAGAATGGAAAATGCCACGTTAACCCCACTAGCATGCCCTGTCAAATTATATCTTTCAGAAGGGGAGAGAAGATCCCTCTAAGAGAGTTCTGAGTCAGACAAAGTCCAAGTAAAGAATTCAAGAAAGCCAACGAACTGTATCTGTGCACTGAGAAAGGAAGGTAGATGAGAATGAGAGAAGGTAAAAGAGGGAGGAAAGGAGGCATACCTGGCAGATAGAAAAAAAAAAATCACTGCAGCCCTATTCAAGGAGTCCTGAGATTCCCAAACAGACATGATGGGCCTAGACCTTGAATAGATCCCTCTCTCCATTGTCACTGGTCATCTCCATCAGGAACAACAAAACAGACCCCTTTGTGGGGCCCCCATAGCACCTTGCCCTCAACGTGGATCAACAATGGTTGAGAATGTTCCGTCCTCCGAATGGAGGATGGACAGCATACTCTATGATACTCCTGAGGAAGATGGGTCTTGATATTGGGGCAGCCTGGAATGTTCCTACTCATGACCAGAATGTGAGCTCAGATCTACAGGATGCAGAGGTCACATAGGCTCCTAAGCTGAATATGGGCCCCAGATCACATCAGATCAATGGGGTTTACAGTCAATATTATTTATACCCCTTTCCCATATTTAGGAGCTACTCTCTTCCTTGACCCAGGTTTCTAGTCCTTTTTCCAGCCATGACATCATCTCCCCAGACAATAATTTGGATCCACCTGCATATCAGATTTTAGGCTCAGGGGGAAAAAAACAAACTAGTATAGCCACAGGCCCTTTGGAATATAACTAAAACATGCCCACTAGCTATGTACAAAATGGAGGACCCCCAACTCTTCATCTGCACTATTCTAGCCTTTATGTTCATGATTAGTCAACAATTTATTTGGCTTTGTATGTTAACTATCTTCAGCCACCAGGTTCCAGATGCTACCAGGATGCTAACCAGATTTCCCTAGACAGATGACCCCACCAGTGTGTCCTGGAGTTCCGATTCCCTAGAACTCTACCCCACTAGGGAAAGAGAGAGATAGGCTGGGAGTACAGATTGGCCTGCCAATGCCCATGTTCAGCATGGAAGCAATTACAGAAGCCAGACCTTCCACCTTCTGCGTCCCATAATGACCCTGGGTCCATACTCCCAGAGGGATAAAGAATAGGATAGCTATTAAGGGAGGGGATGGGATATGGAGTTCTGGTGGTGGGAGTTGTGTGGAGTTGTTCCCCTCTTTTCCTATGGTTTTGTCAGTGTTTCTTTTTTATAAATAAAATAAAAAATAAAATAAAATATTAAAAAAGAAAAACAAATCAATGAAAAGTCAAAAAAATTGAGATTGTCTTAAGTTTGTCTTGGCCTTAATGTAAGTTTGAATCTCACAGTCATTCCCTTCCACCCATCTGTTCATTCATTGTGCCAGGAACTATTCTAAGAGTTATGCTGTAGGTGTTGGAGTTAGAAACATGAATAAGTAAGTGGAAATTGATGAACTTGAATTCCAGGGAAAAAAATGCCTTAAAAATGAGATGGACAGCTGATTTGACATCTTCTACTTTTTCTCTTAATTCTGGAATTCAGGTTTGATAGCATGGAATTTTGAGACAACATGTACCATATAAAGACACATGTACAGTACTATCTAGAACAGCGAAACAGAGGCGGGGGGAAATGACTAATTTTGGAGTCTTCCTTCTCTGAACTTTTACATAAGAAAGAAAGAAATATTATTCAGTTAATATTAGTGTGGTTTACACTATACAACTAAACCTAATTTCAAGTACTTAGAATTAGTGCTAAGTAGATTACGAGTATAGACCTTGGA
Organism: Erinaceus europaeus; assembly: GCF_950295315.1. NCBI lineage: Eukaryota > Metazoa > Chordata > Mammalia > Eulipotyphla > Erinaceidae > Erinaceus > Erinaceus europaeus. The sequence goes on along the minus strand of NC_080178.1, from coordinate 59,716,497 downwards.
TTCATATTCTGGATTTAAATTGTGGCTCTATCAAATATAATTTATATGTTTTAAATATTTTAAGAAATATTTTTTAATATATAATTGGGTAGAGATGAAGAGATATTGAGAAGGGAGGGGAAGATAGGGAGAAAGAGAGTGACAGAAAGACACCAGTAGCACTGCTTCACCACTTGTGAAGCTTTGCCCCTGCAGGTGGGGACCAGGGGCTTGAATCTAAGTCCTTGTACACTGTATTCTGAGTGCTTAACTAGGTGCGCTGTTGCCTGGCCCCAATTTTTTTTCTTTTCCCCTATCAAAATTTGGGCTATATTCAAGGGCTGATAAGGAGATCACATATATTCTAAGTAAGTGTCTAGCATCCGATAAGACTTTCAGAAACTGTGCCATTATTATCTGTATCGGTAGATTTATTTATTATTTTCTCTACCCCCCCACCCCCCTAGAATTATTACTAAGACTTGGTGGCTTCACAGAAAATTCACTGCTCTTGTCAGTCATAGTTACCATTTTCTTCTTTTTTATTTGATAGGATTGAGAGAGGATGGGAGATAGAAAGGAGAAAGAGAAATACCTGTGGCACTGCTTCACTGCTCATCAGCTTACACCATTAGGTAAGGTCATGCACATATGAGCTCAACAGGCTATGCCATCACCTGGCCTCTGTACTGGTGGACTCTTTTTAAGTCTTGAGCTGGGTCAGAGATATCACATGTAAGGCCCTGGGCTTGAGCCTCCAGGCCACATGGGAGCACTATGAACAGAATTCAAGGAGTCCCAGGGATTGTGGAATGGTACTGTGGTTCTCTCTTCTCCCTGTGTGGTTCTTCTTTTATCTTTTTCTTCCTTTCTTTCTTTTTAAATATTTATTTATTCCCTTTTGTTGTCCTTGTTGTTTTATTGTTGTAGTTATTATTGTTGTCATCATTGTTGGATAGGACAGAGAGAAATGGAGAGAGGAGGGGAAGACAAAGAGGGGGAGAGAAAGATAGACACCTGCAGACCTGCTTCACCGCCTGTGCAGCGATTCCCCTCCAGGTGGGGAGCCGGGGGCTCGAACCGGGATCCTTACACTGGTCCTTGCGCTTTGCGCCACGTGTGCTTCACCCACTGCGCTACCATCTGACTCTCTTATCTTTTTCTTTCCCTCTCTATAAATGTAGAATGAGAAAATGGGTGTGGAGAAGGTCTATGAGCAGTGGTGTTGTGCATATATGAAGCTCCTGTGTCACATAAAAGCAAAATAAGATATCAAGCCTGACCCTGATAGCAATAGGGGGACTCTGCTGCTGTGGTATCTCTCTCCCTCTCCCTCTGTTCTTTCCTTCTATCTGAAAAAGGCTATCCACAGACATGAAGCCTTGGAGATTTTATATATATATATATATATATATATATATATATATATATATATATTCCAAAATATCTTAGATCTATAAACAAAAATACCCAAATTCCTGCCTAAAAACAGAGACCATTAAAGCAGTGACAACTGCAACATTTAGAAATAGGAACTGTCCTGAGGAAGAACTAGGATAATATATGAACTAGGGTTAGAAAAATTACTAAATAGGTATATGTCAAATTAAACGCACCACCAGTATAAATGAATAGTCTGTAAAATAGTAAGGAATAATTTATGGGGGTGTTACTACCCATTATTCTACAACTTTCAGGTTTTGTTCTACAACCCACCTGCACTTTAATCTGAGTACTGTCAACAACAACAAAAATACAAGTGGTGGCTTGCTTGAAGGAACACAGACAGAAGTTTTCATTTGGCTTCAGAGTTAATTGGGCTTTGGCCTTCAGCCCAGATCCTGAGTCCTCCCTTCTTTTCCTTAGTCACTTTCCAGTGTCACGGCTGCTGAGTCCAGCAGACATACAGGGAAATGGCTATTAAATGCACATACATATCTAGAGTTCTCTTACGCAATTGTTTTCAGAACTGAGAGGTACCAACAGAGTCTTTCAAAATAGTGACAGCGATACAGTGACAAATGTCCCTCTAACTTTTCCCCATCTTTTCTACAAAGCTTCAGGTTTCAGGTGTTAGTTTGTAGGACCATATTCAACAGCAAACTCTAGTGGGAGACATTACATACACAGCTCACTTGATTTAAAAAAAAAAAAAAAGCATAAATTCTATATGCCACCAAGAGAACTTTTGCCTTCAGGATGACTTCTAACGATTGAAACAGGACCTGGACAAACAGAGGAGAATTCAGTATATAAATATTTATAGAGGCTTACTAGGAAACAAACACCATATTAGTTGATTCTTCTGTGTTAAGAATGCAGACCCACATATTTCTACAACCTTGATTCAAACTTCATTTTCTTCTTACACAGTAGGTTCAGATAACCCTGGGCAATAGTTTACACAAGACACAAGTCGGGATTCAACCAAGATTGTTCCTGTTGAAGACGTGACATTCTCTATTAATTTGGATAGGATAGCAGGACTTATTTTCAAGAATTAAAAGTAGTCACAAAGATTCGTTTGCAACCTCTCACTCACTTTTTTCTCTGCCTTTAACTATACAGAAACCAGTTAAACTTTAAGCTGCATCATTGTGACTGTGTGTTTACAGACATAATAGATGAGTATGTTTATTCTGTGTGTTTCTGTGTACGTGTATACATACATATGTCTTCACTTTCCTTACATCTTTTAAAATGTTTATAGAGCTTCATGATCTGGAACATGCTAATTATAAATGATTTGGAGAGCAGTGAGAGAAAGATCAGCCTGCTAGTGCACAAAACTTTCTTGCCTGAGGCTTCAAAGGTTATAAATTCAATCCTCAACCTGACCTTATGCCTTAACTACTCTCTTTCCTGATCCAGCTTTCTAGCCCTTTTTCCAGTCACGGCATCATCTCCCCAGACAATAACTTAGATCCAGCTGAATATCAGATGTCAAGCTCAGAAAAAATATAATAAAATAAATATTATAGTCATGGGCCCTTCGTAATATAACTTAAAAAGGCCTACTAACTATCTACAAAAGAGAGACCCCCCCAAATCTTCATCTGCAATATTCCAGCCTTTAGGTTCATGATTAGTCAACAATTTTGGGGGGGTTATATGTTAACTCTTCTTTCAGCCACCAGGTTCCAGTTGCTACCATGATGCCAACTGGACTTCCCTGGAGAGACGACCCCACCAATATGTCCTGGAGCCCTACTTCCCCAGAGCCCGGCCTCACTAGGGAAAGAGAGTGACAGGCTGGGAGTATGGATCAACCTGTTAACACCACAGGTTTCTATCTCTGCTTTCTGGTTCCTTTTGCTCTCACTCTGGGCAGTGTTATCCATTCCCAATGGTCTGTGAGTCACAATTAAACCAATGACACCTGCACGTTTCCACTTGGCTGTGACTTTTCTCTGTGGACAAAGGAGCATTCCCACTAGTTCCCTGCCATGTCAGGGAAAGGGGAAACACTTATATCCCAGCCCAATGAGATAGGAGGAAATGATGACAGAAGCTAAGTTTGAAATCTACAGGCTTGAATTTGAATCCAAAGCTGCAGCGTACTGGTGGTATGACCTCTATGGAATTCTTCCTTCTAGGAGTCTCATTTTTTTACATCTTTCTATGAAGATAAGCCCAATCTCTCATGAGAACTATGACAATAAATCAGGATAATAGGAGGCCTGGCAATAATAACCCCTGAACAATGTGTGACTTATTTTTTAAAAATTTCTTTATTGGGGGATTAATGTTTTACAGTCTACAGTAAATACAATAGTTTGTACACGCATAATGTTTCTCAGTTTTCCACACAACAATACAACTCCCACTAGGTCCTCCTCTGTCAACCTGTTCCTGGACCTGAACTCTCCCCTCCACCCACACCAGAGTCTTTTACTTTGGTGCAAATACACCAGCTCTAGTCCAGGTTCTGTTTAGTGTTTTGTCTCCCGATCTTGTTTTTCAACTTCTGCCTGTAAGATGATATCCATCCTTCTTTTTCTGACTTATTTCACTTAACATGATTTCTTCAAGCTCCATCCAAGATGGGCTGAAAATGGTGAAATCACCATTTTTCATGTGTGACTTCTATGATCAGCATTGTAGTCAACAGCTAGTCACCTTCTCATTTGTGAATTTTCATTTATACCTGGATTTACACACTATGTATGTGGTGAGAGGGCGTAGTGTAGTGGGAAACTCTTTAGATTAGAAATAAACATAAGTGAATTCTAGCTTCTTTCCCTGTCCTGTCAGCTGTGTGTTAGTTTTTAAATTTCCAAATCATGTTTTTAATTCTCTTATGAAGACAGTATCTATTCAGACAGACATTCTGAGAGCTAAAGCAGATAATGTTAGGCTTTATAAGACATGGATCTTCTTGTACAAAAGTTTGAGTGTCTTTTCTTTTAGGATATATAACATACAAGTTTTACGGAAATTATGTTACAGAAAACCAGGGTCATAGTCACCTCAAACATAGCTCAAGTACAAAGTGAACTTATTTCTACTTGAAGTGTATTTCATCTCAGAGGGGACATACTCAGTAGCCTCGCATTAATGTTCTAATATAAGAAATCATTTCAATTGGGAAGGTGGAGATGTTGGATTACTTCACAGTTAAAATGTCACTAGACATCTATCTATCTTGATGCAGTGAAGTACACATTGGATTGTGAAAACAGATATGCTTAGCTTCAAATGTCTTCTCCTGCTTCCTAGTTGCATGACTTTGGACAGAATTCCCTTCTTTATAGTGCAGGAGCAAACCCTACAGCTCATACTGCTTATGTGAGTATCATAAACAACTGGTGGTAGCACACTGCCTTAAGCTCACTTAGTACAAAGCGTAAAGACATGTGCAAGAACCCTGGTTTGAGACCCCTTCCCCCTCCCTACCTGCAGGGTAGTTGCTTCACAAGTGTTGGAGCAGGTCTGCAAATGTCTATCTTTCTCTCTCCCTCTCTATCTTGCCCTCCCCTCTCAATTCCTCTATGTTCTATCCAAAAAAAAAAAAAAATGGCCCCAGGAGCAGTGGATTTGTAGTGCAGGCACTGAGCCCGAGAAATAACCCTGGAGGCAAAAAAAAAAAAAAGATGACAACTGTTTGTATGAAATGTCTTTCTTTTCAGGTGAACTGTCTTAGTGATTCTTAACCTGTAAATTTTTAGGTGCTGGTGGTCCGGGAGGTGGCACAGTGAATAAAGCATCATACTCTCAAGCATGAGGTCCTGAGTTCAATCCCTGGCAGCACATGTACCAGGGTGATGTCTGGCTCTTTCTCTCTCTTCCTATGTTTCTCATTAATAAATAAACAAAATTAAAAAAAAAATTTAGGTGATGGGACCCAATTTGAGGGCACAGAAAAAAAAAAGAGATACTAGACATTCTGCTGTTTAAATACTTGTACTCGATGCCTTGGATTATTGTAACTATATATCAGTAATTTATTCTACAACCATTTATTAAGCATTGACTGTGTAGCAGGCTGTAGTAACAAAACAGGAATGACACAGCCAAGACCCACAAACACCTACTAGAAGCATACTAGAAGTCAGATTACATGCCCTCACTGAAATGAATCCAATTCTGTTTAGTCTATTTTACTTGATTGTCAAAACCTCAATTTTCTTTATATGTGAAAGCTAGTTTCAGAAGCGTATTCAATAATTACTTTGGAAAAGCAGTGGCTAAAAAGCACTTCAAACTCCCCCACCTGCTCAACAATCCTTTCTTTTCCTGATGTGAAGGAAGAGGGGGCATCAGAGAATTTGTGTCTCTCTGTGTGTGAGATTAATCACCTTATTTCATTTTCATACCTCAGAAATTCCATGAAGAAAAAAAATGTTCAGATTGGCAACTTGACATCTGGAAAACAATAAAGAAAGAAAGAAAAAAAAGAGAGAGAAAATCCACCAAGCTACTTAGCTGGGCCTGTCAAAATGCTTGGACATTGGGATTTAAAAATATAGAATTCACAAAGCCCGTGTTATTGGGGGCAGGGGATGCTGGTTTGCATCTTTGAACCTGAAGTTCTGAGACCCTATAATGGCAGAATAAGGCTTCAGAACAGAGAAATGAGATGCTTGTTTCTCTCACTCCTTCCTTTAAATGCCTTCAGTTAAGGATCTGTATCTCTGCAGGTGGGAGTCTCCTGCTGAGACCATCCACTGGCAGTCAGCAATCACTCCACTTTACCTTCTGGACTCAGGCTGGTTTGGGCAATTCAAGGCATGGTCCCCCACTGGGATGATGACTCAGGAATTCTTACTACTCACTTGTAGGGAAAAACAAACATCTGTGTGAAAGAATAGTACCATACAGAAAAGTCTTCCTCTTTCCTTGGTAGATTTGAGATAACAAGAGTCTTGTGTAACATTTCTTTCATTAAATAAGTTAAATTAGATGACCTTCCCAAAAGCCAGTTTTTCTAGGGGTACAGAGTTGGGGGGGACAGTATCCTAGATTATCAGAGGGGAGGTAGGACATTGAATGGTGCTTATTTCTTGGACAGGATAAAGCTTGGCAAGTCCTCAGATGGTGGCATGTCAACTATATATATCTGCTTTGTAAACAAACTTGAACCATCAAATGAGAGGGAAAAGGGTAGGAGTGAAAAAGAAAGACAGAGATGGGAAGGTGCCAGAAATGTTCTGAATATTATGGTGTACTTGGTGAGGGGGCAACATGATCCACATAAATCATAATAGGCAGTCAGGACACTATGTAACACTCTGTCATGCCTGGGACACCAGAGGCCCCAGGTTCAATCTCTAGCACCTCCAAGATCCATACAACCTTTTTGGTAGGGAAAATATTAAATATAGATATAAAACTGAACATAAACTACAGAAGCTATGGTATATATATATATATATATATATATATACACACACACACACACACACAATGGAGTACTATGAAGTTATTAAAAATTATTAGTTCCCCTCCTTTGCAATATCATGGTCGGAACTCAAGGAATCATGTGAAATTAGACAAGGAAGAACCTATTTTGTCTTAACACAGTTCAGTGGAAAATAAGTAACTGCTGAAGACCACATGTTTTGGGGACATTCACAAATGGGGTCTCCAAAGGTATTTAACTGGCATTAGGTTGGGGTGAGAGGGATGAGTGAAAGAGATCCAGCAAGAAGGGAGGGAAGTACATTTCTGGCAGCAGGATGAACACTGTAAGCATGAGGAGCAGAGGAGAATCTATGTCTAGTGGTAATAGAGGAGAAGGTTTGGGAATTGATTCAGAACAAGCTTACAGAGCAGGGAGGTGGCTCAGCAGTGGCGCAAAGAACTTGACCATGAGGCCCAAGGTAAGATCCCTGACACCACATGTACCAGATCTAAGGAGTGCTGTTCCCTCTCTCTCTCTCTCTCTCTCTCTCTCTTTCTCCCTCTCTCTCTCTCTCTCTCTCTCTCTCTCTCACTATGTCTCTCTCTCTCTCTTTAGCTAATAATAATAATTGAGAATTAAAATATTTTCAGTTATTATAGTGACATGTTGTAATGATAGTTTAGTAACACCAGAAGTTAGTATAAGTTACAATACAACAATACCTCAATAAAAGTTTTTTTTTTAAGTAAGCATCTGAAATACAGTAAAATAAAAGAAAACGTGCTTCAATGCTTTGAACAGGCAGAAGAATACAAATGAATGTCAGGTTTTGATTATGAGAGTGTAGGATGTTGCCATTCAGTCAGACTTCCCTTCTAAGGGAATGAGGCCAGGATAAATCAAATCTTGTCAACAGGTCACCATGGCTTTAGGTTTGCAAGAACAGATAGAGAACTAAGAATTCTTTCTCTCCCCCTCTTTGTCTTCTCCTCTTCTCTCCATTTCTCTCTGTCCTATCCAAAAAAAAAATGACAACAATAGTAACTACAACAATAAAAAGAAACAACAAGGGCAACAGAAGGGAATAAATAAATAAAATTTTTTTTAAAGGGAGTAGGGCGGTAGTGCAGTGGGTTAAGCACACGTGGCGCAAAGCTCAAGGACTGTCGTAAAGATCCCGGTTCGAGCCCCCAGCTCCCCACCTACAGTGGAGTCGCTTCACAAGCTGTGAAGCAAGTCTGCAGGTGTCTATCTTTTGCTCCCCCTCTCTGTCTTCTCCTCTCCATTTCTCTCTGTCATTTCCAACAACAAAGACAACAATAGTAACAACAACAATAAAAAGAAATGAGGGCAACAAAAGGGAATAAATAAATAAATACTAAAAAAAAAGAAAACTGAGAATTGTGAGTCAAATGTCCCAACTCAAGAACTGAAAAAAAAAAAAAATAAGTGCAGTAAATTTGGAGAAGAGGCAACTGTCCTTGCTCTATCAACAGCAGAAAATACCAGCTTCCAGAGAACAGAGATTCACTGAGAACTTTCTACAACATTTATTAGCTTCCAAATGACTCAACTACTGGAGGATTTGGGGACTCTTGAATGAACATAAGCAGCTGGGAGGAAATAGGCTGAAGTCGCAGCACCATGCCATTATTTGCAGCTGCACTAGCCCATCCAGAGAGCCAGTGGGAAAGGGCTTCAAGAGGGAGGGAGGGTTTTGAGAAGCAGTTTCTCTGCAGAATCAAGTCCTAGGACATTCTACTGCTGAATTCAGAAGAAGAGGCGTTCCTTGATAAGCAACTTCTCTGTTTTCTACAGGGGAGAAAAAAAAAAAGCCTAAGTTTCCGGAAACATCTCTATCAACCAAACCAAGAACAAAGTAGCTCAAACTTTCAAACCTTAAATAGAAGGATCTGTTTTAGTCTGCAGGAACACAGCTCTTTTCATGCCCTGAGCAATTTGTTTAGCACCGAGATTGCTTCTGAATAATAAACATTCTGGCAACTATCCTTTCATTGCGTCTCGGATAGTCAGGCATTGGGCAGAAGACTGCTGCAAGGTGTATTCTTTTCTCCTTTGGCTCCTATATTAAGGATTCAAGCATGTGCTGGCAGGTATGAGATGACGGACTAAGTTGTAGGAGCTCATTCCCCCATGGTATCTAGCAAATGTATTCTTTGGGGCCTTTCATCAATATGAATTTTGTCCCTCGTCTCCATCTCACGTCCAGTTTCTTCCCCTTGCGTCACCATTACCTTTGCCAGCTCCCATTGTCCCATTTTGTCTTGGCTCCCATTCTCCTCCTTTTTCTTTGTTCATTGTGTGTCTTGTGTTCATTGTTCATTTGTTCATTAGGTGTCTCGCTTCCACTCACCAATACACAAAGTGCCTCAACAATTCACACACCATGCTGCTTTTGAGAAGCTCCAGAATTTCTTCACAATGATTCTGTCTTCTGTCCAGTTGGGATAACACTCCCCTCCCCAGTACATAGGGTTTGTGTCAGACTTTCATAACCACATAAATTATAATTTACCTGGCCTCTCAGGATTCTGTTGTTGTTGTTGTTAAATAGGAGTTCTTACTGCAATATGCTACCATCTGATTTCAAGAACTTTGAAGGATGATCTCTCTCTCTCTCTCTCTCAGAGCACTGCTCAGTTCTAATTTATGAGAGTACTGGGGATTGAACCTGGAACATTTGGGTCTCAGACATGAAAGGCTTTCACATAATACTATGCTATCTCCCTGGTCTCAAAAGATGGACAAACTCGTAATATTTTTATGTTGTTAAGGTGATTTTGCTGTTATGTGCTTATGTTATTCTATAAAAATTGCATATATATTTTTTCTCTCTTTATGACTTTTACCCAGCCATTATCTCTTACAGCTTCAGCATTCCTTGGAGGGATTTAGAAACATCTATAGTCATCAAATTTGAGAGACAAGATAATCAAAGTATAGGGAGGGCAAGGTGTTTTGCTCAAGGTAACAGATCTGGAACTCCAGGTTTCAGAGTCCCCGTACATAAAACTTTCTACTTCAGTTTCCAGGAGCTCCTATCCTTTGAGTTATGAGAAATCATCACTGGGTCTTTTCATATATGTGTCCTTGCTCATTGTTTAGCCCAGTCCCTAGAACATCAAAGATGTTCAACAAATCTTGAAGGAGTGGACTGGATGAGCACTTATGCAAAGCTTAATAGCAACGTACAGTGAGCTCTATTTACAGAACCAAAAGATGATCCTAGTACAACAGGGTAAACTTAGTTTCAATGCCATGCCTGTAGCCTTGCAGAATAAAGGCAAGCGGAACCAACCCAGCAAAGAACACAGCCCATTTTCCAGATCCAATAGATTGTCAAGTTTCTGCTGTTCTTTCTATTCATCCACTGCCCTTGCTCTTTGGAAGGTTATCCCTGCTGTGGTGAGCTTTTAAGTTTAAATTGCTGGGGACAATAAATGGTTCTAAATAAATGAAAGGCATATTAAGAGAGAGGACATCAGAAACATGGCAGGATTACTAAAAAAGGAAAATACATTTTGAAGTCATCTTTCAGTCTATGACAAACTGCATTTTTTTCCTTGCCTTGTAACTAAGAAAATTCTGCATTGTTTTTGGCTCATAGCAATTAATGCAGATCAGAGCCCTTCCTTTAAAGCAGTGTCTAGTGGACCTGTCAGTCATTTCAGTGTACAGAAAATTTGGCTCAAGTTAGAAGCATATGGACAGTCATTCAGTCAACCTCCTGCTTCCAGTTCTGCCTGTTTGCCTGAGGTCAGACAAGAAATGCTGTGTGATGAGTGCAGTTCTCCAGAAGAGGCTGTCAAATCCATGTCTCTTGACAGAAAGGCCCTCATCCAAAAACACAGCAGGATTCTTTCTGAATCATTTTTTAATACCCAGCTCCCTTGTTAACATCAATTTGTGGTATGCAACAAGCAGCATTTCTACTGTGCTCTGCGCCTGCAGATCTCAAGTGACAAATTACCCAGATTATAAAACGAACTTGGAGTTGTTTCTGTTTCCCACATTCCAGGATTTTCTAAGGTAGTCTATTTTCACAGGAAGTTCTGCTCAGCTTCATGACATCTCATGGTTCTTTCTGATTCTTTAAGTTACACAGTATTTGAATAAATAAAATTGAAACTTTATAGTGTAATTTTTTTTCTCACCCTACAGCCATTGTTTTTTTTTAAAGTTCTACTTATTCATCAATAAGCAAGAAGACACACACAGAGAGAGAGGGTGGGAGGGAGGGAGAGAGAGAGAGAGAAGGAAGAAGGAGGAGAAGAAGAAGAAGAAGAAGAAGAAGAAGAAGAAGAAGAAGAAGAAGAAGAAGAAGAAGAAGAAGAAGAAGAAGAAGAAGAAGGAGAAGAAGAAGAATGGAGGATGGGAGAGGGGAGGGGAGAGGGGAGGGGAGAGCGGAGGGAAGAGGGGGAGGGTGGAGGGGAGAGGAGAGGAGAGGAGAGGAGAGGAGAGGAGAGGAGAGGAGAGGAGAGGAGAGGAGAGGAGAGGAGAGGAGAGGAGAGGAGAGGAGAGGAGAGGAGAGGAGAGGAGAGGAGAGAACACCAGGCTGCCACAAGCAACTCCAGGAAGCAAACGCACAAACCTATACATGAGAGCACAAACCTATACATGAGAGTCTGATGCCTTATCTACTATACAACCTCCTTCAGGTCCCAGCCTATAACTTGCTCTCATCTAGAAAACAAGCAGTCCAAGTTTTTACTTACTTTTCTACACTAGATCACCTAAATATGAACATGAGAGTGGCCTGGACTGAGAGGTGGTGCAGTGGATAAAGGTTTGTACTCTCAAGCATTCTCTTTACCTTCTGTGAAATCTCAGCAGTAGTTCCATCTCTTAATCAGCCTCAGTTTTGATGACTAAACTGTCAGTAATTCCATATTCCTCTGCTGATCTATGGATCTTGGATCCTTCACCTGCCTCTTCTAGTTGAAAAAGAAAGTGTCTTCTTGCCGTGGCCAATCTCTGTTGTTTCTTAGAAGTTGCAGTGATTATGCAATTCACTCATTTTATTATATTCTTCTATTTCAAATACTTAGATTGGTTTCTGTTTTCCTTCTTGAACCTAATACATATCATATTTCACTGTTTCTTTTGCCTTTGACAAAACATTGTGTGGAAATGAAGGTTAGAGCCAGATTTATCTATTTCAAATTCTAGCAACTACTATTGGAATAAGTAATACAGTCTTCGATTCAGATTTCAGTTTCCTATCAGTAAACTATGGTCATACAACTCATTTTACAGGAGCATTATGGGAATTAAATTATAATGCAGAAGAGGAAACATGTATGGTGCACAGCATCTACTAAATGTTAGCTATTACTTCTCAGACTTGGTTCTTTATATCCTTGATATAAGACCTAAACTTACCAGTCACTCAACAGTCAATATATTTCTCTAAGAAAAATGGAATCATTTCTTACACGAATACTTCAATTAGTACCATTTACTGTTCTAACATTTCCTTTTCTCCTCCAATCTATGCTATAACCTTCTTCAAATCTCTTTACCTTATTAAATGAATTCTGTTTCATTTTCATGATTCAGTCACACTATAGTCGCCAGCTATTCAAAATGTACCAGGTCACTGTGTACTTCTGAAACATTTTCAATGGCTAACATCACCTTGTTTTCTACATACCATGTTTAAGTTTGAAGAATGTCTTGAGTATCACAACTACACTTATCAATTTCCCCAGGCCGTGTGTGTGTGTGTGTGTGTGTGTGCGCGCGTGTGTGTTTTGCACTTGGGACCTGTACATCTCATGATTCTTTTTGGTTCTTAAAGTTAATTATTCATATACAAGGTATTTGAATAATTAAAATGGAAACTTTATGGTATAACATGACTTCTCACCCTAAAGCCATTATTTTTTAAACTTTTGTTTATTTATTCATTAATGAGCAAGGAGATACAGATACAAAGGCAGAGACAGAAACAGAGAGATAGAATAGAGCATCACTCTGACACAAGTGATTCCAGGAAGCAAACATATATCTGCCAAAGAAGGGAAATTTCAAAGAAAAGAAGAAACAAATGATAATAGTTATTGACTGAAAGAAATAGAAAATCCCTAGTGTATATACACATGCACACACATACATATTTCCTGTAAAATTTATCATATAGACATGTTTCCTAGCTCAGATATATGTAAAATAAATCATTAAAATTAAATATATATGCCTATCTCTCAATAAATTTATTTTACAATAATGCTTCTTTATATGAATTTGCAGAAGCCATAATTCAGCATAAAATAGGCTATATTTAATTTTTACTTTTTGGAGTGCATATAGGATGTTCTAGAGGAAATAGCGCAGCTTGACACAATGTCTACCAGGCTTGGGACAAGACATTGGACTTTTACTTCCTCTAAATGAACAGCTTTATATGACTCTCTCTTATTAGTATGAGATGAACTAGAGTATTTATAAAGATACTTGTTTCTACTAGTCTGTTTTTAAAAAGAACTCAACTCTAACCTACACATAGACCCTGAGGTAGAATTAATTTATTGTGATTATTATATTTATCCTAATTCTACAACTGATCCTTTCAAAAGACATCATTAGGAGAATCCAAAATAAAATTGTTTCCTCTTTAAACAATGTGCCAAGCCAACAATTACAAATCTCCAAATCTGTTCAACAAAGCACCTGATTATTGCATGGGCCTGTCACTCCCTTAGTACCCACATACACAGTTTATCAGAAACACTTCTTTAATTATTTTACCACTAGGCCGTTGTGCACATACATCCAAAGGGATGTGAAGCTATATAATTCAGTGAGCAGAAATAATACATGTTTAAGTCCTTATTGATGGAAATTTTATCCTAAGTTAATATTCATGTTATTAGGATCTGCCATGAGACTTTATAACACTGAAAAAAAAAAGTCCCAGACAAGACCAGATGAGCTGTGACCCTTCCCACTCCCTCTTATGTCTTCTTATTTTCATCATTATGTATGTCCTAAATGTTCTGAGGGGTCTCTCTCTTAGCCTCCATAGTGAGAAGTGTGGCCTATAAGGTCCTGACAAGTAAAAGTGACAGCTTATTATTTCTGAATAGCTTCTGTGAACACTTAGTTATTCCATCACTTGATTCTGGACTTGAATGCATTCACCTGAAGAATGTGGGAGGAAACCTATGCTATTCGACACATTTTAGATTTGATATGAAATGTAAATCCAGAGGCTGACTTTTAGCACTCATCTCAAAATAGATCATTTCTTGAAATTATTTTTATTGAGGAGTTAATGGTTTACACTGCAATCTCTTATACATGGGTACACTTTCTCATCTCCCCATGAAAGTTCACTGCAGAACACTCTTGTTATAACCTAAGTCCTTTTACATCAACGTGAACCAGGACCCCCTCCCCTACTTCCCCAGAGTCCTATTCTCTGATGCAATACACCATGCCCAGTCCAAGTTTCACTATGTATTTTCTTACCCTGTCTCTATCAAGTCCTGTCTATAAGTGAGATCATTCAGCATTTGTCTTTCTATGTTTGGCTATCTCAAGTAACATGAAGTCTTCAAGTTTAATCCAAGATGTTGCAAAGGAGATTACTTTACCATCTTAACAGCTGAGCAGTATTCCATTCTGTATATATACCACATTTCTTAGCTACTCATCTATCACTGGACATCTATCTCATTTGCTTCCAGTTTTGGCTATTACAAGTTGTGCTACTATGAACAAGGTGTACATAGATGTCTTCTGATAGGTGCTTTTATCCCCTTTGAGTAAATTCCCAGAAGAGAAATGGCTGAGTCATAGGACAGATCTATTTCTAGTGCTCCAAGAAACCAGACTGTTTTCTTTAAAAAAAATTTTTTTCTAACATTTTATTGATTGATTGATTAGAGACAGAAATCAAGAGGGGAGGAGGAGATAGGGAGACAGAGAGACACCTGCTTCACCACTCATGAGGCTTTCCCCGTGCAGGTAGGGACTGGCAGCTTGAACCTGGGTTCTCCTGCACTGTTATGTGTGCACTTTATTTAATATTTATTCATTTATTCCCTTTTATTGTCCTTGTTGTTTTATTGTTGTCATCATTGTTGGATAGGACAGAGAGAAATGGAGAGAGGAGGGGAAGACAGAGACGGGGAGAGAAAGACACCCACAGATCTGCTTCACTGCTTGTAAAGCAACTACCCTGTAGGTAGGGAGCCGGGGCTGGAGCCAGGATCCTTTTGCTGGTGCTTACGCATTGCACCACCTGTGCTTAACCCGCTGCGCTACCGCCCGACTCTCTGTAATGTGTGCACTTAACCAAATATGCCACCACCCAACCCCCCACCCCCAGACTGATTTCTACAAGGCTTGGACCAGTGTCTATTCCCACCAATAGTGCACAAGTATCTCTTTAACATTTGTTGCTACTATCCCTTATAATGCATGATATTTCCATGGGTATAAAATTATATCTCATGGTTGTCATCTTTACTTGCATTTCTATGATATTCGTTGACTTTGAGTAGTCTCACATCTCGCAGTCTCACTGCTCTCTGGATCTCTTTCTTGGCCAAGTTTCTATCCACATCCTTATCCCATTTTCTAATGGGGCTTTGTTTTTATTTTGCCCTAAGTTTAGTACCTTATTTATGTATCTTATTTATTAGCCCTTTGTCGGGTTCCTCTGGGTTCCTCGGGGGAATGGGCCAGCCCAGCTCCCACTTCACCATCTGGCCTGTTGGCCACCAGGAGACAGACGGAAAGCGGGGAATCTCGGGCCAGCAGCGGCAGGGATGAGCTCGCTGAGTGGTCTTCCAGCATACCGTGTTGGTGGATGGTACAGCAAACCCCCTTAGGGTACCGTGGCAGTGGACCAGAACCTTTTATTGTCTCAGTTACAAGTTTAGAAAGGGGTAGCTGTGCAGGGGAAGTGCCCAAGCTGGCCAGTGAGTCCAACATCTCCTTATAAGGAAAAAGAGAGCAAGGCAATGAGAAGGTATGGACGGTGATGCAGGAACCTGGAAATAGAAATTTAAAGAAGGAGAAGCCTACCAGAGGGAGGACAGGCAGGTGATGCAGCTGATAGGAAGGTTGGAATTCCCCCTAGTACTCTGGCCACATCTTGCTAGACCGCAAGGCTGGCATGCCAAGGGGAGTCTGATAGATGAGCTTTGGTGGTGGGTGGTGGTGGGGGGGTGTCAACCATCCATGCTCAAAACATGCAATAGACTCACAGCCCTTTATCTTTATTTATTAGTCCTTTATAAAGTTCTTCCATTCCACAGGGTGTCTTTCTGTTTGGGTGATGATATGCTTTGCTGTGCAGAAGCTTTTCAGTTTGATGTAGTCCCACAGATTTGTTTTTGTTTCCTTTGCTGTTGGCCTTAACTTTTTGAAGTATGCATTACGAAGTGCTCTGCCAGTGTTTTGTTCTATGCATTTGATAGGTTCTGGTCTAATATCCATGTCTTTGACCCTCTTGGAGTTGACTTTTGTGCACAGTGATAGGTTTTTGTTCAGTTTCACTAACTTGCATGTTTCCATCCAATTTTTTCAACACCATTTGTTGAAGAGAATCTCATTTCTCTAATTTATTTTTGGGTCCCCCTTATCAAAACTTAGTTGTCCATAGGTGTGAGGGCTTAAGAAATGGTAGATCTTATTAGCTGTGTTTTTCAGTTCTCAGTACTTTCTATAGTGACTGTATGTATATAGATATTCATATGGAATGAAAAAAATTCTGCAGAATTCCCAAACATGTATCAGTGAATTCAGCCAACACTTCCTCTCCACTATTCCTACCTTTGAGTCCATGATTTCTCAACAATTTGTTTGGCTTTGTATGCTAACTCTCTTTTCAGTCACCAGGTTCCAGATGTCATCAGGATGCCGGCCAGGCTTCCCTGGACTGAAGACCCCACCAATGTGTCCTGGAGCTCCACTTCCCCAGAGACCCACCCTAATAGGGAAAGAGAGAGGCAGACTGGGAGTATGGATTGACCAGTCAACACCCATGTTTAGTGGGCAAGCAATTACAGAAGCCAGACCTTCCACCTTCTGCAACCCACAATGACCCTGGGTCCATGCTCCCAGAGGGATAGAGAATAGGAAAGCTATCAGGGGAGGGGATGGGATATGGAGATTGGATTTTGGGAATTGTGTGGAGTTGTACCCCTTCTACCCTATGGTTTTGTTAATTTATCCTTTCTTAAATAAAAATAAATTTAAAAAAATTCTGACATAGCTTTATCAGAAAAAAATTTCCTCTGTTTCTAATAAGTATAAAACCATTATTTTACTACTAGTTCTAAAGCATTGAGATCTAGCTTTCTCTTTATCCACTAAATTTTATTTTCCCTAAGGTTTATTACCTAAGATCTGAGAGTGAGAGACAAAGAGACTAGAGAGATGCTTAGCTCTGACAAATGGTGGTGCTGGAGACTGTACTTGGGTTCTTAATCATGAAAGTTTATACTCTAAACCAGAGTTATTTCTTTTCTTCTTTGGAATTCTTTTTATCTTTATTTATTCAGTAAACACAACCAGAAATTGAGAGCGGTGAGGGTGATAGAGAGGGGGAGAGACACAGAGAGACACCTGCAAAACTGCTTCACCACTTATGAAGCTTTCCCCCTGCAGGTGGGGACCAGGGGCTTGAACCAGGGTCCTTGTGCACCGTGATGTGTGCACCCAACCAGATGTACCACCACCCAGCCCCTTACCCAGAGTTATTTCCATGACTCTGACCCAGGACTTTTCTTTTTTAAAATCCATTTTCCTAAGGCAGGACCATCATTAAAAAAGAATATATAAGGCAAGACTTTATTCTGGATCTTTTGAATTTATTAATGAATATGTCCATCGAGAAAAAAAACATTTCAATAAGAGATAGCATATTAGACATATTGTAGAAACCTCCCTCCTCCTCAATGGAATATTTAATGTCAGCAGCTATTGAACCAAGGATAATGAGAACATGAGTCACATTGCTAGTGTTAAATATAAGCACGAGGAAGAGCAGGTTAGTGGGTAATTGTTGTGAACTTAAAGTTAATCGTTTTACTATGAGTACCACTGCCATCACATTTCCTGTAATTGATTCTATTTTCCTCACTTTCTATATATATAAATTAAAAAGAGATTTTACAGCTCTCTAGGAACAATTTTTCAAATACCAATTTTCTGATTATACCAGTTAGTCTAAAGAATTACATGTTTGGGGGTCGGGCGGTGGCGCAGTGGGTTAAGCGCATGTGGCGCAAAGCGCAAGGACCGGCATTAGGATCCTGGTTAGAGCCCCTGGCTCCCCACCTGCAGGGGAGTCGCTTCACAGGCAGTGAAGCAGGTCTGCAGGTGTCTATCTTTCTCTTCCCCTCTCTGTCTTCCCCTCTTCTCTCCATTTCTCTCTGTCCTATCCAACAATGAACAACATCAACAATGACAATAATAATAACCACAACGAGGCTACAACAACAAGGGCAACAAAAGGGGGAAAAAATGGCCTCCAGGAGCAGTGGATTCATGGTGCAGGCACCGAGCCCAGCAATAACCCTGGAGGGAGAAAAAAAAAAAGAAAGAAAAAAAAAAAGAATTACATGTTCAGGTGGGGATAGATAGCATAGTGGTTATGCAAAGATACTCTCTTGCCTGAGGCTCCAAAGTTTTCAGGTTCAATTCCCTCCTTCACTATAAGCCAGAGCTGCTCAAAAAAAAAAAAATGTATGCTCAAAAATCCTGTGACTACCATGATTTGACCTACTCCAATAAGAGACAACAGAAATGAATTGCTGAGCAAGATCACACACACACACACATACACACCACCACCACCACCACCACCACCACCACCACCACCACCACCACCACCACCACCACACAATTAAGCTTGGTAAAATAAGAGGAGAGAAATAATTACAAACTGTTTCTGTGGGGAGTTGGGGGTGGAGTGGGCGGAGTCTGGTCCCCCTGTGTGTCAATCATTTCACTGCTGTAGGCTGATTTTCCATCCATATAAAGAGTCACACAGAGCTTCCTTGCTCCCAGGCCATAGAGCTACCCATGGAATGTTGGGGCTTGAACTTGTTCTATGTTCATGGCAAAGGACATGCCCTACATAATGACCCCCACAAACTGGAGTAGTAATGTTCATGTATATTAAACAGAAAGAAAAGGAAACAGGAGCAAACTGTGGAACACATGTTTTCTTTCTTTTGTTCACCCCTTAAATCAGTGATCAAAAAAGCTCACGATTGCCTCCCTCTCAGCCCTTCTTTCATTAAAAATAGCATAGAGCAAGGAAAAAAAAAAGAATTAAAAAGTCAATTTCTTTTTCAAGATCTAAGTAGCATTTAATGATTGTTGTATTGGATAAGTATTATGTGTCAGCCACGGAAGTAGCAGATACTTCATATTCAGTATCTCATTTAATCATATTTCAGTTCTGTGAGTTGAACCTGATCTTTTTCTAGCATCATTATTTAAAGGAACTGTGTTACAAAGAGGTTGCATGATTCATCTCAAATTATATGCCTTATTAGTGCCAGGGCTGGCAATTCCAATTCCTATTTGTATGATTCTAAGCACTATACTCACTGACACAAGAGTAAATAAAATTGACAGATGTCCTTGTAACTGTAGTTTTTATTTTTTGCCTTCATATGAGAATTCATGTAATTTTTATGACATAGAGAAGTTTTCAGTTATATAATAAATCTCATTTATATTCTAAAAAACAGTTTTCCATATCTCTGTTCCTTTTTAAAATTTAATGTTTTCAGGTCAGCATAATAGCTCACCTAGATTATGTGCCTATTTTTCCATGTGAGACCCAGGTTCAAGGCTGGACTCCACTGCACTGAAGAAAGTTTCAGTTCCTTGGTACATTACCCTATTTCCCTCTTACTCTGTCTCTTTATTTGAAAAAAACAAATGTTGGCTTAGAGTATGAAGCCCTGGTAACAACAAAATTTTTTCCTAAAAAAGAAAAAAAAAAAAGATAGTCTACCCTCTCACCTTTTCAAATATAGAAAAGTTTATTGTCCCTGTAGTAGCTCAGGGCTATTTCCTTTCCTAAGCTCTCCATGCTATGCTCCAGTAAACTGATTTCTCTCAACCCTGAACAGCCTTACACTGTCCTCTTATGGTACCATTTATCGCCTTTATTGGTTTGAGTACAAGTATACTATCTTTCCTGCTAGGCTAAAACTCTCCTGAGATCTATGCTCAAATCATACCTCATCTCTCTGCTCAAAATGGCAAAAAACTCATTTACTGAAGTCTTATTATTTCTCAGGCACCAAGATGAACAGTGTGCAGTCACTATCCCATTTAATTCTCCCTGTAACTCAGTGAGAAAACTGAGACTTGCAGAAGTTATATAACTTGCTGTGCATGTAATTAACCTGGATCTGTCTAATCCTTTCTATGCTCCTAACCCTGTGGTCAGTTGTCTCTATTTTCTAAAGAAATGGCCACATCTTTTATTAGTTCTCCAAATAGTCTGAGTAAAAAAAAAAAAAATTCAAGAACACCTTGTAAGTATTCAACCAGCTGATGCTCAAAACATCTGTGTAGGTGGTGCTACTATCTCCATTAATATCAGAAACAAGACAAAAGTCTAACTTGTATTCTTGTAGATTTAAAACATCCAGTTATAGGGCCAGTGAAATACCTCACTTGTGTAGTGCATCCACTGTCATATGTACAACTCGGGCTCAAGCCTATCATCACCACACTGGAGGTAGTTTAGATGTTATGATACCTTTTCCCCTTTCTCTCTGTCTCAATTCTGTTTGAGAAGGGCCAGCAATAGTGAAGCCCCCGTGATGATTAATAAGTAAATCAGTAAAGCATTCAGATACAGATTCTCTGCTCATATAGCACAGAAACTATTTATCTGGGCTATTTCTGTAACTGATATCTAGAGACAGCTGCCATTGTTGCTGACTCTGCTCATCAGGGCATCCCAAAGTACTTTCATGTAATCAAAAATATAATATAAAGGACAGATTGAGCCATAATGTCTTTGTAGAGGCCTGTGAGACAATCCCACAACCTGGACTGTACTATATACTCTTTTGTGTTGTCTCATAACTGATTTTCTTGCCATCAGTATCTTTCTAAAGCAGCACATCCATGCCCCACATATTATGGGGGAAAGTGTACATATTTCTTTCTAAACACAAGGCTAGGCTCTCTCCTGGCAGAAAAAAAAAATAGGCTAGATAATCCTGCCTATAGAATAACCAATTTCCTCTGATACCTTTTTATTTTATCTTCATAATGGGAGAATATCTTTTTATGCCATACATCAGAAAAAAAGACTAATAACCAAAATTTATAAAGATCCCACCAAATTCAATAATAAAGAAAAATGACCCTATCTTAAAGTGGGAGAGGATATAGTAAGAATATTCACTAAAGCGAAGGTCCTCTTGTACTTTTTGTGTACTCACTATGGTCCATTCTCTCTGCTCCTTTCCCAAGATTTCCCACCATTATCCCTGTTGACTGCACTTCTGCCCAGTGGATCTAATATGCTAGTTTTCTAACTGAAAGCTTTTCTGCAACCAAACAGCTAGAAAACTTGAACTCACTCTTCAAGATTATGCTCAAGTGCTTCTCAAACTACAAACTCAAGTCTACTCCTTTCCTTTTTCTTTAAAAATGTATTGAGAGGGAGTCGGGCTGTAGCGCATCGGGTTAAGCGCAGGTGGCGCAAAGCACAAGGACTGGAATAAGGATCCCGGTTCGAACCGCGGCTCCCCACCTGCAGGGGCATCGCTTCACAGGCGGTGAAGCAGGTCTGCAGGTGTCTATCTTTCTCTCCTCCTCTCTGTCTTCCCCTCCTCTCTCCATTTCTCTCTGTCCTATCCAACAACAACAACAACAATAATAACTACAACAATAAAACAACAAGGGCAACAAAAGGGAATAAATAAAGTAAATATTTAAAAAATTAAAAAAAATGTATTGAGAGTGGTCCGGGAGGTGGCGCAATGATAAGGCTTTGGACTCTCAAGCATGAGGTCCGGAGTTCGATCCCCAGCAGCACATGTGCCAGAGTGATGTCTGGTTCTTTCTCTCTCCTCCTATCTTTCTCATTAATAAATAAATAAAATTAAAAAAAAATGTATTGAGAGAGAGAAAGAGAGAGACCAGGTGGTAGCACACTTGGTTGAGAGAGAGGGAGAGGGAGAGGGAGAGGGAGAGAGATCAGGTGGTAGAACACTTGGTTGAATGCACATGTTACAGTGCACAAGGACCTGGGTTCAAGCCCCCAGCCCCACCTGTAGGGGGAAAGCTTCACAAGTAGTGAAGTAGGGCTGCAGGTGTCTTTTCACTCTTCCTATTTTTCTGTCTCTACCAAGTAAATAAATAAATGAATAAATAAGCAAAAAAATTTAAATGGATAGAAAGGGGGGCACTGGGATACCACTTTGGTTCTCAAGGTTGAGGTCACCATAGCAATTGTTACATGTGCTTTCTTCAGGAAAAGTGATTTTTTTTCAAACAGTGACAGCGGTATGCTAGGATATCAGAACACAAAACACCACAGGAGTACATTTGATAGCCAACAACAATGTTCCTGTGAGCATTTGAACATATGATATATGCATTCATAATATACAAATGCAACTGCACTTTCCAACTGTCCTAAGGAAACTGCATGTTAGATACAGTATCACTGTCTTCTATGCATTGCAACTTATACAATTCACTGAATTCATGTAACAGCCTCATAGTTCCAAGGTAGGTATTTTTATCTTTTCTTGTAACTGAGAGAATATGGCATTTTTATATGAGTGGCAGCACTAGCCTCCTTCCTACCCTCTGTAGATCTATGATTTAATAAACTTTTGTACTGATCTACTTAATTTTATCAGAGAGTAAACCATGATTAAAAATTCAACTTTCTGGGGATCAGGTGGTAGTGTAGCGGGTTAAGTGCACATGGCACAAAGGGCAAGGACCGGCCTAAGGTTCCCGGTTCGAGCCTCTGGCTCCCCACCTGCAGGGGAATTGCTTCACAGGCAGTAAAGCAGGTCTGCAGGTGTCTGTCTTTCTCTCCCCCTCTGTGTCTTCCTCTCCACTCTCCATTTCTCTTTGTCTTATCTAACAACAACAACATCAAAAACAACAACTACAACAATAATAATAATTTTAAAAGGGCACCAAAAGAGAAAATATATAATTATTAAAAAAAAAAATCGGGGAGTCAGGCTATAGCACAGCGTGTTAAGCGCAGGTGGCACAAAGCACAAGGACCGGCATAAGGATCCCGGTTCGAACTCCGGCTCCCCACCTGCAGGGGAGTCACTTCACAGGCGGTGAAGCAGGTCTGCAGGTGTCTATCTTTCTCTCCTCCTCTCTGTCTTCCCCTCCTCTCTCCATTTCTCTCTGTCCTATCCAACAACAACAACAATAATAACTACAACGATAAAACAACATGGGCAACAAAAGGGGATAAATAAAATAAATATTTTTTAAAAAGATTTAAAAAAACAAACAAAAATAAATAAATAAAAATAAAAATCAACTTTCCTTCTAAATTCATGATGAGAGGAAAAGTAGAATAAATATCCATGGGCTTGCCACCTGATTTTTCTCTCTTGACTCTATTCCCTTAAATATCTACTTTTAGAAATTAAATATAAATTCAGAATCAATTATGGCCAACTCTGTGTTGATAATACAAAATGTGGGTAATATACATGAAACTTAAAAGGAGAGCAGATGGACTTAGCTATTGTTAAAATAGGGATGATTTCCAAGGACATTTTGCAATTTCCAAAATTTCTCTTGTATGCAATTTGTCAATAGTTAACATCCAGAAAATGGTTAAGTTACTGATTTCATTGTTCCTGAATTTGGGGTACCGCCTAGTATACTGTAGCCTGTGAGTGAAGTTCTTACTAAAGGATTATGATGTAATAGGCTTCAGTAAAATATTTCCTTTCTCCTCATTTAAAATCACATCAGGGAGACTCATGTTGTTTTTCAAGGACATACCTGAAACCTGTATAATGTTAACATGTAGTGACACTTTACTTTAAAAAAAATAAGTAAAAATACATTGGACAACTTTGCTGAGGTGCATGTTATAATGTCCCAAGTCCTTTTCAATGTCCTGCAGAGACCTTATCAGACTAATTTTACAAAAGCTGAAACTGAGTTCAGAAAGGATAAGCAACACATTCAGGTCTATTACTGGATAACATAAGATTTGAACTTTTGAATTTTTTGACTTCCAGCTATTCTGTGTTGATGACAGACCATTGTGTGGGTTATATAATGTGCAAACAAAATATTGGAGACAACTCTGAGTTACCATAGCCTTAAACTCTACACTCCACTCTGAGAATGCAATGTTAAAATAATTTAACATAACCTCCCTGATTAAGATAGCACTTACTTCTTAAAAATTACAGATTTAACTAAGAACAAAATGACTAAAATAATTGGTACTATGAAAAATCATAACTATATCAGAGTATGGAATGAATTTTTAATACTTTTTTATGGAATAATTTATAGCAATATTATTTACATTAAAATTGGGTTATAATTAAAACAAGGCATTTAAAACTTACTGCACAGTTACTATGTCAATGATACTTCTGGGGAGAGATTAATGCATTTTCCACCTAATTTATACACAGTTTAATAAGGGAGATGAACACAAATCATTCAGTAATTAACAGATGCTGAGCAATACACGTGAGTACATTGTAGATAAAGAGATGGGTAGGATATCGACCTGATTCTCAGGAAAATGGTGACGTTAGTTGGCACAGATTAGAGCTATAGCATGCTTATCAACATATCAAGCTGTTTTCTCCATAAATACTCCTAAAAATTGACAGTTTTCAAATTATAGCAGCAACAGTGGAAATATTTATTCATTTTTCAGTAAATATGCAACAGTGAGCATGACTAAGTTTCCAAATACTGTATAAGAAACACAAAAATGAAGAGAAGGTCTAGGAAGAATTTATAATCTGATGGAAGTAAATTCACAGAAATAATTAAGGATATGATAAAGTACAATATATGTTCTGCTAAAATACTGAACTTTATGCTACCTTTTATAGTTAGTGGCTTGTAGTTTTGTAGCCACTGATCAAATGTGTCATGGACTGTGCTAAACATTTACAAATGTTGTCTCACATGATCTACAGAGAATCCAATATATTGTCTTACACATGCAAATTTACATATTATATTCATACTTAGGGGAGTGGAATCGTTGGCTCAGGATGAAACTTGACTGGAGCTAGTCAGACTTTTTAACTAATTAATTTATATATTATGTATTTATTTTTACCAAAGCATGGTTCAGATATAGCTTACGATACCTGAGATTCAACCTAGGACATAAGAACTCCAGGCATTAAAGTCCTTTGCAAAGGCATTATATTTTCTTCCAGTCCTCAGTCAAACATTTGGTTGCACATCCTTCACCTTGAAGTACAGAGTTTGCAACTCTGTCAATGAGGAACTCTGAGGGTTTTCCAACAAGAAATACCCTTTGAATTAAGTTTGAAGAGTGAGCAGGAAATGTCAAGCAAAGGTTTGAGGAGGAAGGAGATGGGTGGTAACAAAGCAATAGAGATAAAAAGCAAAGGAAGTCTTGGAAACAGGAGACTGACACATTACCATGCTCAAGGGCCTGGATTTGAGCCACCTACAGAGGGGACACTTTATGAGTGAGCAATGAAGCAGGTCTATAGGTGTCTTTCTCCACCCTGTCAATTTCTCTCTGTTCTACCAAATAAAATAGAGAGAAAGAAAAAAAAAAGGAAAGGAAAAAATGGCTGTGCCAGCACCAGGACCTAGCACTGAGCTCCAGCAATAATAGCTCCCTAGTGAAAATGAAAGAAAGAAAGGAAGAAAGAGAGATAAAGGCCAGACATCGGTGCACTTGGTTAAGTATACATGATACCATTAAGCAAAAGGACCAAAGTCCAAGCCCCCAGTCCCCACCTTCCAGAGGTGAGAGGGGGAACTTTCACAAGCAGTGAAGCAGTGCTACAAGGCTCTGTTTCTCTCTCACTTGCTCTACTTCTATAACCTCCTTCCTTCCTTCTCAATTTCCTTCTATCCTATCATTTAAAATAAAGTTTGAGGCCAGGCAATGGAGCAGCTGGTAATACAATGCACAAGGAAACAGGTTCAAGCCCCTGCTGGTCCCCACCTGCTGGGGTGAAGCTTCATGAGTGGTGAAGTGGGGCTGCAGGTGTTTCTCTCTCTCTCTCTCCATCTCTCTCTCTCTATCTCATCTCTATCTCTATCTCCCCTCCCTTTTCAGTTTCTCTCTGTCTCTATCTAGTAAATGAATAAATAAATAAATATAAAGTTTAAAAAGAAAAAAGGCCTTAGAAACAAAAACATGAGAAAGTCACTTGTTAGGTACACAGAATATGTTTTGTTGCATTCTGTTTGTGGGATACAAATGCAGAGGGAAAAAAGAATACAGAGAAATATAAATTTGGAACCTTGAGCTGCACTACCAAGAACTTCTGTTATTTTCCTACAGGCAACAAATGCCTGCTAAGCAGAGAACTTACCACCAGATTCTTGTTAGAAAAATTCCCTCTAGGAAAGGAGAGTCTCTTCAACAAATGTTGTTGGAAAAATTGCATTGAAACATGCAGAAGAATGAAACAGAACCACTATATTTCACCAAGCAGAAAAGTAAATTCCAAATGGATCAACGACTTGGATGTTAGACCAGAAATGATCAAATACTTAGAGGAAAATATTGGCAGAACTCTTTTCCTCCTAAATTTTAAAGGCATCTTCAGTGATACGAATCCAATTACAAAGAAGACTAAATAAAAAATAAACCAAGGGAACTACATCAAGTTGAAAAGCTTCTGCACAGCAAATGAAATCATCATCCAAGCAAAGAGATCTCATACAGAATGGGGGAAGATCTTTACATGCCATACATCAGACAAGAAGCTAATAACCAAAATATATAAAGAAATCAGCAAGTCAACAAGAAAAAAATGATCCTATGTAAAAATGGGGAGAGGATATGAACAGAATATTTTCCATAGAAGAGATCAAAAACCTCAATTTGTATCAACAACGGTAGAGAATGTTCCATCCTCTGAAAGGAGGCTGGACAACATACTCTATACTATACCCGAGGAAGATGGGTCGATATTGGGGCAGTTTGGAATGTTCCTACTCATGACCACAGAATGTGAGATCAGATCTACAGGGATGCAGAGGGCAGATAGGCTCCTAAGCTGAATATGGGCCTCAAATCACATCAAATTGATGGGGCTTACAGTCAACAATATTTATAGCCCTTTCCCATATTAGGAAGCTACTGTCTCCCCTGATCCAGCTTTCTGGTCCTTTATGCAGCCATGACATCATATCCCCAGACAATAACTTGGATCCACCTGCATATCAGATTTCAGGCTCAGGGAAAAGAAGAAAAAAAAAAAGTATAGCCACAGGCCCTTTGGAATATAACTAAAATATGCTAGATATCTACAAAATGGAGGAACCCCCCCCCCCAACTCTTCATCTGCACTATTCCAGCCTTTAGGTCATGATTGCTCAACAATTTATTTGGCTTTGTATGTTAACTTTCTTTTCAGCCACCAGGTTCCAGATGCTAGCATGATGCCAACCAGATTTCCC
Organism: Erinaceus europaeus; assembly: GCF_950295315.1. Taxonomy (NCBI): domain Eukaryota; kingdom Metazoa; phylum Chordata; class Mammalia; order Eulipotyphla; family Erinaceidae; genus Erinaceus; species Erinaceus europaeus. Next base: position 59,689,007 of record NC_080178.1, on the reverse strand, counting down.
TGGACAGACAACCCCACCAATGTGTCTTGGAGCTCCTATTCCCCAGAGCCCCACCCCAGTAGGGAAAGAGAGAGGGGCAGGCTGGGAGTATGGATTGACCTGTAAATGCCCATGTTCAGCGAAGGAGAAATTACAGAAACTAGATCTTCCACCTTCTGCATCCCACAATGACCTTAGGTCCATACTTCCAGAGGGTTAAATAGAAAAGCTATCAGGGGAGGGGATGGGATACAAACTTCTTGTGGTGGGAATTGTGTGGAGTTTTATCCCTCTTATCCTATGGTTTTGTTTCCTTTTTATAAATAAATATATATTTTTTAAAAAGCCAACAAACATGAAAAAATGCTCTAAGTCATTGACTGTCAAAGAAATAGTGGAGAGGTTGTTGGGGACAAACAACTGCACTCTGGTGGGAATTGTTCCAACCCCTATGGAGAGTAGCCTGGAGACTCCCAGAGGCTAGAAGTGGACCTACCCTATGACTCTGCAATTCCTTTCCTGGGGATATATCCTAAGGAACCAAACATATCTATATCCAAAATGATTTGTGTATACAATTTGTAATAGCCAAAACCTGGAAGCAACCCAGTTGTCAACAACAGATGAATGGCTGTGTAATTTGTGGTAAATTTACACAATGGAATACTACTCAGCTATTAACTATGGTGAATTCACCTTCTTCACCCAATCTTGAATGGAGCTTGAAGGAATAATTTTAAGTGAGATAAGTCAGAAATAAAAGGAGGTGTATGGGATGATCTCACCCATAGACAAAAGTTGCAAAGCAAGAGCAGAAGGGAAAACACAAAGCAGAGCATGGACCGGAGCTGTTTTATTGCACCAAAGAGACTCTGGGTTGTGGGTGTGGGGGAGGGTTCAGGTCCTGGAATGTGATGGCAGAGGAGGAACTAATGGGGGTTATATTGTTAATATGGAAATGTTATGCATGTACAAACTATTGCATTTTACTCTTGACTATAAACCATTAACCTCCAATAAAGAAATTAAAGAAGAGAGAAAGAGAGAGAGAGAGAGAGAAAGAAAGAAAGAAAGAAAGAAAGAAAGAAAGAAAGAAAGAAAGAAAGATCCCCTATGGTTATAGTATGGAAGAGAAAGATGTGATGGGAACAGGAAATCAGGCAGTCAGGTAAATGTATCCAACAGAAGGCTCACTTTGGAGAGTTTACCCTGGGTTTGAGCCCTGACACCACTAGAGAGCACAAGTGACAGCATCTTGTGTGGTAGAGCAGGACTGCAGTGCTTCTCTTCCTCTCTAAATAAGGAATAATAATAATAAGCCTTCTAAGTTGCTCAAAAGTATTGTTTCCCTCCTCACCTACTTCCTGTTATACTTCCCTCAATTACTCCAAAGCTAACCTTGTCGAAGTAAGGACTACAAAAGCTGGATAAGGGCAAGAGACTGGCAGATTTTAAAGATGACTCTTTAGTCACTGCCAGGCCACCCCAACACCTGGGGCCCTAGTCGAGGAGTCCTGGGATTCCCACACAGACAGGATGGGCCTAGACATCGAATAGATCCCTCTCTCCATTGCCATGGTCATCTCCATCAGAAACAACATAATGGACCACTTTGGGGCTCCCCATAGGAGCTTGCCCTCAATGTGGATCAACAATGGTAGAGGCTGTTCTGTTCCATCCTCTGAGGGTAGGTTGAATAACATATACTATCAACCACCTAAGGAAGATGGGTCCTGAAATTGGTGCAACCTGGAACGTTTCTACTCGTGACCACAGAATGTGAGCTCAGATCTACAGGGAAGCATGGTTTACACAGACTCCTTCGCTGAATATGGGCTCCAGTTCAAATTGAGGGGGTTTACAGTTAACAATATTTATACACTTTTACCATATTTGGGAGCTACTATCTTCCCTGATCCAGCTTTCTAGCCCTTGTTCCAGCCATGACATCATCTCCCCAGACAATAACTTGGGTCCACCTGCATATCAGACGTCAGGCTCAGGAAAAAAACTAGTGAAGTCATGGGCCCCATGGAATATACCTAAAATAGACCTACTAGCGTTTTCCAAAGTGGAGACCCCAAATCTTCATCTGCAATATTCCAGCCTTTAGGTTCATGATTAGTCAACAGTTTGTCCTGTTTTATATCTCAAGTCTTTTCAGCCACCAGGTTCCAGATGCTACCATGATGCCAACTGGACCTCCCTAGACAGAGGACCCCATCAATGTGTCCTAGAGCCCCACCTCCCCATAGGGAAAGAGAGAGGCAGGCTGGGAGTATGGATCGACCTGCCAATGCCCATTTTCAGCAGGGAAGCAACTACAGAAGCCAGACCTTCCACCTTGTGCACCCCATAATGACTCTGGGTCCATACTCCCAGAGGGATAAAGAACAGGAAAGCTATCAGTGGAGGGGATGGGATACGGAGTTCTGGTGGTGGGACTAGTGTGTAATTGTACCCCTCCAATCCTATTGTCTTGTCAGTGTTCTCATTTTATAAATAAAAATCATATATACATAAAAGTATTATATATAATTATATATAAAAGTATTATTCATGTGTGAAGAACCACATTTTTAAAAAAACACAAATTAAATCTAGCTCATAGAAGAACAGGCGAGATTTTTTAACTCAGTCATTTACTGCATATTAGATAAATGGAAGGGAACAATGATAACAAACTATTAAGGAAATCAAACCAGCAAAAGAAGATACCTGAAGTGACTTTGGGTGAAAGGGAAATACAGAATCAAAAATAACATCTAAGTTATTATCTTGGGCAGTTGGAGAGATGCAAATCACCCTTTCCAAATAGTAGTGCAGGACAACTCTCTTTTCAATCACCAGGTTCCAGATGCCACCAGGATGCTGGCCAAGCTTCCCTGGATTGAAGACCCCACCAATGTGTCCTGGAGTTCAGCTTCCCCAGAGACACACCCTACTAGGGAAAGAGAGAGGCAGACTGGGAATATGGACCGACCAGTCAACGCCCATGTTCAGCAGGGAAGCAATTACAGAAGCCAGACCTCCCACCTTCTGCAACTCACAAGGACCCTGGGTCCATGCTCCCAGAGGGATAGAGAATGGGAAAACTATCAGGGGAGGGGATGGGATATGGAGATTGGGTGGTGGGAATTGTGTGGAGTTGTACCCCTCCTACCTTATGGTTTTGTTAATTAATCCTTTCTTAAATAAAAAAAAAAAGGAAGTCTAGTCAGTTATTATTTGTTTCAAAAACCTTGAGACTGTAGCTTGAATGCAATCCTGCACTGTTTTTTTTTTTTTTTGTTTGTTTGTTTTTTTTTTTTAGGGGGGAGCTTGCATGACTATAGCAAGTTTCCCTCAGGCTAAATAATCACAAAGAATCTAACATGACAAGCAAACATCTTATGCCTCTTCACTCCTAGCCTAATTTGTATTTCCACTTCTTTCAAGGCATAGAATATTTTGAATACAAAACAATGGAATGCAGGTGAGGTTTTTAAAATTCAAATTCATTTGTTATCCCACCGATTTATAAAACACAATCAGGCAAAGATTAGTTTCTGAGATCAAGTTTTGCTAGGAAAAAAAACACAAATTGTCTTTATGTAGCCTTTCCAATGCAATTATATGAATTCAAAGTGCAATATAACACTAATGCTTGCACATTGATCTATAATCAGTGTGTCTTCTGATTTTCATATATTATCTTATTTACCACAATTCTATGAATTGTGAGTATTATTACCTCCACTTTAATGATAATGGGACAAAGGCTTAGAAAATGCATTAATCCAAAATAATTTCTGAAGAAGAATGATTTATTCAAGCTCAAATAAGTGCTTGAAAATCTAAGTCATTGTCATATATTTTCACAAGGTTATTTTCAAAAGCATTACCATGATAACTTAGAATGTGAGTCAAAGAATGTCCATTGATTATGTTATAGCTAAATAGACATAGCGTGATTCAGAAATACAAGATGGATTTGGTTTCTACCACAAAAACTAATATGTCTAGCTAGGTGGTCTTTCATAGAAAGAAAATTACTATTTGTACTTCTAATTCCTATTAATTAATTGATGTGGAAATTCAACTTGATTAGTTACTATATTCAATATCTATCATAAAAAACATGCATCCATGTGTACAACAAATTATTTCAGTAAAGAATTTCAATTATTCTAAATATTTCAGGGTATTCTGTATAAATTATGAGATACCCACAATAGAACTTACATTAATAGTTTCTAGTTAACTAGGAGATACAAAGGCAGGGAGCCAAATAGTGGCATAAAGTCATCTTGTTCAAACTTTAATTTCACAGTGCTTTCCTTAATATATAAAATTCATTTGTTTTCTGTTTCTGGTGTCAGACAAATGAAATTGTACTAGATATTTTACAAGTATTATTTTATTAATTCCTCACAATTAGAGACTACAGTAGACTGTTCACTGACTTTACAGCAGAAGAAAACAAGGCTTGAAGCAACTAAATGTTATTCAGTGACAACAAAGAGTATTGGCAGAACAAAGATACAAACATTAATAATTTAGATGACAAAACAAAATGTATCTTTATGAATGTAATTAAAATGAAGACATGATCTACATAAATCTAATTTTACTTAGAATCTAATTATTTTAATTTTACAGTGCCATAGGTGCTTAGAATCTGCTCTAAGCTTAACTGTTCTTTTCTAACATAATCCTTACTTCTTCATCTGAAAAAAATAGATGTTCTTTTAAAATAGGTATCTGGTATTAATGGCATCAATAAAAGCACACTTAGAAGGTATGCACAGTAATTAAAAAATGGAGACTCAGTAATTCTTAAAGTCAACTGAATAGTGTGTTGTTTTCTTTACCTGGCTGTTGTGCTGCCTTGATTTATAAATACTGAATTCCTTTATGACATTTTAGATGACTTCCAAATTCCTTGTTATTCAAACCTTAATTCATCTCATATTCATAGCATGGAATAGTCATAAAGCTTCACTTCATCTCTATTTTTGTAACTTTAGATTTCAAGTAATCTTTAATTTTAAAAAAATGTAATGGTTTTACTAGGGAAATAATGATTTACAAGACAGTTGTTGATACATGAGCACAATTTACCTCACCATAATAGATGTCTCATACCACTCCCACCGGCCATATAAGTTGCCCCGTATCATCATGTGCTAGATGCCCAGTGCCCCCTGAACACCCTCTTCCTGGTCTCAAGTCATCTTCTTATAGATAAGTCCTGAGCTTCAAGAAGTCATAATAACGCCCCTTCAGTTGCTGTCCTCTGTGCCCAACTGCCTACCTCTATTCCTCTCTCATCTCACTGCTCAGAAGCAGACTCCTCACATGCTCGCAGATCAACTGCAATTGGACATCCCAGACTTATGGGAAAATGTCATTAGGTAGGAGGTTCATGCTAGCAGATTGGTGTAGTAAAGAGTCAGGGGGGACTTGAGCTTGGCTCTTCCAAATTTCAGAGGTTGGACACATGCCAACATTTCCCCAAAAGTTTGTCATGTACAGGTTTACTAAAAGGTATAGAGTAATATTTGCAAGTAATCTTGACAAAAATTACTGGTGCACAGGGGGAGTGTAACTGGTGGTTTTAACTGTTCTTTCAAGAAGAAAGTTTTTTTCAGTGATCAGACTTGCCCAGAAAATATGATGAACTATCTGAAAAGAGCATGAATTTTCTGGCACCAAGTCTTTAGATGAGGTTGCATAATGCCTAAACCTAGAATCAAACAGAATGAAGGATAATTATTGGGAATTTTTCTAAAGTATCCTCCCTTGAAAGCTTCCCACTAACTTAGAATTCTGGTGTCTAACTTAGAACATAGTAAATGCTTTAAAAACAAACAAAAAATCTTGCTTTCTATCTCCCTGAGTATCATCTCCTACCTGCCTTCCACCAGACTTGTTGCTATCTTTCTGTGGAATACAAACTTCTGAAGGATTCCTACTTTCTATCCACTTCATTTTTAGTTATCCAGAAAATAAGACTTCATATAAATAGCTTCGAGAATTCAAGAAGGTAAATAATATGTACTCACAACAGTGGTTAAGGGGCTCTGTTAGAGAGAGTAAATGAATTTGAGTTTGAACAACTTTTAGTCAAATATTGACTGAATGATTTCAAGCAAAAGAGGTTCACTTAACCTATCTAAGTCTACTTCACCTTTAGAATGAGCTAACAACTACTTTGCATATTCATTTGGTCTATTAAAAAAGTAAAGCATGTGAAACACTTGGGACATTTTCTCATATAATCAACATTCATTTTCTTTATTTAATTTAATAACTACTCAGTTACATTAACTGCTAGCTTAGCAAGAGGAATTTAAAATGAAGTCTTATGATGTTTATTAAAAATAACATTTGTGTCACTGTACAGTATTAAACCAGTGATGTTTATCTTACATATTACAGTTTCAAGTGAAAATAATTACTAAAAATTAGAGTACACAGACAACAAATAAGAGGGTTCATGAAAGTCAATCTTAGAATACATATGTGAGAGCTAAGTGCAAAAAGCAAAAAAGGCAACAAAAAATCTGTCTTGATTATCTTGAACATTATACAAAAATAATTTGTACTGAGATATTTTAAGAATTCCTTTTATAAGACAAGGTTTTGAAGTGAGACAGTCTAGTTATTCTGTGAAAAAAAGATCAAATATGGCTAATAAATTCAAGATAATGGGAATTAAAAGGTTTATAAAACAGGTTCTCCTGGAAATAGATTACTAGTAGTCACATATTATAGTAATATTTATAAGCTACATCATACATTTTATCCCAGATAGTGCTCATAATTATCTGCACGAATGCTCATAATTACCTGCACGAATGGCACAAGTGTGCTGAGGAGAAAATGGAAACAAAGTTCAAGATTACTTGATGAGTGGGGATGGTATCAGGCTTTGAACCTTGCTTTGCGCTCCTTGATTCCAAATCTTCCTTTGTTTACATTGTTAATTACGATAGAAATCTATTCAATAACTTGTGTGAGGGAGAGCAGAGATACCCTCACAACACACAGGTTTCTGACTGCCCATGACTCGGGTTTCTGACTGCCTGTGACTCCCTGCCTAGTCTGGAGCCTGCCATCAGCCCTGACAGTACAGCCTGCCCTCACTCCCTGGTCTCCCTCTTAAATTTCCGCCAAGACATATGTGTCACCCCTCCATCCTGGATCTATTCCAGTTCCTGCTTCTCTATTCTGGCTCTGGAGCAGTAGAACAGAATGTAGTAATGAGACCTGTCTCAGGGCTGGGTGAACACATAGACCTGGGCATGGTCACTTGGAAAGGACTGTCTTGCCTTTCTTGTGGAACTAGCATAAATACTCATGGGCCCTAGATATGTTTCACACCCCCTAGACTCTGTTCCCATATCCCTTCTCTTACTCTTAAATATTACACAAAATTCCAGTAGAAGAGAAAATTCTATCTCCTCTCATTTTCTTTCTTTTTCTTTCTTCCTTTTTCTTTTTTTTAAATAACATGTTGCCAGGGCACGTAATTCCTGCATGTGAGGCATGTGTTCTACCAACAAGCTATATCCTCAGCCCGTTTTTATTTAATTTGTTAACAAAAGAGAAAGAAAAATAGATGAGCCAAGACACCTCTCACACCACTCATGAAGTTCCGTCCTTGTTTTGTCTTTGTTGCTCTCATGTGGTTCCTGGGTGGGGAGGTGCAGATGAGGTGAACCCAGGGCTTCACGTAAGAAGACCTGTGCTCTAGCACCAAGGAACCTTCCCTTCCCACTGCTCATTTGCATACCTGTCTGAATTTGATTCTTAGCTCTTCTAATTATTAGCTGATAACTGCAAAAATAATTATTTAGGGAGTTGGGTGGTAGCACAGCAGGTTAAGCACACGTTAAAGCACAAGGACTGGCGTAAGGATCCTGGTTCAAGCCCCCAGCTCTCCACCTGAAGGGGAGTCACTTCACAAGCTGTGAGGCAGGTCTGCAGGTGTCTGTCTTTCTCTCCCCCTCTCTGTCTTCCCCTCCTCTCTCCATTTCTCTCTGTCCTATCTAACAATGATTGCCAGGAACCATTTCTCTGCTTGACAGATGATAAGCTTTGAAACAATGGAAGCCCTCGAGACAAGTTTTATTTCCCCTCTGGGCAGGCCATTTCTCCTCAGGTAAACCATTTATCAGTAATCAAGTGAGACAACACACAGTTGTGGTAATAAACATGGTTTCTGCCATTGTTTGTTGCAAGGAACATACCACTTTGAAGTTTGCTCCCCCCCCCTCCTCTATCATCTCCCCCCCCTTCCCAAAGCCTTATAATGCCTGTGAACACAATAAAATTTTGAGCTTGATCAGAATCCTGTCTTGCTGTCATTCTTTCATGTCTCTTGTCCCTGTCATTCCAGGTCTTTAGGTTCCCAGCCCCTGTTCACCGCCCCACTGGTCTATAATTTTAGAGCTCTCTCTTTTTATTGGAAGTTCGTTTCTTCTCCAAAACAGAAGATTCCAGGTGCATCTGGGTGACAAGTCTAGCAGATGGAGACTTGTCTCAAGTGGCCTCCCCCAGGGCTCTGTCTGGCTCCTACGCTATTTAATATTTACATCAATGACCTCCCAGAAACTTCTTCAAGGAAGTTCATCTACGCCGATGACATCTGCTATGCAACTCAGGCATCCAAGTTCGACATCCTCGAGGAAACACTCACGAAAGACATGTCTCTGATAACTGATTACTGTAAAAAATGGCGACTAATCCCTAGCACTGCAAAAACGGTATCATCTGTTTTCCATCTACACCATGCCTCGGCCTCACGTGAGCTTAATGTGCAGCTTGGCGATACGAGAATCCGGCATGAAGCCCAGCCAGTCTATCTTGGCGTTACTCTTGATCACACTCTGTCATTTCACGAACATCTCACAAAAACTGCAGCAAAGGTGGGCACGAGGAATAACATCATTGCAAGACTGGCCAGCTCCTCATGGGGCATGAGCGCCTCCACACTACGATCATCATCTCTGGCATTATGCTATTCCACTGCAGAATACTGTGCCCCAGTATGGTTCCGTAGCCCCCATGTCCACTTGGTCGATTCCAAATTATATTCCTCCATGAGGATAATTTCTGGAACCATCCATTCCACCCCTGTTCCATGGCTGCCAGTTCTTAGCAACATTGCCCCGCCAGATATTCGTCAGGATGTGGCATCATCTAAGTTCATTTCCCACGTCTATGCTCAACCGGACATGCCAATATATGCGGATATCTTCGCCCACCCTGTCCAACGCTTGACGTCTCGTCACCCAATCTGGTCCCCTACGCCTACGCCTACACTGAACTTCTCTGTTCCAGAATCTTGGAAACAGAGTTGGCAGTCAGCTGAGGTAAAGAACAAACACCTCATCACAGACCCCTGCAAGCGTCAACCCGGCTTTGACCTAGCACGTTATGATTGGGCCCTCCTCAATCGCTATCGAACAGGCCATGGCCGGTGCGCTGCTATGTTCCATCGCTGGGGAGCCAGAGACCACCCGAACTGCCCCTGCGGCCACAGACAGACTATGACCCACATAGTCAACGACTGCCACCTCTCCAGATTCAAAGGAGGTCTCAAAACTTTACATCAGGCTCAACCTGACGCTGTTGACTGGCTATGGAAGAAGGGCAAACGCTAGAAGAAGAATTGGAAGTTCAGTGGTTTACAGTACATTTTTTTGGCAAACGAATAAAATTTCTCATCTCACCATTATAAGTGTCTTCAAATTACTCTCACTCCCAAATTAGGTCTATCATCATGTACCAAGACCTGCAAGACCCTATCCTCTTACCCAGAAACCTTTGCTTTAGTGCAATATGCCAAAACCAGTCTAAGTTTTACTTTATGTTTCCCCTTTCTGCTCTTGTTTCTTAAGGTCTGCCCATATGTGAGATCACCCCATATTCATCTTTCTTTTTTCTGGCTTATCTCACTTAGCATGATACTTTTAAGCTCCATCCCACATGAAGTGAAGACAGTGACTTCACCATTCTTAGTAGCTGAGTAATATATATATATATATATACACACACACATATACCATAACTTTCTTAGTCACCCATCTGCTGTTGGACCTAGGTTGATTTCAGGTTTCAGCTATTACAAAAATGTGCTTCTATGAACATAGGTATACACAGATCATTTTGGATGGATGTATTTGACTCCTTGGGATATGTTCCCAGGAGAAGAAATGAAGGCTCATAGGGGCCATATTTCTAGCCTTCTGAGAGTTCTCCAGAGTTCTCCCTACAAAGTTTGGAACCATTTACATTCCCATCAGCAGTGTAGAAAAGCTTCTTCTGTAACCAACACTTGTTGTACTCTCCTTTCTAATGCATGAAATTCTCACAGGTGTGAAATGGTAACTCATTGTTGCCTTTGTTTGCATTTCTCTGATAATCAGTGAAATGAAGTTTTCTTTTTCATATGTCTGTTGGCCCCTTATATCTCTGGAGAATATTCTGTTCATATCCTCTCCCACATTTGGATGGGATTTTTTTTTTTTGTGTTGCTGCGTTTGGTGAACTTTTTGTAAATTTTGGTTACTAACATTTTATCTGAATTTTTTTTTAGTCTGTGGAGAAGCTTTTAAATTTGACATAGTCCAGTTGGGTTACTTCTGTTTTTGTTTTCTTTGAGAATAGATTTGAGTCATTTTCAAGGATTCTCTTTTTTAACCTAAGAATTATGATATTTGCCTCCAGGTTATTGGGAAGAAAATGTGTCTACCACAGTTTCTTGCTCAAAATAGCTATCTTTATCATGAGTTTAGCTATTATAACATTAGTTCCAGTGCTCTCATTCTCACACTGACCAGCTCTTGTGGAACTTTTTTTATAAATCACTCAATATTCTACTTTCTGAATGTTAGGAAGAGAATGTAGATATTTCTGAATGACCTCTAACTTCTCTTTCTCAATCTTTCTCTCCCTCTGTGTGTGTGTGTGTGTGTGTGTGTGTATGTAGGGGTTCTAATAAGCAAACTGAAACCAAGAAAACTGGAGATGGATTAATAATAGAATTGGCTCTGATATCATAGTCTAGTAATTCCTAATAGCAGTTTCCTTTACATTCTTCTTGCCATATCTTCAATAATGTCTTCTTGTTCTCCTCCTTCTCCTCTACCTCCTGAATTTACAAAATCCCACTTTTTCTCTCAATAAGGAGAGTGCCAGTCTAGTGATATATCTGCTTTATTCATCTTGATGTCCCACACAGAAATTAATAGTCAAGATACATTTGTTGAATGGGTGAATAAATGAATCATCAGTGACAGCAGTGCCTTTATTCTTGACTCCTCTCCTTTATTGCCATGTTAGGAAACCTCTCAGTCTTCTTTACTAATCTTTCACTTTCTGTTTCTCATAGTGGGGATTCCCAGTTACCTCATTCACTCTGCAGACTCAGTCCTGGCATTCCCAGCACTCTCCAAAAACTCCAGATTTAATGGACTTAAATGCCCTGTGACTCTTGGGTTTGGCGTTGTTTTTTTTTGTTTGTTTGTTTATTTGTTTGCCTCCACTCCTTCCCCCAGTATTAATCAGTCACTAAGTCTTGATAATCCCCACATCTCTCCATTCTCTTAAATCTCACAACAGTTCCCCACCCAGTCAGCCCCAGTCATTCTTCTTGACCTTTCTAATTTCAATGCATTCTCCCCAAATATTATGTCCTTAATGAAACCCACATTTAAATTATACTTCATATAATTTCCTATTTCTTCTTTCTCTTAAACTGGTATACATATGTATTATACCATTTGACTATAAAGATTATGAAGGAGAGACCCACTTATTTTCTTCTTGCCTTCCAGAATCTCACAGTCCGCTACAAGGAAGGAACTTGTTGAATCGGAATTGGATTCATAATTTATTGAGATAATATTGTGCCAAACATCTTCTATGCTTGTTTTCATCTTATTCTCATAGTAAAATTGAAGAAGAGATGTTTATATTGTCCTTTCTATAGAGTTTCATCAAAAATGCTTAAAAATAGAAACTGTGTTACACAGTTAGAGGAGGTTTACTTTGTTTGAAAAAAATGTTTTTAAGCAAATCCTGAAATTATTATGTGAGATGAATGAGGTATCCCTGTGCTTTGTTGAGCTGAATTATCTCTTTTTCTTTTGTTTTAACCTCTTTCCATCCCTCATATTCTTCCTCCCTCCATTTTTTTGGAACAAATTAATATGCTTGTGCTATCATTACAAGGAAGACTGGAGATGCTCCAGCTCATGAATCACATGTCCATTGTGTTCAAGGTAGTAGAGCTTATTTAGTTTCTTAGGAGACAACCCTGATTCTGTGACTTACTGTAAATCTTTGATTGTTCTTACCTCAGATTACATTGGAAGAAACCCTTAAGAAAATAAAGATGCTGAATTTCTATTCAGAAGTATTAGAGATGCTAATTGAAATTGAAAGAGTTACCAAAAATCTTCCCAAGAAAAAAAGTCATGTCCAGATGGTTTTACAAATGAATTCTATAAAAGCTTCAAGGAAGAGTTAATACCTCTACTTTTAAAACTCTCCCAAAAGACTGAAAACAGAAGAATACTACCTTCCAGCTTCTATGAAGTTAACACCACCCTGATACCAAAAGACGGGGATACAACAAAAAAGATAACTATAGACTGATATCTCTAATAAACATAAATGCTAAAATATTGAACAAAACTCTAGTCAACGGGATACAACGGTTCATTAAAAAGATTGTTTATCATGACCATGGATGCAAGGTTGGTTTAATATACATAAAGTAATCAATGTGTTCTACTGCATCAATAAAAGCAATACCCAAAACCACGTGATTATCTCAACAGTTGCAGAGAAAGCCTTTGACAAGATCCAACATCCCTTTATGATCAAAACACCACAAAAATGAGAACATATGCAAGATTCCTCAAGATAGTAGAGTCCATCTGTAGCAAACTTACAGCAACATCATACACAATGGTGAAAAACTGGAAGCATTCCCCCTTAGGTCAGTACTAAAAAGGGCTGCCCGCTATCACTATTACTATTCAACATAGTACTGGAAGTTCTTGCCATTGTAATCAGGAAGGAGCAAGAAGTTAAAGGGATACAGATAGGAAGAGAAGAAGTCAAACTTTACCTATTTGCAGGTGACATGATAATATACACAGAAAAACCTAAACAATCCAGCAGGAAGCTTTTGGAAATTATCAGGCAATCTAGTAAGGTGTCAGGCTACAAAATTAACATTCAAAAGTCAATGGTATTCTATGCAAATACTAAAGCAGCAGTAGAGGAAAACAGAAATCAATTCTTTTTACTATAGGAATAGACCTAACAAAAGAAGTGAAAGACTTACATACTGAAAATTATGAGTCACTATTCAAGGAAATAGAAAAGGACACCAAGAAGTGAAAAGATACCCCATGTTCATGGGCTGGAAGAATTAACATCATTAAAATGAATACACTACCCAGAGCCATGTACAAATTTAATGCAATCTCCATCAAGATCCCACCCAATTTTTTTAGGAGAATAGAACAAATGCTACAAATGTTTATCTGGAACCAAAAAAAAAAAAAGACCTAGAATTGTCAAAACAATATTGAGAAGAAAGAACAGAACTGGACACACACTTCCAAATCTCATGTTATATTATAGGGTCACTGTAATCAAAACTGCATGGTTGTGGAACATAAATAGACACACTGACCAGTGTAATAGAATTGAGAGCCCAGAAGTAAGCCACCATACCTATGGACATCTAATTGTTGACAAAGGTGCCCAGGCTGTTAAATGGGGAAAGGGGAGTCTCTTCAGCAAATGTTGTTGGAAAAAAAAATGGGTTGAAACATGCAGAAGAATGAAACTAAACCACTATATTTCACCAAACAAAAGTAAATTCCAAATGGATCAATGACTTGGATGTTAGACCAGAAATTATCAAATACTTAGAGCAAAATATTGTCAGAACTCTTTTCCGTCTAAATTTTAAAGGCATCTTCAATGATATGAATCCAATTACAAAGAAGACTAAATACAAATAAACCTATGGGACTACATCAAATTAAAAAGCTTCTGCATAGCAAAAGAAACCACCATCCAAGCAAAGAGACCTCCCACAGAATGGGAGAAGATGATCTCTACATGCCACATATCAGGCAAGAAGCTAATAAACAAAATATATAAAGAGTTCACCAAACTCAACAAGAATACAAATGACCCCATCCAAAAATGGGGAGAATACTCTACACAGAAGAATAAACAGAATATTCTACACAGAAGAGATCCAAAAGGCCAACAAACATGGGAAAATGCTCGTAGTCATTGACTGTCAAAGAAATACAAGACAACAATGAGACACTACTTCACTCCTGTGAGAATGTCATACATCAGAAAAGACAGCAGCAACAAATGCTAGAGAGGTTGTGGGGACAGAGGAACCCTCTTGCACTGCTGGTGGAAATGTCTATTGGTCCACGCTCTGTGAAAAGCAGCCTGGAGAACTCTCAGAAGGCTAGAAGTGGACCTACTCTATGACCCTGCAATTCCTCTCCTGGGAATATATCTTAAGGAACCAAACATACCTATCCAAAAAGATTTGTGTACACCTATGTTCACAGCAGCACAATTTGTAATAGCCAATACCTGGAAGCAACCTAGGTGCCAAAAAATAGATGAGTGACTGAATGAGTGGTGATATATATACACAATTAAAGCTATTAAAGATGGTGAATTCACCTTTTTCACCTAATCTTGAATGGAGTTTGAAGGAATAATTTTAAGTGAGGTAAGTCAGAAACAAAAGGAGGAATATGGGATGATCTCATCCATAAACAAAAAGTTGAAAAACAAGATCAGAAGAAAAAACACAAAGCAGAACTTGACTGGAGTTGGTGCATTGCACCAAAGTAAAAGGGGGAGGGTGTGAATCCTGGATCATGACGGCAGAGGAGGACCTAGTGGGGATTGAATTGTTATGTGGAGAACTGAGAAATGTTATGCATGTGCAAACTACTGTATTTTACTGTCAAATATAAACCATTAACCCCCCAGTAAAGCTATAAAAAATAATGTGTTAGAGATGCTAGTGCAAGTCATTCCTGTAATGAAAAAGACTGCTTGTTTTGAGTAATCTGATCACCACTCTGCCTTTTGTGTTCTATTTGGGTTTTGTATTTCTTGTTTTTTATGCAGCGCTGGAGAATGAACCCAGGTTTCATGCCTATACTGCTGACCCACCTCCCAGGTCACATGGAAACAAATATCTAAAATTCATGTTTGCAATTCTCTTTCGGGGATACTATGTAACTGTTTATCTGAGGTAAACAAATGAAAGCTCTATTATACAAAATGCCCCTTCCTGATTTATACTTTCCCCCCCTCAAATATCAACGTATTTGCATACTTGGGTCTCTGGATCTGGTAAACTAGTTTTGACAGAGAAATGATAATATTTAATGTTAACTAGCCAAGTCTTTAGCTTTGAAAATATTCTTTGTTATAATGTTAACTAAGAGAATGAAAACACTTTTTATGCTCCTGAGAACTATAATTAATCCTGAGTCATATTTTTTAGTCCTTTTATATTTTAAAAATAGATGGAAAGTGGCCAGACAGCAGCATATATCTTATAGCACACATGCTACCATGCATCGAGGACCCAGGTTCACATCCCTGGTCCCAACCTGCAAATGGGGTGAGGGGGGATTCAGGATGGGGTAGAGTAGTGCTGCAGGTATCTATTTCTCTCTTCCTCTGCCTCCCTCTTTAGTTTTCCTTCTTTAAAATAGAAAGAAAGAAAAGGAAAAAGAAAAAAATGGCTGCCAGGAGTAATGAATTCATTGTATAGGCACTGAGCCCTTTGCTTACATTGGTAAGCAAAAAAAGCATTCAGTTATGATAGATTTTAAGGAATTAACATATTCATTTATTTTGATGAACCCATTCAACAGAGCACCATCACATTCCGCAATGTTTTCTCCTCAACTTTAAGTAACACAAAGCACCAAGCACTTGTTTGCACATACCATATTGAGTGCATATATAATTTGATTTGTAGATATGTGTTTTAAGAAGATACTAGTACTTCTATTTTGCACTTGAACTTTAGTCTTCAGGAATTTTAAGTGTTTTAACTACTTTGTCTTTATTAATAAATAGTGGGAATTGAGCATTCAATCCATATCTGTTGGATATGCAAATTCACATCTCTACCTTTACTATCTACTCTCAAATACGGAGTCCTAAATCATGATGAGTTTAAACCTGAATACTGTAAAGTAGTTAAAAGAGGCAACAACATTTCACTTCATATTATTTCACAGTCTGACAGACCTGGAACTGAAGGTTTGCTTAGCCCATTATAATTATAAACCAGTGGAAACCTTAAAGAGGCCCATCGAATTCCCCCATTCATATTGGACAAAATGCAACTGATATTTAGAAAGTCATTTGTCATTTACACAGAGCATGTAAATAAACACTCATTAGTGAGCAAGTACTACAAACTCTACCTAGTTCCATATATAATAAGCTTCTTAAATCTTCTCTTTACCCTTTTGCCTTGTCTTATGATGCTAAGGAAAGTTAAGCTAGGAACGCACCACACAGATGGATGGATAAAGCTAAGAACCCGTTGTGTAGACTTCCAGGAAAAGATGTTACTTCATCATGTTATCTCAAAATCTCACAAGGGACAGACCACCAAGTCACAGTATTTCATCTTCTATAAAGGAACCTCTTGTAGCTAAACAGCTTCTTGATAGGACCCTTTAGATCAGCCAGATGACAGCATAACAGAACCCTTTCTCCTACACAGAGCCACAGCACCTTATAAACCTTGACTCTCCAGCCTGAGAGTAAGATAGTTTGCTTAAGCCATGGAACATCACTTAATTTTCCCACATTCTCAAAGCACTGTCATTTTCCTCTTGATTGGTTCTTTACACAGTAGCCCTACTTTACCTGGATCTATACAAAATGAATGCTTTATTCGCTTGCATTTATGTTCGTTGCTCAGCAATTTTAAATAACCCCTAAATGTACACATGTGCATACACATTTGCACATACTTATTTGTAAGAAGAATTTGAGGTGGCTTGCTCATTAATTCAGGATCTTCTTAACTGGTTGCTCTTAGCAACAGTTCTCAGCTGTTTTGCTTCATGGCTGAAACCACTTTTTTGAATGAATGAAGCATTTTAAGTAGCTTAGCTAACATAGGAAAGCAAACTAGTTTTAACTGAACTCAGCACAGAAAGATTTGCATAGGGTTTGGTAATTCTCCTTTAGTGGCAATTATAAAAATTGCCTCAGTGAGTCCCCATTTTCCAGACCAGCAAGGCTGCCAGAGATTCCTATGGCAGCATGGTGGAGGGGGGTAAGGTACTCATCCTATGAAGTGAGTGACCAGTGCATCTTAATAACTCTACTATCAATTACTCAACTCTACTGGATATCTGGATTCTGAGGCTGTCAGAGAAATGAAAGCAGATGTCAGTTTATAAGCAATGAAAGCAAAACAAAGCCCTCTGAGCTGTTGGAAACTATAAATTGTTTTAAGATAGAGTTAGACCTCAAATAAATCCCTCTCTCCATTGTTACCAGTCATCTCTATCAGAAACAACAAAATAGACTCCTTTGTGGGACCCCCATACATAAGACCTTGCCCTCAACTTGGATAAACGGCAGTAGAGAATGTTCCATCCCCTGAAGGGAGGATGGACAACATGTTCTCTGCTACACCTGAGGAAGATGGGTCGATATTGGAGCAGCTTGGAATGTTCCTACTCATGACCATAGAATGTGAGCTCAGATCTACGGGGATGCAGGGGTCACATAGGCTCCTAAACTGAATATGGGCCCCAGATCACATCAAATTGATGGAGTTTACAGTCAACAATATTTACACATCTTTCCCATATTAGGGAGTTACTCTCTTCCCTGATCCAACTTTCTGTTCCTTTTCCAGCCATGACATCATCTCCCCAGACAATGACTTGGAATCACCTGCTTATCAGATTTCAGGCTCAGGGAAAAAAAGAAAAAAAAAAAAAAGTATTGCCACAGGCCATTTGGAATGTAACTAAAATATGCCTGCTAGCTATCTACAAAATGGAGGAACACCTCCCCCCGCAACTCTTCATCTGCTCTATTCCAGCCTTTAGGTTCATGATTAGTCAACAATTTTTTTTTTTTGGTTCTATATGTTAACTCTTTTTTCAGCCACCAGGTTCCAGATGCTAGCATGATGCCAACCAGACTTCCCTGGAAAGACAAGCCCACCGATGTGTCCTGGGGCTCCTATTCCCTAGAACCCCACCACACTAGGGAAAGAGAGAAGCAGGCTGGGAGTATGGATCGACCTGCTAATGCCCATGTTCAGTGGGGAAGCAATTATAGAAGCCCGACCTTATACCTTCTGCATCCTACAGTAACCTTGGGTCCACACTCCCAGAGGGATAAAGAATAGGAAAGCTATCAGGGGAGGGGATGGGATACAGAGATCTGGTGGTGGGAACTGTGTGAAGTTGTACCCCCTCTTATCCAATGGTTTTGTCAATGCTTCCTTTTTATAAAAAAAAAAATTTAAATAGAGTTAAACTAACTCATAAAACACAGGCTTCTATGAAAGTTATATTTATAGTCATTCATTTACCTATTCCTTCCTTCACCACATACATATCAACTAGTATTAGAAACTGAGGAAGTCATCTTTCCATTGAAAATACATTACTGAATGCCACAATTTCCCCTTTGCTTTCACAAACTGAAGTTCAGTAAAATTATATGCAACTACAAGTACCCTAAGTAAATTATGATGGTATTCATTATGAAAAGAAAGGCTTTAATGAAAAATGAACAGCCCTTTCCTCTTTGAAATTAACACTTGGTTTCAATCACTAAAATAATCAGATGTAAGGATTATGTAACACATTCATTCAGCAATCACATATTGAGTATGAAGCATGTTGTAAGCACTCTATTAATAGCAATATATTCAACGTTTCAAGTCTTAGACTTTAACACCTTGTAGCATTTACAACTTGGTCACAATTCATTTTTATCATATATAAAAAAGTCCACAACTTCATAGGAGCCGAGAGGTGACATGGTATCCAGAAACATCTTTCATGAGGTAATACAAGTTGAATCCTGAAGAACAAGCAGGGATTAGCCATACGGAATAGTTGATCTCTTTCCTTAGAGAGACCATTATGGAGCAAAAGAAATGTGTAAGAGAATATAATGGTTCATTTATTTTCTTTTTAAAAAACATGTATTTATTCATTCCCTTTTGTTGCCCTTGCTTTATTGTTGTAGTTATTATTGTTGTTGTTATTGATGTTGTTGTTGTTGGATAGGACAGAGAGAAATGGAGAGAGGAGGGGAAGATGGAGGGGGAGCAAAAGAGAGACACCTGCAGACCTGCTTCACCACCTGTGAAGCAATTCCCCTGCTGATGGGGAGCCAGGGGTTTGAACCAGGATCCTTATGCCAGTCCTTGCGCTTTGTGCCACCTGTGCTTAACCCACTGCGCTACCACCCAACTCCCAGTTCATTTATTTTCTATAAAAACTAGTAATATTCTTGGTAGGCATGCAAGTAGAATGTTTAGATGCAATCATTAAACAACAGTACAAATCCTAGATGACTCAGCCAAGAACATTTACACAGAGATTGCCTTTGTAAAGGGGGCATGCAGCCATGCTGAAAGCAAGGCAAAAACTTCAAACTGTTCCATATAGCAGAATTATTCATTTGAACACAAACAACTTGGGTTGGCAAGACAGCAAATTTGGATAGTGTGTTGCCTTGCCATACACACAACCCAGATTTGAACCCAGTCCCCACCACACTGAAGGAAGCTTTAATAGTTCTGTGGTCAGCTATCTAGCTATCTATCAAAAAAGAAGAAAAGAAGAAACTAAAACAATACCATATGAACCACTTCAATAATCTTATCTGATCACATACCAGAATATAATAGGTACACTACAACTTAACATGGTATTTGGTTATATAAAACTAAGCCTATGATATGTTAAAAAAAAAAAGGATATGAAAAACTACCATAATCTATGAGTATGACATCAAAATCTTAAAGTTAACATTCTAGGACTAGTGACAGTCATTTAAGAAAATCTGCTTTGTGCAGAAAATAATCTTGATATAGACCTAGTTTTTAAAAAAAAAACTCAGTCTCTATAAATCTGTTTCATACCATTCTTTGTCTGCTAATTTGCTAAAAATTCATCTGCAGTGAAGATGAAATCGCCACTACTTTTCTAAACTGTTTCAGGATGTTGAGTTGAATGAAACCTGATCAATTAAACATAAAGAATAAAAAGTTACCACTAAATATTATTTAAGTCTAGGTTTTATCTGATATATTTATTCTCTAAAGATGTATGTAAAATATTGGTCATTGAATTTTAGACCAGAAACTATCAAATACTTAGAGAAAAATATTGGTGGAACTCTCATCTAAATCTCAAGGGCATCTTTGATGATACAGACCCAGTTGTAAGGAAGACTAAAACAAAAATAAACCAGTGGAACTACATCAAATTGAAAAGCTTGTGCACAGCAAAAGAAACCATCACCCAAACAAATAGACTCCTTACAGAATGGGAGAAGAACTTTACATGCCATACATCAGACAAGAGGCTAATAATCAAAATATATAAAGAGCTCACCAAACATAGCAACAAAAAAGCAAATGACTCATTTCAAAAGTAAGGAGAGTTTATGATAGATATAGACCAGGGCCCATGAGATAGTGCACATGTGCACATGTATCCATAAGTTAGGGGAAAACATATTCTTTAAAGTAAAAGTGCTCAAAGGTTTTCAGTGACTCAATAAGTGCAGCAAGCAAGTGAAAAACCTAAAAAAAAGACACCATAAAGCACTTAATCAAATAGTTTCTACTTAGATCTCCTTACCCACTTCCTATTTTACTTCCTTCAATCACTCTAAGGCTACCCTTGTCATATAAAGTAAGGACAACAAATGCTGGATAAGGACAAGAGGCCAGCATACTTCAGTGATGGCTCTTTTGATCATTACTAGGCCACCCCATCATCCAGGGCCCTAGTCAGGGCCATAAATCATGGAATGCAAGCTCATAACAACAGGAATGCAGAGGTTACAGTCTTTTGTGCTAAATATGAATAGACATGGGCTCTTGGTCAGAGTGATGGGATTTATAGTCAACATTATTTATATACTTTCCCCATTTTTGGGAGCTACTCTCTGCCCTGATCCAGTTTTCTAGTCCTATTCCCAACTCTGACACTATCTTCACAGACAATACTTTTAGCCTACCTGCATGTTATCTGTGGGGCTCAGGAAAAAATTAGTAAAGTCCTGCGCCCTTTGGAACATACCTAAAATAGACTTCCTAGCTTCTTCCAACATGAAGACCCCAAATATCATCTGCTATACTCTTACCTTTAGGTTCCTGATTATTAAACAATTTGTTCTGGTTTATATCTTAATGCCTTTCAGCCACCAAGTTGCAGATGCTACCATGACAGCAACTTGATTTCCCTGGGCAGATGACCTCACCAATGTGTCCTGCAACCCTGCCTCCCCAGATCCTTACCTACTTGGGAAAGAGAGAAACAGGGTGGGAGTATGGATCCACCTGTCAATACCCATATCCAGTGGAGAAGCAATTATAGAAGCCAACCTCTCACCTTCTGCACCCCATAAAAGTCTTTGGTTCATACTCCCAGAGGGATAAAGAATAGGGAAAGTTCCAATGGAGAGAAAGGTATATGGAACTATGGTGGTGGGAATTGCATGAAACTGTAACTTTCTTATCCCATAATCTTGTTAATCATTATTAAATCACTAATAAAAATATTTTAATCATGAGGCTCCAGAGATCCATGTTCCATCTCCCATACTACCATAAGACAGAGCTGAATTGTGCTCTGGCCTACAGTCTCTGTCTCCTTAAAAATAAAATGAATAAAAATTTTAAAAGAATCTTGTGCCAGCAAGATAACTCACTTGGATAGTGTCCCTGCTTTGTCATGCACCAAAGCTGTACTAGAGGAAACTTTGGTGCTGTGGGATATTCCCCACACTCACTGTTTTTTTTTTTTTTTTTTTTTTTTTTTTTTTTGTCTTTGTCTTTGTCTTTGTCTCTATCTATTTGGAAGAAGTTAGCTTTGAGAGTTGAAGCCTTAGTAATGACAAAAAAAAAAGTTATATACCAATGCTGAATGTTTATTTCAAATTGCAGAACACCTAGCTTTATCACAGAAAAATAATACATTTTCAGTGGTCTTTTCGGTTATTCCTTTCTAAATCCAGACCCTCATGAACAAAATTCTACATGAAAAAAATTCTACATGAACAAAATTCTACATGAGGGTCTGGGAAATATCCCCAAGTTAGCTAGGCCTACAAGTATAGTTATGAAAGCAACACCTAGCCATTCCTCACATTAGTGGAAAATAGTTTCATCTGACACTAAATTTATAGTAATTTTACTCTGCCTTCCTACAACTCTGAAAATCTACCAACTCTCCCCTCTCTAACTAGAGACAAAGATTTTCACTTTTCAAAAATCTATGTGACTCCAATGATCATTGCACATGCAATCTCTTGCTGGGTGTCTTAGCAAAGCATTGCAAGTTTAAATAGCTGATAATGATGCTGTGCATAAAGCTTATCTGACTAGAAGTAGGAAGACACTATTCAGGTCATGAACTTCTAAAGTAGGACAGAAAAGAATAAAAGAGCATCCAGCAGTGTCTTCATCAGCAGTGTCTAGCAATACACTCTGACTTCTATCTACCCCAATAGCCAATGGTCACTGCATTCTACTTCTGTTCTGTTGCTGCCTCATTGAACTTGTACGATGTTACCTGACTTGGAACGCATGTCCTGTGCCCAGGCACTGTGTACATTCAGCCTTCAGGGTTCAATATGGATCATACATACTAATCATGATCATGCAAATAAGTCTTAGGTGCTACACCAATTCTACCTCTTTGTTCATCCCCAGGCCCCATAAATATCTTGCTAAATGATTTGGGACCACTGTTGGTCCCTGCGAATTAAAGTTTAAGGATGAACAGGTAGGGAAAAGAAAGAAGTTTCACAGTCTTCAGGTCAGAAACCTGGATTTAAATTCCTGTGTCACTGCTTCATGATTTGTGATCTTAAGCAAAGCCTAGCATCACTTAGGAAGCATGACTATGAAGAAGGATTTAAAGTACATCCGTTTAGCCCTAGCTAATTATCTTACCCCTTAAATAACATCATGGAAAGACATCACTGGGATATGTGAACATTTCTGGTATGGAGCATTTTAAACACAATGTACATTAGTTTCTTCATCTATAAAATTTCCATTTCATAGAACCATTGTGCTAAGAGATAATAGAAATGCTATCAGAATGTTGCCCGTATGAAAACGGTGGTCGCTGAAGCTGGGAGGTGGTACCGTGTTTGATAAAGAATGAGGGCCCAAGTTCAGTCCCTGGCATCTCATGTGCAAGAATGAGACTCTGATTCCCTCCTTCTTCCTTCTCTCACTGATCAAGAAATAACTCCTCTAAAAAATAGAGTTTGGTGGTGGTTTACCCAGTAGAGCATATGTATTACTAGGACCTAGAATCATGCTCTCAGCCCCCACCTAGGAGAATAGGAGAGGAAATGCTTCATAAGTAGTGGAGCAATGCAGTAGATGTCACTCTTTCTCTGTGTCTATCAAAAAAGTAATAATAATAAAAAAGAATCACTAGAACAATGAAGTCATGTAGGCACTGAGCCCCAGAGGTAACTCTAGTGGAAAAAAAGAAAAGAAAGAAAAATGAGAATCATATTAGATTAAGGTTCCTTCTGGTAAAACCATCTTTAAGTGGTGAGGCCATCCTACCACAAGTAAGTCCCACCCCTAGCCTCTCAATACCTCTGACTACCTCCATCTGAGAATCTTCTGAAATTCAATTTACTATATTACCTTCTGAAGACAAAGATGCAGTATGTACTGCCCTGTCTTCCTATTTCCCTGTGGTTATTTTATTTTCCCTTGAAAACTTTTCAAGATAAAAATTAAAAACCCCAGGGCTCTAGAGGCTGCCTTCTCTGCTTTCTCTTTAGCCCAAATAGGCATCCGGTTTCTACAATAAATGAGATCATTGCATCCTTCCTCATACTTCTGTAGATAAGAACCTGTCAGCATTTTCATTATAAAACCTTCTTCCCTCTGGCTTGAGAAACCAACCATAGGAAATTTTCAGGGGAAATAGCTCCAGCAAAGGGCACTGCACAAAGCTCAAGCACAAGGAGAAATGTTTTCATTTTATAAAACTCAAAGCAAGGTTTCTTTAAGAATTAGACTGAAGAATCCTAAGGAGTGTTCCTTTCTGATGGTCATTTGGCCTTTTAATAAAGCAAATAAGGTTTTCTGGTTTGTAAAACAAAATTTTCTCAGGCAGAAGATGTTAGGAAAGGGGTTATATACTTGAAAACCTTTAGACACCAATAACCTCAGGTAACAACTGCTACAATAGCATAATTGAATCTGTGCTGTCATGGAGAAAGTACTACAGGGTGGGAAGCATCCTCTCTCTGACTCTCTCAAGTGGCAAAATCATGAGTGGGGAGGGTTATGCCAGCTTTACTTCAATGAGAATAAAGTGAGCTATTAATAGTGTGCAATGGGTGACAAATCTTCCTAACAAAGAGATGACACATTGCATACTCAAGAAAGCTGGGTTGCATATAGTTAATAGCTGATATGGTTCACACAATAAAATTTTTTCTTTTCCCATTCATATCTTAGTTGTAAAAGTAAATTAAAGGCACTTTCTGGGCTATTTTATACTATACTAATATAAACAAAATGTGAAATTGAAAGAAACTACCTCTGAAGCGAGAAAGAGAACTAAAGTCAAATTGATGACCACTATCTACCAGACATCATATTAATTGCTTTACTTGGTATAAGAAACCTAATAAATTGGGAGTTGGGTGGTAGCACAGCGGGTTAAGCGCACATGGCATGGAGCGCTAGGACCGGCATCAGAATCCCGGTTCGAGCCCCCGACTCCCCAACTGCAGGGGAGTCGCCTCACAGGCGGTGAAGTAGGTCTGCAGGTGTCTATATCTCTCCCTCTCTGTCTTCCCCTCCTCTCTCCATTTCTCTCTGTCCTATCTAACAATGACGACATCAATAACAACAATAATAACTATAATAAAAAGCATCAAGGGCAACAAAAGGGAAAATAAATTATATCTATCTATCTCTATATATAATAAGTCAATCTTACCTGTTGTCTTCAGAGAGTATCCCAAGGTCACAGAGCTACTAGTTCAGTCATATGACACCTTTCAATATTAAGTTCTACCTGTAGGACCTGCCTTCTTTGGTTATGATGTCCTGCCCCAGAGCACGCCCGGGCTTCAGATTCCCCACTTAGCTTGGTACAGAAAGTGGTATGCAGTACAGTCTGAAACTATGGAGACTGCCTGCTCTCCTTTTAGGCCATCCACTCCCCTTCTCTTTCATCTTTCTTCTTTTCTATTTCCAACCCAGGAGAAGGCATGCCTTTTATAGTACCACACCACTATTTTCTGAGACTTCATTCATGCAATACTAGCAAAGAAAAATGTACACCATTTGTTGTTTCATTTGTTCATGCTCAGTAAACATATGAAAATTTGCACCCTTTTTCAACAAATACTGACTATTTTATATGTAAGATGTAGCATTTTGTTCACTTTTAAGCAAGATACTTCTTCTTCTTCTAGCGTTTTCCCTTCTTCCGTAGCCAGTCAACAGCGTCAGGTTGAGCCTGATGTAAAGTTTCGAGACCTCCTTTGAATCTGGAGAGGTGGCAGTCGTTGACTATGTGGGTCATAGTTTGTCTGTAGCCGCAGGGGCAGTTCGAGTCGTCTCTGGCTCCCCAGCGATGGAACATAGCGGCGCACCGGCCATGGCCTGTTCGATAGCGATTGAGGAGGGCCCAATCATAACGTGCTAGGTCAAAGCCGGGTTGACGCTTGCAGGGGTCTGTGATGAGGTGTTTGTTCTTTACCTCAGCTGACTGCCAACTCTGTTTCCAAGAGTCTGGAACAGAGAAGTTCAGTGTAGGCATAGGGGACCAGATTGGGTGACGAGACGTCAAGCAAGATACTAAATGGGCATGACAGGGCCACCACCACTAAGGAGTTCAAGAGTGTATATGGACAAATAGAAGAAATAAGCAAAATGTTGCACAACTAAGACACAAAGATTAAGTATTAGATGTTAAAACAATCCAGAGGTGATCTAATTCAGAAGATACCGGGGTTATTGGACTTTATGGGCTTTGGAACTTCACCCAGACATGCATGAGTAAAGGCAATTGCTTCTTAATTAATATGAGATAAAGCTAGGGTTTGTCAAAACCCAGAATTATGTGACTCAACGTGCCTTTTTTGTTGGCATGTTTTACTTATTATGTAACATGTATGTCTTCTTACCTTTTGATATTAATGGGTTACTACCAATTTTTATACTATTAAAAAATTTGTAGAAGGACCTTGAACTGTCAAATGTTCTTTGTCAAATGGGGCATAAGCTCTGTATAGTATCGCTGTTTGGGACATTAATCACCTGTTTCACCCATTAGCTCATTTTTCATTTTTCTCTTTCTAGGTCAGATTTACTCTAGTTTCTTTCTTTTCTTTTTTTTTTTTTTTTTGGTGCGAGTTATATAAACATTTGCATTTTGCCTTTTGTAGCACCAAAACATAGTGTTTTTGGTAGGCTAAAGTTTTCCCCATTGACTGATGAGTTAATTCCAGTGTACTTATCTCTAAAACATTGTTCAGGAGAATCAAATATTTCTAGCTTTTCAACAGTTATCAAAGTGGCTTTAGTAAAAGGAGATGCCACATGTCAGACTTCTTGCTAAATATTTTCATATGTGATATATCACTCAGTCCTTACAACAATCCTGTAAGCAAGGTGTTATGTTTTTCTTCTTTTCACAGATAAATGTGTCAGTTTCTCATCTCTCACCTTGATTCTCAGAACTTAGAGTTCCTAGTTAGAGATCTTGGCTTAGGTAAATAATCACTGAATCAGAAATTAGGAGAGCTGGGTCTACCAGTGATGGTTCTGTGACTTCTAATCCTGTGTACCTCTAATCCTGCCTATATTCTTTAGTAGCCTTTTATGTTAAGTCAGAACATGAATGTTGTAGGAAGTGAGGAAGTAAATCAAACTTCTTTGAAACAAACAGATCCAAAGGGTTGTTATAACTGAATAATCTGACCATTTTATTTTGCTTTCAACTTCAGGTTTATACTGAGAAAGATATGTGTAATTCTATTTCTGAAAAATGACTGCTAACATAATGGCACTTATAGTATTATGATATTTGAAAGGACCTTCAGCCAATTTTAAAAATAAGCAGATTCTTGACCTAATATTTGGGGCTCCACTACTTAAGAGTTATGTGGGGTTAGGCAAACTACTAAAGTCCTAAGTATGTCTGTATCCCCACATCTAACTTTGGGACTAGTTTACTCATTTTTTGGGATGCATTGGATCGACCTTCTCGTGGTGCATCCCATGAGTACCCATTTATTGGGGAAACTGACGATCCTTCCTAGCCGACTGAATCCACATGGATCCCAGTCACTTTCAAAGCCAGCAACAAGCAGCTCCTGACAGCTTTCAACCTGATGTTGTTGACTGGCTATGGAAGAAGGGCAAATGCTAGAAGAAGAACTCATTTTTAATGATTATTAAGGAGATTAAGCAAGTTGACATTTGTGATGCATGCAGAAATGGGTACATGTTGGGATAGCAATTAAGGACATGGAACTGTAAAAGCTAATATTTCAACATATCCATTTTGAACACTTGAAATTTTGCATATTGTATGCTTTTAAACTGTAACAAAACAATACAGTTGTGGGACTTCCATTAACTCAGAGTCTACTGGGGTTTTAAAATTCACTAAAAAACTATATTATGAATCCAGAGAGTTAAGGAAATTATTTAAAGCTGCAAGGCATTATTGCAGTGAAAATTTATAGAGCATTTTTTAAAAAAACTAATGTACCAATACTCAGTATCAAAAATCTCAAAATAGTTAAACTACATTTCCTTATAATTTTATTCAGTTTATACAACATATAGTAAATAGTTTCAAATCGAAAAGAGACATTCCCCACAATGTGTATTTTACCTTATTTTTGGTAAAACAATTTTATTTATTTATTTCTTTATCCCCTTTTGTTGCCCATATTGTTTTATTGTTGTAGTTATGATTGCTATTGTTGAATAGGACACAGAGAAATAGAGAGAGGAGGAGAAGACAGGGGGGAGAGAAAGATAGACACCTGCAGACCTGCTTCACTTGTGAAGCGACTCCCCTGCAGATGGAGAGCCAGGGGCTTGAACCTAGATCCTTACGCTGGTCCTTGCACTTTGTGCCACGAGAGCTTAACCTGCTGCGCTACCGCCCGACTCCCTTTAGTAGAAAATTTAATGGAGAAAAAAATTAAATATCCAAAATAAGGATGGTTAAATATCATAACTATTAAGTATGTGTGTCCTAATATGAATTTAAAACTTTAAAAAAGTAAACTTTTGAGGCTGGGCAGTGGCATAGCGGGTTAAGTGCACATATTACCATGCTCAGGGAACCAGGTTCAAGCCCCCAGTACCCAACTGCAGGAAGAAAGCTTCATAAGCAATGAAGAAGTGCTGCAGATATCTCTTTATATCTCTCCCTCCCTATCCCCCTTTTCATCTCAATTTCTCTTTGTCCTGTCAAATTAAATACAATCAAAAAAATCTTTTAAAAGTTAGTGAAAAAAACTAAACACTAAATTATAACAAAAATATTTTTTACAAGTTGTACACAGGTCAAGAAGTTATAACCAACATAATACACCAGATACTAGGGAAACACAATTTTAGCTCTTGCTTTTATTTCTAATCCTCTGAGAAAAGAATATTTTTGCATTTCATTCTAAGTTTTCTTTCTAATTTGCTTCAATAAACATATATTACTTTGAAATTTTAAAAATAACACATCAAAATTGTCAAAAAGTATTCAAATTATTCACATTAGAGAATAACTGTCCTTCCAGTTATAAAATTCTACATCGAACTATATCTATATATCTATTAAAGAGTCTTCTGGGAGCACCATTCTTTTAAAATGATTTTGGCTATGTTTGGTTAAAAAAAAAATCATTAAAAAAAAAAACTATGCCACAGAAACTTTCTGGAATGGATAAAAGGACCTGGGAGAGACTTGGGAAAGGACAGAGTCTGGGAACTGTCCACCAGAGAGGTGCTGACAAGAACTCTGATAAGCAGAGAGAGTAAAAGCGTACTCTGGAGGCTAGTCTTAGTTCACCTCCCATAGTCTTTTCTCTCTTTTTTTTTAATTTATTGTCCTTTCCTCATCATCATGTTCCATTTTAATTGCTTCCCATCATCTTTGCCTTTCTCTTTTGGCCTGATAACTATGGAGATTGAGAAAAATAATATCTGTAAACACCTAAGGTAAATGTTCACTTGAAGGTCAATTATTTTCCCAAATATTCACTTCTTTGCTAAGAAGACTTTCCCTTTAAGTGCTTTTCTTTTTCTATTTTTTTTCCTGTTGTCTTTCATAATTCTATGGGAAAATCACTATGGAATTTAAAAAGAATTTTCTTGGGGCCGGTGGTGGTACACCTAATTAGTGGTGGTACACCTAATGGGGTGCAGATGTTGCAATGCACAAAGACCTGGGTTCAAGCCCCTGGTTCCAACCCGCAAGGGGAAGCTTTGCAAGTGATAAAGCAGTGTTTCAGGTGTCTGTCTTTCTTCCTTTTCTATCACTTCCTTCTCTCTGGATTTCAGGCAGTCTTTATCTGATAAGTAAATAATTAAATAAATATAAATTAAATTTAAAAATTTAAAACAAGTTTCTTTCTAATGGATCATTCTATTACTTTGAGAAATGGGAAGGATTATACAGGATTTAAACAGTTACTGGAAAATAAGTTTCAGGAGTCTACATCAATTTCTATTCTAGCCTATGAAATACAATGTTAAATGTGCCCGATGTGGACTAAGAGCTTAACTGTTTGGATCAGCTAAACCACTAAAACAATAAACAGCTATGAGGAGAGAGGAAGAGAAGCAGAGGTTATCAAATGTATGAACTTTAATAATATTTTCTTTTAAGTTGATAAAACAAATAATTGTAATGATTACATATGTGTGTACTTGTATAATATTAAGGAAAAAACAAATATTCCATCCTTTCTTGTTGTTTTTGTCTTGGAAATTCTGGTAACTAGAAAGAGAAATGGAAGTTCAAGGATGCAACTGCAAGCAACTGTTGTCAAGATACTGGGAAGAGAATAAGGATATAGAATAGGTCATGGAATTATATTCAGAACTTGATTCTCTGCAGGTGAAGAAAACAGAGTTGAGATAAAGTTGGAGACTATTTACAGATTATGACACAAAAACTACTGTGTCGCAATAGTAGTGGGATGGGGGAACTTTTCAGGATATCTATTTCTCTATGGGAATCCCATTCTTATAAAGACAACAACATACAATCTGGGACAAAAAGGGGTTGGTATAACAAGAAAAATATTTTTTATCCTTTACATTTACTTGTTTAATGATTC
Organism: Erinaceus europaeus; assembly: GCF_950295315.1. NCBI lineage: Eukaryota > Metazoa > Chordata > Mammalia > Eulipotyphla > Erinaceidae > Erinaceus > Erinaceus europaeus. The sequence goes on along the minus strand of NC_080178.1, from coordinate 59,658,371 downwards.
TATTTTTGGGTTTTTGTTTTTTCGCCTCCAGGGTTATCACTGGCTTTCGGTGCCTGCATTACGAATCCACTGCTCCTGGAGGCTATTTTTTCCCATTTTGTTGCCGTTGTTGTTTATCGTTATTATTATTGTTGGACAGGACAGAGAGAAATCGAGAAAGGAGGGGAAAACAGAGAGGGTGAGAGAAAGAATAGACACCTGTAGACTTGCTTCACCACTTATGAAGCGCCCCCCCTCATGTAGGGACGAGGGGGCTCGAACCGGTATCCCTACACTGGTCTGTTCATGTCATGCCATGTGCGCTTAACCTGCTGCACTACCAACTGGTCCCCAAGAAAAATATTTTTCAAATAATATTTTTCCAAGGGTCTCTAAGGGTTGGGTGAAAATGTAGGTTCTATGCATTTTATGAAAAGCCATAGAATTTCCTTTCTTCAACAAACTTGGAATTCCTAGAAGGAAATGGTATCATGTCTACATTTTTATCACCAGTGCTTTCCCTACAGAAAGACATTTCTGTGCACCGGGATAAGCTTTAGAAAATAAAAATGGAAATGTCTTATGAACTTGTAATACCATTTCTAGGCATTTATCCAAAGGATGTGTAAACACTCACTGAAAAATGATATGTGCACTTCTATGTTCATAGCAGACTTATTTTCAATAGTCAAAACATGGAATCAACATAAATGGTCACTGTCAGATGACTGAATAAAGTTGTTGGATATATATATATATGTATATATATATATATATATTCAACAGAATATTTGTTTATCATTAAAAAGGACAAATTATGCTGGGGGAAATGAAAGTGTTACATGAAATAAGAAAGGAGGGTTGGGAGGACAGCACAGTGGTTATGCTAACTTTTATATCTAAGGCTTCCAGGTTCAGTCCTCAGCATCAACTTAAGCAAGCAATGCTTCAGAGAGTCTCTCTCTCTCTCTCTCCTATTAAAATTAAATAAACAAAATACTAAAGCATTTTAAAAAATAAATAAGAAGAGAAGTGAAAGACAGGCATTAAGTGGTTTCATTAATATGTGGAATATTAATAACTAAAACAAATGAACTATCAAAAACCACTTAATTAGCTCTTAGAATCAGTGAAAACTGGTGGATGCATTGGATCGACCTTCCCGTGGTGTATCCCGTGAGTGCCCATTCATTGGGGAAACTGATGATCCTTCCTAGCCAACTGAATCCACATGGATCCCAGTCACTTTCAAAGCCAGCAACAAGCAGCTCCTGACAGCTTTCAACCTGACGCTGTTGACTGGCTATGGAAGAAGGGCAAAAGCTAGAAGAAGAAGAAGAAGAAGTGAAAACTGGTGTTAATTGGAGGGAATGGAGTGGAGTGGAAGGGATAGAAAGAGTGATAGTTTTGGTGAAACTGTGAGTACAGTTAGCTTTATACACATATACAGGTATAAAGCTATACTTCTGTAAGTACTGTAAACCAGTATTATGTCAGTTTTATAAAGACATTTCCTGTTTATAGACAAATAGTCAAATAACTAAATATAACAAGTAACTAAACTGAATGGCTTCCAGGGTGTAAAAAAAAGGCACTCCCTATAATGACTACTTGATGAAATTCAAATATTTCGGCTTATGACAGGGAAATTCAAGTTATTCTGCACCCTAATAAGAACAATTTAAGTCTTATTGATGCTAACAAGTCTGGTCTGTGTACAACCATGGCTTTAAACTTTGCTGTGCTTTCTGTCAGGAAAAAATATATATATACCTACTCATTCTAATAATCTTATTTTCTTGCTGACTATATTTTATTAAAAGATGGATTTCTGTGTCTCCATAGATTTGTTTTAAAGTACTTAAATTCTACTTTCACTGATGAAAGATTCAAAGTTCGTATTTACATCTTTCCTCAGATCAATATTGCAACTACTATATTCATCTAGCACATCACTTGACTTTGAAGTCCTGAGGTATAAGAACAGTTTGCTACATCTCCAGGACTTATTGATTGTTGAATGAGTATGTGTTAATTGAACAAAACAATTGCTATCAGTTCATCATTAATTCTTTTTTTAAAGAATTTCTTATTATATATATTTTTATTTGTGATTTAATAAAGATCAGCAAGACCCTAGGATAAAAGAGGCACAATTCCATACAACTCCCACTACTAGAGTTCCATATCTCATCCCTTTCATTGGAAATTTCCCTATTCTTTGTCCCTTTGGGAGTATGGACCAAAGATCTCTATGGGGTGCAGAAAGCGGAATGTCTGGCTTCTGTGATTCTGCTTCTCTGCTGGACATGGGCACTGACAGGGAACTCATACCCCTTGTCTGTTTCTTTTCTTTTCTTTTTTTTTTTTTGGTGGGGGGAATTTACATTTTTAACTTTTTATCTATAAAAAGGAAACATTGACAAAACCATAGGATAAGAGGGGTACAACTTCGCACAATTCCCACCACCACACCTCCATATCCCATCCCCTCCCCTGATAGATTTCCTTATAAATCCATTTTTTGTGAATATTTTATCAATAAATGAGTGGTTCCAACATTTTATATAGACACTTAATATGCAAGAAGGTAACTTCATGAGAAATAATGAACAATATCATAGCAAAGGTGTTAATTTATCAAATAACTAGTAGTCAAAGAAGTTGTAAAAGTGTTGAGTTCCCCACAATGAAGCTGTCAGAATAATAATATGTAAATAGCTTTTATGAATGCATATGTGCTAGGCGCTGAATGGGTCTCATTTAAATTGTGCTTCTTGCAATGGTGTGGTAATAAGTAATGCATCTGTTTTTATTTATTGTGACCATTGTACTTGGGAGGATATTGATGCTTAGAGAAATAATATACCAGGTAAGAGGTAACTTAGTTATGTATCACAGACTGTATGGCATGCATGTTTTCCACAGTACATTCCCTTGGCATCTGTCAGGTTGTGCTGAAGAATTTTGCTAGAGAAAGGCCAGACTAGAAAGGCTTTATTATTGTTTCTATAACTGAGATTCTAAAATGGGAGTCTTACATCTTTCAATCTATATAACCAACTGTTGAATATGGTTATACTTACATTACTATTATTTTCCCTGCATAGGGATTTAAAGAAGTATTTTGTTAAAATATTTGTCAAAGTAGAATGATATTGGCCCTCTAAACATACCATTATATTTCATGGAGACATTTATTTTTACAAGAACAACATTTCCCAACACATAAAATTTAGGTGTTCCATTCTATTGAAATTGTTCTCATGCCAAACCAGAACAATCAAATGCAGAAAACTTAAAGGAGGTAAACTAGTATAAATTAAAGATAATTATAATTATACCAGTTCACTCAGTATGATCTGGAGAACTAAATAGCACACACATACACACTTTGAAAGTAAGTTTTAAGCATTGAATGCATATTCAATAACATTCTCTTTATCAATAGCTTGTCTTATTTGATTATTAGCTTGTTTAACTTCCCTTAATACATAATTCACCTTTGTTAATAGTAATTTAGCACTGCAAAGCAATTCTAACTTTGTGGGAATGAATTTTAAACAATATTCATTGCTGTAAATCCAAAGAGAAGAATGAGTGGGTAGAAACACAGAAGGGGAAAAGCTGTGTGGAGAGAGATGGCAGCAAGTGAGGTATTGGTGTTACTCATTCACATACAGTTTCCTAACATCAAGGGGTACACAGACCTTCAACAATCCTAAAACCTTTTCAGAGGCATCAGAAGGAGCATTTAGCTACTCTGAGTATAGTCAATATATAGTCTTTAAATAATCCACAGACACAACCAATCATAACGAGCAAACAATCAAACAACACAAAACAAAACACAAATCACTGGCAGAAAGTTTTCAATTAAATGGTTTTTGAAAGGCATCTTTGGAAAATGTTAGAACTGTGAAGTTGGACAATCTCATTTGACCTTATTATTTTATAGACTAAGACCCACGACTCTGAAATGAGAGGAGATTCTCAAGGCATAGCCAGTATAGAACTCAAAATTTTAACTCCCAATTTTTCCATTTAACCTATACTTCCCCTGAGCACTATCTATGAAGCAGAACGTGTATATTTCATTAACTCTACTGCCTAAGGTACTTGGCAGCTAAACATGCACTTTCATAAATTGGTAAAAATCTCATGGGCCTCATTGTTCTAAAATATAACATCAGCTATTGGATTAGACAGCTGGAAAGCCTTTCAAGAGTCACCTTAGTGGTCACAAAAATGTTTTATACAAAAAGGCTAGAGCAACCCTTCCCCCAGCTTTTCACAGTGAAAAGAAGGCAAGTTCTCAGTAGTTTGGCAACAAGAACTCAACCACTCATGAGCTTAAAACTGCTCAAGCACCAAGTTCTATGCTTTTTTTTTTTTTTTTTTTTTTTTTTGCAGAGTCCTTCATGGAGAGCACCAAAAAAGTTTCAGACTAGGAACAGTAAATGGTAACCTGCTTCAAAAGCCTTCAAACCTCATTTCTCTGGGAACACGAATCATCACCTTTACAAAAATCTAGTTAGTTCTTCATTAGAAACTTTACTGAGTAACTGCACCAGCTCTTCAGAAAATTTACAAGTGTTGATTAGAAGCAGTGTATAAGCTCAAAGAAAAATACACAAATGGGGGCAGTATATATCCAGTTCCAGATTTTCTGTCTAAAGAATGAAAAGTTGTTCAGTTTTTAAAATGCCAAACTGTTGTGCTTAATTTTTTATCTCCAGTGCATCCAGCAACCAGGGGAACCCTGATTGGGGGTCCTGTGACCAGGGCTCCAGTCTGTGGTTTCCGGTAGTGATTTCAGGAGCCTGCAAATGACCCTGCAGAAGCCTAGTCACCAACTAAAAGTACCAGATTCCGAGCAGAAGCCACTCCAAGAGCCCCCTTTTGCACGGTGCATCTGAGCTTGGAGTCTCTGTTCCTCAGAGACCAGGGTCCTATCACCACTTAGTTATTAACCGGCAATGGGACTGGGACGCCCGAAAATCAGGGCGCTTTTTGGGCCACGATCCCGATCCCAGCTGACTCGAGAGGACAGAGCAAGACCGAGCTTCCTTCACTCTCACAACAGGCAGACACAGAAAGAAACAACAAAAGCAATTATCGTCGCACCCCCATCCCCCCAAACCCGCGGCAAACAAGCAAAAGACATAAACCTCCTACCTTGCATCCAAACATCAAAGATAAAGTGTTGTTGGTGCAAGCAACTTTGCAGTGGCAAATCATTGGTGTAAAACAGTCAGAGTCCTTAACAACAGGGGACATTCCTTCTGGGCTGCGGCAGTGGCAGCTCGTTGGGGGACCCGACCGCGACACTGGCCAGGCACATGGAGCTGAGGTCGCCTAGACCACGCGGCTGTGAGCGCGGCCCCCTGCGCCCTGCGCGGCCATCCCGGCGCCAAGGAGCGCGGCCCCGGGTACCAGCGCACAGAACCCTGCCGGGGGCAACCCCACGCCCCTATGGCGAAGCTAGGGGCTGTCAATTTTAACAAATGCGGAATGAAACAGAAGAAGCCAAGGCAGCCTGGTGCTTAGAGGAGGGTGCAGAGGAGGTGGGGCAGTGTTCGCGTGGAAAGGCTGAGCCCGCCCACTCGCCCCAGTCACACAAGATTGTCATGCAAGCTGGAGGGGGCTGAAATGGTTCTCCCCGAAGGGAAAGAATACTGCAGCTCCTGATTTGGTAAAAAGCCAGTTGTTTGATGCAATCAAAGTCCTGGTGGGGAGCATCTGCCCGGTAGTGGGGGTGGGGTGGAGCTGCGATGACAGGGGAGCCCGCCCGCGCTCAGGCTTCCTAGTGGTCCCTGGGCTGGGAGACAACTGGAGCTCCGGCTCCAAGCTTGGCTCCCACAGCCGCTGCCACTGGGGTGCAGGCACCGCGGAGGCCAGTTTTCCCAAAAGAAGGCCCAATGCCAAGAGCGTCCTTTATGCCCACGACCAATTGGCGAGCCTGGATTGATGGTTCGCTGGGTGCCTGGGGCGAAGGGGGTCTGGGGACCCTGTGGCCCACACCGCGATGCCTTGGACTTCTGGGTCAGCAGGGCAACTGCGTCCCCGTGGGAGGATCCGCCTCAGAACCCTGCCTCTGACACATATTTCAGACTCAAAAAGGCGAGTCCGCCTCCTCCCCACCTGATGTCTCAGAAGCTCCAAAGAGCCCCAGAAGTATTTATATTGTTCCGGAAGTGTGAGTGACAAGAGGGGTTGATTCTTCCTTTTTATTTATTTATTATTTCCTTTTTAAAGTGAGGCTGCCAGAACTGCAAAAGATAATATCTCTCTCCTCCCCTCTCTCAGAGAGAGGGCATGTGTAGGTGGGTGAGGGCGGATGTGTGCAAACCTGCTTATTGAAGGCAAAACCAAACAAACACAGCGATCCTGTGCAGAGCAGGACCTGGTAAAGTCAACACTCTTCAGTTACCACCGCAGCAGTCCCATTTCTAAGCCTCACTGATAGTTAACTGAAAAAGAACAGTATCTCAGTATTTAAAGTAAGAAGCTAGCTCTCTGTAACGCCCAGCCTTTATTTGCTTCTCTGTAAAATGGGGCTGTGAACTAGACATTGTCTTGAAGACAGAAGAGGGTCAGGAGCATAATCCTGTGATAATTTCTGGCACAGAGTTGCTCTCTTATCTTAGCCTAAGGGGTAGATGTTAAGACAATATACTCCCCTCCAACCCCCAGAGGAAATGGAGGACCTAAGGTTAAATGATTTGTCCATGTCACAAAGAACCATTATGGTGAGGTTCAAAGAAAATTGACGCAAGACAAATTATAAAATCATGATTGCAGAAGGAAACACACAGTCCATAATTCAAAGTCTCTGGGTTTATTTTAAAATTAGGGTCCATAACACTGAGTGCTGTTGTTCAAAAGCTCTTTCCAACTGGGCAGTGAACTCAGGTAGGACTTCAAAATGTAGCAACAATGTTTTATCAACATGCTTAGCAAAGTTTTCTGGAACCATGCACCAGCTGGTGTAGACTGACCAGACCACTTGTCCTTTAAGTTAGCAGCCTGATACCATTTGAGCCTCCTTACACAGTTCCAATAAGAATACAAATCCTTGAAAACTGTCAAATCAGATACAGTAGTGTAGTGTTCTGTAGATTTCTACAAGCTCATGTCCAAAGTACCCCAGATGCCAGTCCCAAGTTAATGAAAACCAAATCTGATATGACAGAATCCCCTGGGGTACTTGTTAAAAACATTTTCAGGTCCAACCCTACATTTTTATTCCATAGACTAGAGGGCAGTCAGGGATGTACATTTCTAATCAGCTCACTTTTGAGAAAAATGTGGATTTTGCCCACAAAGTTAATTTTTTTAGTTTCTTTTTTTATTATTTTATTTATTTGTTCCCTTTTGTTTCTCTTGTTGTTTTATTGTTGTAGTTATTATTATTGTTGTTATTGATGTCATCATTGTTGGATAGGACAGACAGAAATGGAGAGAGGAGGAGAAGACAGAGGGGGAGAGAAAGATAGCAACTGCAGACCTGCTTCACCGCCTGTGAAATGACTCCCCTGCAGGTGGGGAGCCGGGGGCTCGAACTGGGATCCTTATGCGGGTCCTTGCACTTTGTGCCACCTGCATTTAACCCACTGTGCTACCACCTGACTCCCAAAGTTAAATCTTTTATGGATGGAAACTCAATGTCGAACAAAGTATGAGCAGATGCCAGTACGTAAAAGGCAGTCAAAATGAAGGTAAGCCTCTTTCTAATGGAGGGCAGTTATGCTGCAGGCTTTAGGGTTCTTACACTAAGCGCTCAAGACTTTACTAACCTGGTCGATTTCTCCATTAGGAATCAGGGTTGATCTAATCAGTGTGTATATATGGCTGCTGGGGTTCAGGCTGTCTAATCTATATATGCTTCAACATAATAGGTCACATGTGAGGAGCAGAATGCTGGCTCAGAGTCTACTGAGGAACCATAAAATTACATTCACAGATGAAGTGTATCCCTTAGCATTTTATCACTTTATGTTAGCATAAAATGTGTGAGTACTTCCACCTACAGAGTATCTATAATTAAGGCTGTTTTTCCAAAGGAGAATGCATTCGTTAAGAGTTGTACAATATTGCCCTTATTCATTAACTTATAATTTGGATTTCAAACACTCCAAAAGTATTGTATGCTCTATATAGTGATGTTCCAATAATATCTAACACAGTCCTTCCCTAATGAATTACCCAAGCTAAGGATGACCTCCTATTCTAGGGCAGCATTAAAGGCTGTACAAGTTATTTCCCATTTTACAGTTTGTGCTGACTTAGACTGATAGACAGGTGACAAAAAATTATTTAGCTTTATTTTTGTGATCTTTTATCGCTGGACTCCATTAACTATTTCTCTCTTTCTCACCTTTTCTCCTTTCTTGTCCCCCCCCCCCCCACACACAGAGGGCCCTACATGTGTATGTGTGTATGATATCTGTTCAAAAGCATAAGCATATAAGAAAAAATTTTTTTTGATACTTTCAATAATGGCTCAGATGAGAATGGGGGGGTGTGGCTAAGGGGAGTGTAAGAGAGGAATGTGGTTTCCATGACAATGCATTCTATAGTTACTGCAAGAAACCACTGGTTTAAAAAAAAAGTATCACTGTCAAGATATGAACACACCGCCTTCTTGATCTGAGAAACACTAGTTTGGGAGTCAACTGCTTGAGGATGAGCTGCAGAATTTTTTTTGGAGGAGATATTACTAGGAAATATCATTTTTACAATAATGAATTTATTTTAATAGTCAAAATAACTACCTTTGATTAGACATCTCAATAACTGTAGCATTTATAGTACATCTTAATAATAATCTCCTTTGCAAAACAATACATGACAACTACATACTATTAAGTATTTTTCCTAATGACAACCTTCCTCAATATGGACTCATGTTCACAAAAAAAAAAAACCTTAATTTTATTCATTTATTTTCCCTTTTGTTGCCCTTGTTGTCTTCTTACTATTTTTGTAGTTATTATTGTTGTTTTTGATGTTGTAGTTGTTAGATAGGACAGACAGAAATGGAGAGAGGAGGGGAAGACAAAGACTGGGAGAGAAAGACAGACACCTGCAGACCTGCTTCACCGCCTGTGGAACAACTCCTCTGCAGGTGGGGAGCCAGCGGCTTGAACCAGGATCCTTCTGCCGGTCCTTGTGCTTTGCGCCATGTGGGCTTAACCCACTGCACTACTGTCCGACTCCCAGGATTTTATAATAAATGTGGTCGGAGCTAAATTTTAATCTTTTATTTACTATTGCTGTTATAATTCCTAATCAGAAATTGGGGGAAGGTAGGAGAAATTAACTATCTACTTATTGTTTTCCTTTATATGCTTATTCCTTCATGGCAATTTTTAAATAAAAGTGTCTGGATGGAAAGGAAAAAAGGAACATTAGGTGCCGGGAGCCATGATGTTACCTCCTACTGGCTATGTAATTTTGGGCCAGCTACTCAATGACTCTGAGCCTTAGATTCCTTGTCTATCATGATGAAATTGGCATATTAGAGCATTTGTAAGTTTATTTCCTGTGTCAAAGTCTTCTGAGTGGTCTTTAAATATAGGATCTTAAAAATATAACTTTTAGCCTTTAGGATCATTATTAGTCAATAATTTGTTTGGCTTTATATGTTAACTCTCTTTTCAGTGACCAAGTTCCAGATGCTAGCATGATGCCAACCAGACTTCCCTGGACAGACGACCCCACCAATGTGTCCTGGAGCTCAGCTTCCCTAGAACCCCACTCCACTAGGGAAAGAGAGAAGCAGGTTGGAAGTATGGATCGACCTGCCAATGCCCATGTTCAGCGGGGAAGCAATTACAGAAGCCAGACCTCCCACCTTCTGCATCCCACAATGACCTTGGGTCCATACTCCCAGAGGGATAAAGAATAGGAAAGCTATCAAGGGAGGGGATGGGATACAGAGTTCTGGTGGTGGGAATTGTGTGGAGTTGTACCTCTCTTATCCTATGGTTTTGTGAGTGTTTCCTTTTTATAAATAAAATATAAAGTAAAGGATATGTATAATCTGTTATGTGTGCTTTAAGTGCAACAGAGTGTAGTATCAGATCCTGGTCTTGAATGTCAGTTATGAACATCTCTTTCTAACTTCCACTCAGTGACACTATGTCAACACCTCGGAATAAACCATGAAGAAAGTCTTGATAAGGCATAAATTAGTAAGCACAATGGTCCAAGACTTTTGACAATTATTGATTTATTCATTCATTTATTTTTTTATTGCCACAAGGGTTATTGCTGGGGCTTGGTTCCTGCACTACAAACCCACTGCTCCCAGTGGTCATTACTCCTTTTTTTTTTCTCTCCCCCTTATTTATTAGATAAAACAGGCAGAATTTGAGAGAGGAAGAAGAGAAAAAGGAAAAGAGAGATACTTGCAGACCTACTTAGCCATTTTTGAACCTCCCCCCTGCAGGTAAAGAGCATGGACTCAAATTCAGGTCCCTGCACATGGTAACATAGCCATTCAATCAGGTGCACCACCATGTGATCCCTAAGGCTTTTTCTTTGGAGAAATAGTGACTAGTAGATCACTCCTCCCAGCACTTAATCTACATTAACATGTTTTTTTCACCAATAATACTGTGTTACTAAAAAAAAAGGAAACTGGAATACAAAAAAGATTTAAGGAACTCACCAAAACTTGTACACTAGTTAGCAAAAGGAATCAACTAACAAAATATCTTAATGTTGTTCAAACAAGAATGATGTAGATGATTTCCTCCTCATATTAGATGTTCCTCCTAGCTTGACTGTGACTCTATGTGACTCTAGCCCATGTGTGTTCATGAATGAGAAAGTATTCTCTATCAAGAACACTGTATTCTCATAGCAGATAGAAAGATAATCACTAGTTGATTGTGGCTCTTAACATTTCTGTTCAATTTCTAAAAAGCAACTTCTTTTCTACATCTTATTAATGAAAGCACGTTACATATCCAATCCTAGTGCTAATAGGGTAAGGGAAGACAATCCTTCCACACAAAGGAAATGAAGGATGTTGGTAACGAAAACATACAACTACATTAATGGGTAACAGTATTAGGAGTTGAATCCAAGCAATCTTACATAAGGATCCAAGTTCTGAACAAGCAGGTCACACTAAATGTCATCTAGAACTAACACATTTCAAGTTTTCACTTAATTTCTGTAACAGGAGATACTGTTTAGTAACTCTTTAAGGGAAGTCTTCTCTGAGGATCCTATGAGGAAATCATAACAACTTTACAGCCAATCAGACACATTAAGTTTTGCCACCAACAGTTATGTGATTTCACCCTTTGTAGTTCTTTCCCTGCCCTCCCTTTCATTGCAAATTGAAGTCTATTTGTCCTTATTTAACCTTAAGAGACAAGGTTTCATACAGTTAAGTCATCAATAACTTACGGAACATGAACTGTGTGGGGTTGAGTGGTGGCACACCTGGATGAATGCTCATGTTACAATGAGCAAGGACCCGGGTTCGAGCACCTGGATCCCACTGCAGGGGGAAACCTTTGGGAGTGGTGAAGCAGTGCTACAGGTCTCCCCCTTTTTCCTCCCCCCCTCTTGGTTTTTGCATGTCTTTATCCAGTGAATCAAGATTTAAAAAATTGGAATATGAACTGTGATCCTTAGGACCTACAGCACAGAGGTATATGAAAATGCTTTTTGCTATCAATGAATCTGCAAACTAATTGAAGACATTGTGAAATAAAAGTTTATGGTAGTTCTTCTTACCAATAGTAAATATATATATATATATATATATATATATATATATTTAAGTACTATTAAAGTTACTTTAAGCCTGTAAGAATGCTTAACCAATTAAGTCAACTTCTCTCAGCTACATACCATTTTATGGTCTATAAATGGGAATACTATAAGATTGCTATAGAGCATACAATATATTTCAAATTGTGTGTCACTTATCTGGCTTGTATTAGGCATTTAGTAAATCTGATAAGCTTCATGTTAATGTCCTGACTTTTTTTTTCAAGTTTCAGTTAACTAGAAAAAACAAAGTTACTAGATTCTAGATTTATAATCTCTCTATACTGAAACTCTAGCTCTAAACTTTCTTCAGAAAGTTTACTCTCCCAACTACCTTTCAGACCTCTTCTCTCATCACTCACGTCCCTCCTACTGAGGAACACGAAAATCCAATGAATCAGGGAAACTGGTTCTAATAACTACAATGCTCTCTCTGAGATTTCTGACTCTGTATTCTCAATACTGTCCACTCTCACTTTCTTTCACCTGCCTCCAGTCCTGATTGGATCAATCACACGTAGTGATAGATTGGTTGCCATTTATTTGAATCATACTTGGTATGGATGCCTAATTTTTATTTAAAACCATATTTGAGTTATTTGTATTTAGGAATAATTATGCACTAAAGGAAAGAACAAACACATGTATGAGTTAAGTCTGGATTTCCACAGTTCCCACTTAGGTCTAGGTGTCATAGTATAGGTCATTGTCTTAATCCAGCCCTCATATCTCTACCTCCTACTTGGAAAGAGCACACTCTCCACTGAGGAAATGCCAGCTCATTGATTCAGAATAAGTTTTGATATTTTGTTTGAATAGTGAGTGTTCTAAATAATGATTATACTGTTGCAGGTAGGCAAGGGAAGTTATGTCTATAAAAAAGTGACACTTTTTTTTTGGTGATCACCAAGGCTTCTCTGTTCTAGGCTGACTTTTTAAGAAAAAAAAATGACAGAGAGACAGAGGGAAAGAATGATATGATGACACTGGAGCTCCCTCCAATGCAATAGGGCCGGCTTGAACTTAGGTTTTGTGTATAACAAAATCGGTCTATTGCCATGTGATCTATCTTGCCAGCCTAAAACGTGATATCTTTTATCACCCATATTTCCAAGTTGTAAAATCAAGTCTAAGGGGTCAAGTGAGGGTTTGCCTGGTAGAACACACATACACACATTACTATGTGCAAGCAAAGTCCCTGGTCCCCATTTCCAAAGGGTAACTGTCATGAAAGGCAGAGCAGCATTGCAAATGCCTCTTTCTCTCTCTCTTCTTTTCTCTTTCCCTCACAATCTCTCATCCTCTATCAAAAAGCCCTAAAATGGCCACTGGAAGCAGTGGAATCATGCAGTCACTGAGACCCAGCGACAAATCTTAGCAAAAAAAGAAAGAAAGAAAAAAGAAGAAAAAAGAAAAATAAGGGGGGCAGAGAAAAGGAAAGGAAAAGCAACACAATTCTAAAATATCACCTTCTAGACCACCTTGAGAATTTCTTCATAGGAAACTCAAGTGGAAAATAACTGTAAAGTCGTGTTCGCCCAATTTAATTTTAGTGATGAAAGAATAGTTTGGGCCCTTGGATTCTAGTCCTAAGTATAAAGCTTAACACATAAGTTTGCGTTAGTCAATTTATCTCTTTGACAGTTCATTTTCTTGTCCACTAAAATGTGGTGTTGGGGCTGAATCGAGCTGGTAGAGCACTTTACAACACACAAGGAACTGGCTTCAAGTCCCTAGTCACTACACAGAAGTTGTGGAAAAGGACAAACAAGAAGTCTGCTTGAAGGAGTGGGGATTACAGCAAAAATAGGAAGGAGCTCTTGTTAAATACTTACGCTTAAGGTCAAGGAGATGGCATAAAGGTTATACAAAAAACTTTCATGCCTGAGGCTCTGAGGTTCCAGGTTCAACCCCTGGCACCACTATAAGTCAGAACTGAGCAGTGCTCTGGTAAAATAATTTTATACCTATGTCACAGGATTAACTAACTTGCCATGTGTGAATGTACATATCAAAATGCTTGTCATAATATAATGATGGTATGCCTAATGATAGTATTTAATTTTAACAAGTTTTTCTAAAAGACAAAAACAAAAGATTCATATAGAGATAATTTTCTTAATTGCCATCTATAAAAAAAGCACTTTGGAAACACTCAGAACTCTATTGTAACTAAACATATTGGAGAATTGATTACTCCCCAGTAGTATTTCTTTTTTTTTTCTTTTTTTATATATTTATTTTATTTATTTATTCCCTTTTGTTGCCTTTGTTGTTTTGTTGTAGTTATTATTGTTGTTGTCATTGTTGGATAGGACAGAGAGAAATGGAGAGAGGAGGGGAAGACAGAGAGGAGGAGAGAAAGATAGACACCTGCAGACCTGCTTCACCGCCTGTGAAGTGACTCCCCTGCAGGTGGGTCCCCAGCAGTATTTCTACAAAATTGTACTTCAACAGTAAATATCAATATAATAGTGTGGGCTGCTTTTACAAGTAATATACCTTTGACATCTACCCATATTTTAAGACAGATGTCTTTCTGCATAGTATTTAAATATTTCATGGCATATTTTACAAGTTCACTCTTGTTCAGTGTCAAAACGTTTTCTAATTAAAATATAATTATAATAAATGTTCTCTGGCAACTATTTACAGCATATCCACCATAAGATTATTAAGATAAAGCTTATAAATAAGAATCTCTATGTGCAAAAGAGAAATTTTTGAAGCTTTAACATATAATAGGGAGGCCAGGTGGCAGAGCAGTGGGTTAAGTGCACATGGCACGAAGAGCAAGGATCGGCAGACAGATCCCGGTTCCAGCCCCCAGATCCCCCCCCCCCACCTGCGGGGATGGCAATTAAGAAAATTATCTCTATATGAATCTTTTGTGTTTGTCTTTTAGAAAAACTTGTACCCAATATTTACTCAACTTTCAGGCCATTTTCTTTTCTTTTTCTATATTGATTTAACTTTTTAGATAGAGACAGAGAACAAGAGTAAAAGACACTTCAGCAATGAAACTTCCTTTGCGGTGGGGTCAAGATTTGAACCTTGGTTCAAAAAGACAATCGATAGTTAATGTTATCATCACATTATTTGGTAATTGGGTTAACTTTGAAAAGTCCTTTTGTTATGGTTTGCTGTACAGTACCCAGTATCTTGTATATAACTGTGCTATTGGATGTTTCTAATCTACTTGGTCTAGGCTTTTGAGAGAGTCCGCATATCAAATACACAGCCTATATATTAAAAAGATTCAGTTTGTGTTTTGAGAAACTTTGAGACATACAACTGATTTTCCCCCTCGCATATTAATTAACTAGTGATTTATATGTCTACATTTTGTTAGGAGTGTACATAAACACCATTCCCACCACCAAAAGACTGTGACCCATCCCTCCCACCCACTCCCACCCCCCACTGGCCCAGGAAGCTGCATGTCTACCCCTCACCACAGGGTTTTTACTTTGGTGCCCTACTTACAATTTGATCAGGTCCTGCTTTTAGTTTCTCTTTCAGATATTCTTACTCAACTTCTGTTGATGAGTGGGATCATCCCATACTCATCTTTATCTTTCAGCAGGAACCTCACATCTCCACTATAGAGCCCCTACTTCCCCAGTCCTGGAACCCTTGAACAGGGCCCACTTTCCTGTATGCCTCTCCCAATCCAAACCAAATAATATTGCATCCGCCGATCACAACCTAACCAACGCAACGATTGTCACCTCAACATGCTCCACCTCAGACTGCGTCCAGAGACTTCACATGTGGAATGACAACCCTTCGGCTTCATTACTCGGGTGAGACCTTTCCTTTTATAGTACACTCTAATTTCATCTCAGGTGGTTCACTTTCTAACAAAGTCCCATAACCTAGATATACACCAGTTTCTGTGAGAGAGAGCTTATGTTCACACGTATCCATAAACTACTGCAAAATATATACCGGAAAGCAGAAGTACATTAGAGTTTGCAGTGAGTACCTCCCTAACACTTCCTCTCCACTATTCCAAGCTTGGGATCCACGATTGCTCAACAAATTGTTTGGCTTCATATGTTAACTCTCTTTTCAATCACCAGGTTCCAGATGCCACCAGGATGCTGGCCAGGCTTCCCTGGATTGAAGACCCCACCAATGTGTCCTGGAGCTCTGCTTCCCCAGAGACACACCTTACTAGGGAAAGAGAGAGGCAGACTGGGAGTATGGACCGACCAGTCAACACCCATGTTCAGCGGGGAAGCAATTACAGAAGCCAGACCTTCTACCTTCTGCAACCCTCAGTGACCCTGGGTCCATGCTCCCAGAGGGATAGAGAATGGGAAAGCTATCATGGGAGGTTGTGGGTTATGGAGATTGGGTGGTGGGAATTGTGTGGAGTTGTACCCCTCCTACCTTATGTTTTTGTTCATTAATCCTTTCTTAAATAAAAAATTTAAAAAAAAAAAGATTTGAACCTTGGTCACACCTCTGGTGAAGCAGCACACTATCCAAGTGAGTTATTTTGGCTTGATCCACAATTCCTGTTTATTATTATTAGTCAACGACTGCCACCTCTCCAGATTCAAAGGAGGTCTTGAAACTTTACATCAGGCTCAACCTGACGCTGCTGACTGGCTACGGAAGAAGGGCAAACACTAGAAGAAGAAGTGATTTAATATTGATTTACAAAATTATGAGATGCAGGGGGTATAATTCCACACCTTTCCCACCACCAGAGATCTGTGTCTCCATTTTCTCCCTTGAAAACTGTGGTAGTTCTCCAAAGGTTGACTATTACTTCTACAACTATTTATATTTATTTATATATGCCCTTTTTTATGGTCCTGAACTCCCTTCCAATCACAACTACATTTATTGCTACTTCCCAATGCCCTTCCTTTTTGTGTCTTCTCTCTTCAGGTCTTGCGTTCTCGATGAAATTGGGAGTTCCAAGTCCTCTGGTCATCTTCCCCTAACATTGCTCCCCTTCTGGAGGGCATGGACCAGCATTCTTTTGGGGGTGTAGAAGGTTGGAGTACTGGGTTCTGTAATTGCTTCTCTGCTGGAGTGTTGGCAGGTTGATCCATACCCGCAGCTTCTTTTTATCTTTCCCTAGTACGTAGGTCTTTGTAGAGAAAAGAAGAGAGAGAGAGGCATTTGCAATGCTGCTCTGCCTTTCATGACAGTTACCCTTTGGAAATAGGGACCAGGGACTTTGCTTGCACATAGTAATGTATGTATGTGTGTTCTACCAGGCAAACCCTCACTTGACCCCTTAGACTTGATTTTACAACTTGGAAATATGGGTGATAAAAGATATCACGTCTTGGGCTGGCAAGATAGATCACATGGCAATAGACTGATTTTGTTATACACAAAACCTAAGTTCAAGCCGGCCCTACTGCATTGGAGGGAGCTCCAGTGTCATCATATCGTTCTTTCCCTCTGTCTCTCTGTCATTTTTTTTCTTAAAAAGTCAGCCTAGAACAGAGAAGCCTTGGTGATCACCAAAAAAAAAGTGTCACTTTTTTATAGACATAACTTCCCTTGCCTACCTGCAACAGTATAATCATTATTTAGAACACTCACTATTCAAACAAAATATCAAAACTTATTCTGAATCAATGAGCTGGCATTTCCTCAGTGGAGAGTGTGCTCTTTCCAAGTAGGAGGTAGAGATATGAGGGCTGGATTAAGACAATGACCTATACTATGGCACCTAGGACCTAAGTGGGAACTGTGGAAATCCAGACTTAACTCATACATGTGTTTGTTCTTTCCTTTAGTGCATAATTATTCTTAAATACAAATAACTCAAATATGGTTTTAAATAAAAATTAGGCAGATTGATCCATACCTGCAGCCTCTTTCTATCTTTTCCTAGTAGGTAGGTCTTTGTAGAGGTGATGCTAAGGGGCACTCTGGTGAGACTGTCCACCCAGGGAAGTCAGGGTAGAATCAGTGGCATCTGCAACTTCGTGTCAACCCATTTTTTTATCCAAATTTCACCTTTCTACACCCTGCTTTTTATGAATTACATTATATTAACTAATATAATGCAGTATTTCTCTCTCCACCGTCTCTAACATTCCATTGTGATATATATATATATATATATATTTATATATATTCATTTTACAGACACTGATTAAGTATCTTGATTTTTGTAAACAATGCTGCAGTGAACCTGGAAATGAAGATATGTCCTGTTTACATTTCTTTTGGCTACACCCCCAAAAGCTGAATTACTAGATGACATGTTGGTTGTATTTTTCACTCTGCTAAGGAAACCTTCATCCTGTTTTTATGGTATTGAACCAATTTATACTCTCACCAACAATGCATAAGGGTTCTCTTTACATTTTTGTCAACACAGTTATGCCTTGTCTTAAAGAAGAAAAAATAGTCATGCATTTACTTCATGAGGTAGAGGGGGGTAGAGAACAGTATGTGGGATGCCAAGATTGGAACCCAAGTCAATCAAATCGATTTGGTTTATAGTTAAAGGTACTTATATATACTTTTCCCAGATTTGGGAACTACTTTTTTTCCTTATTCAGCTTTTTAGTACTATTTCCAACCCAGACACCATCTCCCCAGATAATACCTTCTTTACAATTATAATCCTTCTCTGCACTGTCACTGGTTACCTCCATTAGGAACAACATAATGGACCCCTTTGTGGGCCCCTATAGGACCTAGCCCTCAATGTGGATCAACAGTGGTAGGGAACATACTCTACCACTTGAAGAAGATGGGTCCTGAAATTAGTGTAGTCTGGAATGTTCCTAGCTATGACCACAGAATGCAAGCTCAGAGCTGCAGGGATGCAGAGGTTACATATGTTTCTGTGCTGAATATGTGCCCCAGATCAAACCGCTAAGGTTTAAAGTTAATAATACTTATATACTTTTCCCATATATGGGAGCTATTCTTCCCTGATCCAACTTTCTAGTAATTTATTCAACTGTGACACCATCTCCCCAGATAATACCTTGCATTCACCTACATGAAACTAAAGCTGTCAGACTCAGGCAAAAACTAGTAAAGTCATGGGCCCCTTCAAATATACCTAAAATAGACATACTAGCTTTTACCAAAACTGAGACCCCCCCCCAATCTTCATCTGCAATATTCTAGCCTTTAGGTTCATGATTAGTCAACAATTTTTTATGCTTTATATCTTAACTCTTTTTCAGTCACCAGGTTCCAGATGCTACCATGATGCCAACCTGACTTCCCTGGGCAGATGACCCCACCAATGTATCCTGAAACTCCACCTCCCCAGATCCCTTAGCCACTAGGGAAAGAGAGAGACAGGCTGGAAGTATGATTCAACATGCCAAAGTTCTTGTGAGGAAGTAATTACAGAAGCTAGACCTCCCACGTTCTGCACCCCATAATGATCCTGGGTCCATACTTCCAGAGGGTTAAAGAATAGGAAAGCTTACACTGAAGGGTATGGGATATGGAACTCTGGTGGTAAGAACCCCTCTTATCCTGTGGTTTTGTCGATATTTCCTGTTTTTTATTTTATAAATAAATTAAATTTTAAAGAGAGAAAGAAGAGTCAAAGGTAAAATGTGACCAGACCCCACTTCAAATCAAGGCCACTATTAGGACTGTGTAGTGAGCTCTTTCATCTGGGTCTGCTTATGTCAGAGTGTGTGGTATCATGTTCTTTCCTGATGCCTCTAAGAGTTCATCTTCCCAATTAAATTCAGTTTCCAATTTAAAGTAATAATGAAGGAGGCCTAAGAAAGTTCTGCTGTAGGGAGTCGAGCGGTAGCAGCAGGTTAAGCGCACGTGGCACAAAGCACAAGGACATGCATAAGGATCCCAGTTCCAGCCCCGGGCTCCCCACCTGCAGGGGAGTTGCTTCATAGGCGGTGAAGCAGGTCTGCAGGTGTCTATCTTTCTCCCCTCCTCTTTCTCTTCCCCTCCTCTCTCCGTTTCTCTCTGTCCTACCCAACAATGATGACATCACTAACAACAACAATAATAACTACAACAATCAAAAAAAAAAAAAACAAGGGCAACAAAAGGGAAAATAAATAAATGTTAAAATATATTTTAAAAAAAGAAATAAAGTTCTGCTGTAGAGTAGAAACTTTGTGGTGCATGAGGACATTGGTTTATGACCTGAACAACAAATGGAAGCGCACCTGCATGGGGAAGCTTTGTGAGCAATGGAGCAGTGCTGTGCTCTCTTTCTCTCCTTCATTGTTTCTTGCACTCTGAGAGAGATGGGGAGGAGGGGAGGAGAAGAACGAGGGAGAAGAGCTCACTGGGAGTTAGAATCATGCAGGAATGGAACCCCAAGAATAACCCTGGAAAATTATAAATAAAAATTGTAAGTAACAGACATTAAAAAAAACAATTGGGGGTGTCGGGCGGTAGCGCAGCAGATTAAGCACAAGTGGCGCCAAGCGGAAGGACCTGCATAAGGATCCTGTTCCAGCCCCCTGCTCCCCATGTGCAGGCGAGTCGCTTCAAAGGCAGTGAAGCTGGTCTGCAGGCATCTTTTTCTCCCCCTCTGCCTTGCCCGCCCTCCTCTCTCCATTTCTGTCTCTCCTACTTAAAAACGACGACATCAATAACAACAACAATAACTTCTACAACAATAAAAAACAAAGGCAACAAAAGGGAAAATAAAATTTAAAAAATAATAATAAAAAGAATTGAACCAAGTTCTCACTGCATTCAAGTCCTATGCACTGCCCACCAATCTAACTCCTCAGCCACTGCCTCTAGTCATTTTGATGATAGTGATTCTAATAGGCAAGGAGCAATATCTGATTATGGCTTTGTTTTCTATATTCATGATGATTAATAATATTGAATACATTTTCATGTACCTGTTGGCCATTTGTATGTCTTCTTTGAGAAGAGCCTTTGTCTGTTTTTCTATAATGTCATTTAATTTGTTATTGATACATATGATATACATTTATATGTCTCATATTAGATATAGTGATTATAAATATCTTTCTCATTCTGTAGATTACCTTTTCATTTTTTACTTTTATATCACTGAATGGCTCTAACTGGCAAATTCTTAACAATAAATGTTCACTTGTTCACTCATTCATTCATGATACACCAAAGCTAACCAAGAAATTTATTTAAAGTACATGTCAAACACAGCAAAATACCTGTGAAATCACTAACTCTACTTGCATACTGCGTTTGCTCATCTGTGAAAAAAAGACAAATTGTTCACTGTCAAATCTATATATACTAAATCAGAGTTTAACTCTGAGATCAGCAAAGAGAAGACTGATACAAAAATATACTTATTTTAAATGACTTTACACTGCTTCTATGATTATCTACTACAAATAGATTTTCTTTATCAACACTTCCTTTCAACTCAAAAAAAGGCTGCTCTTTTTGGTATAGGATTGAAATGAGGTAGCTAGCTTGCTCTGCAGACAGCTATATTTCCGTTCAAGTAGAGCCCTTAAACCAATCATGCACAAACTAAGTGAAATGGGTACTCAATGAAACAACTGCTTACTTGAAACTGAAGAAATTAATTATTTCTTTCAGTTTCTAGTTACATATCACAGATTATGACATAATTTTCCCTTAGTAAACTGTGAACAGTCTGGTTGAAGTACCTGACGACAAGAAATTATAATGGAAGATTAGATAGATTTCTATTTCTTATCTACTTCACATGAAATTGTTGTATATTGCACCAAAGCAAAGAACTCTGGGGAAGGCAGGTAAAGGATGGGGTGGAGAGACAGAGGCACCAGGATTTTGGTGCACGATGGTGGAAAAGGATCTAAGGAGTTGAAGAGAGTGTCTTGCAGATATTCATGACTGGGAGATAAGAGGTTGGGCCTATGTGTCAACAACAGTACTGAAAACCAAAATAAGATGATTGTGGAGTAGGACTGAGCGGTGACACACCTGGTTGATTGCACATGTTACAATGCACAAGGATCCAAATTTGAGTCCTTGGTCCCTACCTGCAAGGGGAAAGTTTTGTGAGTAGTGAAGCAGTGTTTCAGATGTCTGTCTCTCTCCCTATCTCTCCCTTCCCTCTCAATTTCTGGCTGTCTCCAATCAAGATAACACACACACACACAAAAAAAAAAAATTAAAGAAAAAAGATTATTGTGACGTTACGACTTATTGGAACAATATAAGAGTTACTCTTATAAGAGTAATAGTGCTTTCTTTCTTCATTATAAGGACAATCTCAAGCATGTAGAGAATCTGAGCTTTGTGAAAGTTCTTACTATGTGACCATGGTAAAGCTTACATTGAAATCATTACATTAGCACATTCACTTACTTTTCCTATTTTAGTTCCTCATTATGTTTGCTTACTCACTGATTCAACACATATCTGTTCCCTTTTTACAATAATTTTATTGGTCTGGGGCACTGATGACTTACAAGACAGTTGCTGGCACATGGGTAGAATTTCTCATCTACCCATAATGGATATCCACAAAACACTCTCTAATCAAGTCTTTTTCCACCATCACATACCAGGACCTCAAAGTCCCCTCTCCCTTACCTCCTTACCCTGAGTCCTTTGCTTTGATGCTACATACCAAACCCAGTCCAAGCTTTACATTGGGTTTTCCCTTTCTTTCAAAACAGATTTTTATATATCTATTGAGCTAACTTCAGAGTACAATGAAATACAGACCCATGTTAAGGTTCTTAGAGGCCTAAGAGGAAGGCAGATTGAACAGAGCTTTGAAGAGAGACTTTCTTACGCATATAGGGGAACCTAGTCAATTGATGAAAGCCAGAAGAGATATTACTGTCAAATGACAACTGAGTTGGGATCAAAAGAAAGAGTGGGAATTGACTGGAAAAATGGAAGAAGGAAAAACATCTCAAGTAGAAAGATTAGGTCATGCAGAAAAACAAAATGTGAGTGTGAGAAGTACAGAGAAAAGTGCAAAATGGGGGCTGGGTGGTGGCGCACCTGATTGACTGCATGTATTAAAATGCGCTAGGACCCAGGTTTGAGCTTCCAGTCCCTACCTGCAAGGGGGAAGCTTTTTGAGTGGTGAAGCAGTGCTGCAGGTGTCTCTCTGTCTCTCTATCACCCCCTTCCTTCTTGATTTCTGGCTGTCTCTATCCAATAAATAAAGATAAAAAAAGAAAGAAAACACAAAATATCTGGGTTACAAAACAAGAAAAACATGGAGAAGAAGCTGAAGAGGAGAGCCAATGTCAAGATATGTGAATTATACCAAAGATTTCTGTTTTAATTTTATTTATGTAGTTTTAGGAAACTACATAAGGAATAATCTCAAAAGAAGTATATTGAAATATAACTGAAATATAGTAAGCTACATATATTTGACATATCCAGTTTGATGTTTGAACATACATGGAAATATGTTATTGAAACCACCATCATTATCAAGATAGAAAACTTAAACTTTTCACCTTTAGTTTTCTTCATATACTGTATAGTCCCTAGCCAGAATGTGATGGAATGTTCTCGGACTAGACTCCATAGAACATTGCATTGGTGTATAGTGGATAGTTACTTGTTTTCCTAAATCCCATCTTACAGATGAGAAAATTGATGTATAGAGTCTAAGAATCATTTGACCAAGGACACTTGAATAAAAAGGGGTGAATTCTGAATTTTAATATAAGCAATACAGTTATCAAGCCTTGTTGTCAGCTATCAATAACATTTTTTATTGTGCCTTCCTAGCTTTGTAATTCTTTTTTTTTTAAATTTTTAGTTATAAAAAGAAACACTGGGGGGGGGGGCATTGGGATGTAGCACAGGGGGTTAAGTGCACATGGTGCGAAGTGCAAGGACTGGTATGAGGGTCCCAGTTTGAGAACCTGATTCGGATTCCCACCTGCAGGGGTGTCACTTCACAAGCAGTTAAGCAGGTCTGTAGGTGTTTATCTTTCTCTCCCCCTCTTTGTCTTCCCCTCCTCTCTCCATTTCTTTCTGTCCTATCCAACAACGATGACATTGATAACAATAATAATAATAAGCAGAACAACAATAAAAAAGGGGGGTGGAAAGCCTCCAGAAGCAGTGGATTCATAATGCAGGCACTGAGCCCCAGCAATAACCCTGGAAGCAAAGAAAGAAAGAAACCATAGGATAAAAGGGGTACAATTCCACACAACTCCCACCACCAGAACTTCATATTCCTCCCTCTGATAGCTTTCCTATTCTTTATCCCTCTGGGAGTATGGACCCAGGGTCATTATGGGGTGCAGAAGGTGGAAGGTCTGGCTTCTGTAATTGCTTCCCCACTGAGCATAGGCTTTGGAAGGTTGATCCGTACATAACATCTTTTATGTATTTAATTTTTCATGGATGTCATAGAAAGTGTAACACTGAAAATTCCATATGAGCAGATTCAGAATGAACTTCCATATGAGCAGATTCAGAATGAACCCAGACATTAGGAAGCCAGGAATCTATCCACTGAGGCAATGCTCTCCAGATTCTAGTTCAAGAAACACTCCATCATCGCTTGTAAATACTCATAGGAGGCAGCACTAAATTAGACTATAGAGAGACACAGTTGTGGGGAACAGATAGCTTATTATACAAACATGTGTTATGACCTCACAGCTTTGGTAGCTTTGTATAGTACTATGTGAGTCTGATACTATACTATGTAAAGGGGTATGTCCTTTGATTTGTCAATAGTTCTCAGGAATGATCTTAGCATTTGAACAAAAAACAAGCCTCATGTTCCCTAGCCAAGGAATTCTCATTCTTCAGCTCAGCCATGAACTTATTGTTTCATACACTTCATAATCTTGGTTCGAACAAAACAAAACAAAAAACACAATATAGGCAAAAAGTTCTATATTGATAATTGTTTCAAATCTCCATGAAGTTAGTCTCACCATAACTGAGATCGAATATCCTAACTTTTATAGTAACTTGTTTCTATTTACTGATATTCTGTTAGTTATCAAACCACTTATCAATTCATTGAATTCTATTTTATTTCAGATATAGGGTTATAAACTGAGAATATCAGGATGAGTAAAATAGCTCTCCTTCAACTCAAACACTGGAGCAGAAAAATAATCATGCAAGGAGGCAATTTATATAACAGGAAGACAGTGGGTGGACAATCAATGCATGCATGTGGCCGGAGTATCAGGGGGATGATAATCTAGGCTGGACATGGCTAGGAAGTCTTTTCGCGAATTACTAGACTGAGATTTTGAGGAGAAAGAATTTGCCAAGTGAATACCTTGAGCTTTAGAAGTAATTGCATAAGCCATGAAAGTCCAGTATGCTCTGGAATGAAGAAGATGTGCATGTAAGTGGATCACAAAGTAAAGAATTTCAAATTTTACTGTGAATGTATATACAGAAAGGCCCCAGGTTAGAGATAGAAGGCATAATGGTTATGCAAAGAGACTCTCAAGCCTAAGGCTCTGAAGTCCCAGGCTTAACTCCCTCTCCCCTCAGTCACCATAAATCAGAGCTGATTAGTGCTCTAGTTAGAAAAAAAAACAAAAAAAACCTAAACAACAAATCAGAAGTTGGGTGCCCTCAGTGAACCACTAAAAATATGGAATTGAGAGATAATGAGTCAGATCACATTTTTGTATATCTGACAGTAAATAATTTCTATGCATGGAATTAGGTAAGATTGAGCAAATTTTTTAACTCATACAATGCATTTGAGGCATAGCTAGGTCTAGAAAATGTAGGCCTTGTGAGACCTTCTTGAATGTTCTTATGTATCATGCTGTGGCAAATTTCAACATGAAACATATTTTGAAAATTTAAGTGAAAATACTTCATTCAAATTCCTCCTGTATGAATATAGGTTTTCAGAAGAACTTCAGTTCTGGCTATTCTAATTATAGAATTTACAGTTCGATATCCTCAAAAGGAATGGGTAGCACTTCTCTAAGAAAATGTTATACATATTTAAACCTATTTTAAAGTTGAAATACTAAGTTAAAATGAGGCAGACAGGATGAAAGTCAAGTTTCCACCTTAAGCTAGTGTTTGTACAGTCTTCTTTTCAATGTAAAAATAAATTACATGGTGTTTTATAAAAGCTATTCTTTCACAGTCAGATATAAGTGGCAAATTGAGGAGAAAGATGAATCAATAAATCTGAGGGGGGAGAGAATGAAAACCTGAGGGGGAGAAAATGGAAAGTCCACCTGTGTTTTCAGAGAAGTACTAAATATGCTACTTCTTTAAAAAGTAAATATCTGCTCTGAAATAACTGAAATTAAAAAAACAAAATAAGCAAACAAAAGCAGAGAAACCACCTCCAGAGCACACTTCCCACATCTCTTGGAAAATCAGATTCTAAACAGATTTCTTATTCCCAAGACTAAAAACTAGGAGTAAAAAGAAATTTGAAAATTCAAATAGATAAACAAAGTTCACACTGGATCTATTATTTTAGAGTCTATGTAAAAGAGACAATTTTAACCCCCTACTTAAAAGGAACATTCTTATTAAACATACATGAAATCCATATCATAATTCCAAATATAGATATACAGTTTTAAATTTTAAAATAAATAAACAATGGAAGAGTTCCTTTGTAATCAAGTATCAGAGAACACAATGGGTAAAGAATTATACAAGCTGTCCATGATTGTTCAACAATTTGTTTGGCTTTGTATGTTAACTCTCTTTTCAGCCACCAGGTTCCGGATGCTGACCAGACTTCCCTGGACAGACAACCCCATCAGTGTGTACTGGAGCTCCACTTCCTCAAAGCCCCACCCTACTAGGGAAAGAGAGAGACAGACTGGGAGTATGGATCGACAAGTCAATGCCCATGTGCAATGGGGAAGGAATTACAGAAGCCAGACCTTCCACCCTCTGCAACCCACAACGACCCTGGATCCATACTCCCAGAGAGATAGAGAATGGGAAAGCTATCAGGGGAGGGGATGGGATATGGAGATCGGGTTATGGGAATTGTGCGGAACTGTACCCCTCTTATTCTATGGTTTTGTTAATGTCTCCTTGCTCAAGTAAAAAAAAAAGGAAAAAAAGGAATTATACAAGCTATATGAACTAAAGTATACGAGTGATTATAGATCAACACTCAGAAAGTTACATGCTTATCAACAATTGCTTACTGAAGACTGCTCTATATGCAGTGAATAAACTACACCTTTTAAGCTTTAAAAAACAGAAAAGGGTGAGGGTGAGGGTGGATATTTGGCTTCCTGGGGCGGTGTGGGGGGAGGGTGGTGGTAGTGGGATGGGACACAGTCTTTTGGTGGTGAGAATGGTGTTTAAAAAAAAGCAAAAACAAACAAACAAAAAAACCCCAGAAACGTATACATTGGATTTAATAGATTGCCATTCAAGAATAAATTGGAATGTAAAAGTCTATGTGCTCAAAATATTTAAACCCCCTTCCCCATATCTATGAACATCTATTCTTTAACAAAGGTGTCCAGACTATTAAATGGGGAAAGGAGAGTCTCTTCTACAAATAGTGTTGAGAAAATTGGCTTTAAACATGCAGAAGAATGAAACTGAACCATTACATTTCATCAAACACAAAAGTAAATTCCAAATGGATCAAGGACTTGGAGGTTAGCAAGAAACTAACAAATACTTAGAGGGAAATATTGGCAGGACTCTTCCCCATTTAACTTTATAGACATCTTCAGTGATACAAATCCAATTATAAGGAAGACTAAACCAAAAATGAACCAATAGGACTACACCAAATTAAAAAGCATCTGCACAGTAAAAGAAACCACCACCCAAACAAAGAGACTCCTGATAGAATGGGAGAAGATCTTTAACTGCCATATATCAGACAAGAAGCTAATAATCAAAATATACAAAGAACAAAGTCAGCAAAAAAAAAAAAAAATCACCCCATCCAAAAATGGGCATATTAAGAAAATATTCACTACAGAAGAGATCCAAAGGACCAACAAACATATAAAAAACATGCTCTAAGTTATTGACTGTCAGAGAAATGCAAATAAAGATAACAATGAGATACCACTTCACTCCTGTGAAAATGTCATACATCAGAAAAGGTAGCAGCCACAAATGCTGGAGAGGGTGTGGAGGCAAAACCCTCTTTCACTGCTGGTGGGAATGTAAATTGGTTGAACCCCTGTGGAGAGCAGTCTGGAGAACTCTAAGAAGGCTAGAAGTGGACCTACCCTATGACCTTGCAATTCCTCTCCTGGAGTTAAAGCCCAAGGAACCACACACACACACACACACACACACACACACACACACACACACACACCAAAAAGATGTGTGTATACCTATGTTCATAGCAGCACAATTTGTAATGGCCAAAACCTGGAAGAAACTGGCTGAGTAAGTTGTGGTATATATGCACAATGAAATACCACTCAGATACTAAGAATGGTGAATTCACTTTCTTCACTTCATCTTAGACAAAACTTGAAGGAGTCACATTAAGTAAGATCAGCCAGAAAGAGAAGGATGAATGTGGGATGATCCCACACATAGACAGAAGTTGAAAAATAGGAACAGAAGGGAGAACACAAAGCAGAAGTTGGACTGGATTTGGTGTATTGCACCAAAGTAAAGGACTCTGGGGGAGGGAGAGGGGAGTGTTCAGGTCCAGGAACATGATGGCAGGACCATCATGTTAGGGTTAAGGGTTAGAGTGTTATGTAGAAAAGAGAAATACTACACATGTACCACTATTGTGTCTTACTGTCTGTTGATTGTAAACCATTAATCCCCCCAATAAAGAAAAAAGAAAGGATGGAAGAAAGGAAGGAACGAGAGAAATTAAACCATAGATCTCTACAAAGCTTAGTTATCCAGAATAGCTTCTGCCTCAATTTTTTTCAAAAGATAGCAAAATACAGTTTAGGTCTATATAAATAATCCAATTGACTGCTATGTGACAAAGGTCTACAAACATAGCTGTAGCAAAACATAGCTGAGATACTGTTTCTATTAAGGAGCAGCTGGTTTGTTGGTGAGCAGTTTTTAGGGAAGCAAGTAAACAAACAGATATATATCAGGTTAGTAGTTGTGGGCATAGAATCACTGGGAACACAGAGAAGAAGAGCTCAGTCTGGGAAGGGAAGGGGAGAACAGATCTAGTTACTCTGTATATTTGTCAGATTTCAGACACAATGCTTTGAATTATTTTTTTACTCTTGAATAATGATAACATAGCAGCAGGAGAGGGAATGCTTCATACATGGTGAAGCAGGTCTGCAGTTATCTCTCTCCCTTTCTATCTCCCCTCTCCACTAAATTTCTCTATGTCCTGTCAAATAAAAATAGAAAAAAGAAAGAAAAAACAACCACTAAGAAACTCTTATTTTACATCAGAAATTAGCATCATCCCCCCCCCCCATAGCTCTCTCTTTCTTTCTGGAAAATATCAGTCTAGAACAGTGGAATCACAAGTGCCCAAGACCCAGGCACTACTATTGAAGTGAACAGTGAGTGTCATAATATGAAAATACTTTACCTTGCATTCAGTTAGTATTTATTTAGATCCCACTGGCTGCAGTTCTCCTCCCTCATTTCAGGTACCACTAGGTTTCACAATTTTACAAATACTCTAAAATGATATTCTGATGCACATGTTATATGTGTTTAATTGGGTATCCTAAATTATTAGAATGCTGTCTTAGTCTTCAGCTTTTTAAAATTAATTAAAGGGTACAAATGCCCCTATAATAGTTCTACAACAAAGCAGAGAGGAAGGCATTCGGCACCAAATCTGAAGCAGGCAACAGTCAGAACCCATTTATTTGCTCCTCTTGACCAGCTCTAGTCACTTTCCTCTCTGTATGGCGAGGCGCCATGTCTCTTCTGTGATCACACAGTGCAGGCTGCCATTCCCTTGTTCCTAGTGTGCTGATGATTGGTCTACAAGCAGCTTCCTGTGGCTTCTTCAGCAGAAGCAAAGACACCTGACAGGATAACATCTGCTCTCCCCTATGCAGCTGCAGGGCTCTCCCATTTGGTTCTTATGATAGGAAATTGTGTTTGAGAAAACCTGCACTTTAGAGACTAGGTCCTTTCAGGAGGCCAGAAGACTAGTACTCATCAAGTTCTGTTGTAATACCTGTCAAGTCAACTGGCATGCCTGAGCTTTCTGAATGACAGACATCAACAAGCCACCAAAGAGGGGAAGTCTTTGCTTGATCTAGAGTAGCAGGAGCTCTATGTGTAGTTTCAATAAAACATGCATGCCAATAACTACAATTCAAAGAGCAGTGAGGTAGTAATAAACATACACATTTGAATAAAGCTATACTGTATATTTCACCACTTTTCTTCTGCAAGGTGGGTGTGTATGTATAGAACTATTTATTGAATAAACTTTTACTGAATTACTACTATGTGCTATTGAGAAATAAAAATATGCCATATTTTTATTTATTACCATTTGTATATATCTTTTGAAAATTTATCTGAATCATAAATAAATATTAGTTCTTTGTTCCTAAAAGGTAAGGCCAGTATTATTCTTGGTTTCTAGAGAAGCATCACTAGCTTACAGAGACTTTAATTCATCTTTGTATACTTGTCTACTATGTCCTCTGAGCTTAGCATTCTCTGAAACACTCAACCTAAGAAGGCTAGTTTATGTCAAAGATTGTTATTTCTCTAGGGAAGTTGGGAAGAACACTGGGTAGAATTCCTACTTGCTTGAAAGATAAATTACAGAGGACTTCTTTAAATGATATCGATTTGTATAACCTACTACTCCCTTACACACATATACCATTTTTTACAGCTAGGATTTTTACTGTCAAAAATTGCTCTATTGAGCAAATCCTGCTTTTTCCTGACCCCAAGTATTAGTACTCAATTATCCCATTTCAAAAACAGTATAAACCAAAAGTAGTTTCTATACTATTTTCATCAAAACACAGGCTTCTATACCTTTTTTTTTTTTTTTTGTCATTGCTGAGTTTTGATTGCTCTAGGTCATTTTTTTCAGATACTTAAGAAAGAAAGAAGGGAAAGACACCACAACCCCTAGTGTTGTAATACCCCCATATGCTGTAGTGGGGGGCTCAAATACCTTGGTTCTGTATTGTGGATACACAGTGCATATAAAATAGCATTACATACTGTAATATGTGTACCCAGGCCCTGTGCATGCTAAAGCAGGTGCCCTTCCTAAAATTTATCTCACTGAGGGCCAGGTGGTGGCACACCTGGTTGAGAACACGTTAGAATGCTCAAGGACCCAGGTTCAAGACCCCTATCCCCATTTACAGGGGGAAAGCTTTGTGAGTGGTGAAGCAGGGTTGTAGGTGTCTCTCTGTCTCTCTCCCTCTCTGTCAGTTCCTTCCCTCTCGATTTCTGACTGTTTCTATCCAATAAATAAAGATAATAAAAAATTTTTTTTTAATTATCTCACTGATGAACAACTTCTTCACTGAACTGAATGTCTTCACTGAACTGAACACCATATCTGTGTCCATACAACATTCAGAACCCCCATAACTAGCCTGGGACTTACAAAGTTCTATAATTAATTTTTTTAAAGAATTTATTTATTTATTCATGAGAAAGATAGGAGGAGAGAAAGAACCAGACATCACTCTGGTACATGTGCTGCCGGGGATCGAACTCAGGACCTCATGGTTGAGAATCCAATGCTTTATCCACTGTGCCACCTCCCGGACCACAGTTCATTTTTTTAAATAAGGAAATTAAGGCTTCAAGATAGGCTCTTGTGAGGTAGGAAATTCATTTTGGTGTCTTTATCCCTTCTGTTCTTTATTTCTACTGTATGTTTAAAAACCTGTCAGTCAAATCCCAGTATTCAATCAATGGTCATTATAAGTCTAATAATGGCACAGGTTATTATTTGTTTTGCTTGCTACTATAGATAGAGCACCTATCATGTAGTAAAAGCTCACCCAGGGGGCCTGCAGGTGGCTCACCCTGGAGAGCTCACACTACTATGTGCCAGGACACCGGCTCCAGTCCTGAGTTACTGTATGGAGTGCCTGTAGAGGGGAAGCTTCACAAGCAGTACTGTGGTGGCTGGCTTCACTCCCTTTCTCACCCTCTACCTCCCTCTGTCTCTCTCTAGCCAGAGGGGAATAAAAGGGGAAAAAGTGATTATTGGGAGTGGTAGAGTTATTCAGCCACTGAACACCAGGAATCATACTGGTGGAAAAGAATATTTAGCCAGTTACTTGTTGAATGAATTATCAAAGATTCGTTTAATTAAACATACATCTCAAAGCTCATAAGACATTCATAACAATGTTGAAAACCAAAGCCTGGCATTCTGATTCTAGATCCCAACACATCAGATTGCACGGTTGGGACTAGGTCTGGTACAGGTCAGTACATTTTCTCTTGTGGAGCTTAAAGAGAAAGATCATTCTTCAAAACTAGCCAAATATTTATTTAAAAACTAAATACATAAGAGGCCAGGCAGTAGCACACTGGGTTAAGCGCACCTAGTACGGAAGCGCAAAGATCCTGAATGGAGCCTCCAGCTCCCCACCTGCAGGGGGGTCGCTTCACAGGTGGTGAATCAGGTCTGCAAGCAAGGTGTCTTTCTCTCCTCCTCTCTATCTTCCCCTTCCCTTCTCAACTTCTCTCTGTCCTATCCAAAAAAAAAAAAAAAAAACACATCTAAATACATAATAATTAGATAGTATTTCAATAAAGATGCTTTAAAAAAAAAACTCATGCCCCAAACTCTAACAATATTATACAGTACTATTGTGTTCATAGTAGAATGACTCTGGGTGTAGACACTAGAGTTCCTTCTGAAGCTGGCTGTCAGCGTGACCATTGTTTGTCAAATTTATCCCACCAACTGGGCTGCTTTCTAAGAACATGGAGGGCTTCCACTCATTTATTTAGAGAGTAAAAACATTTATTATTCCCTATTTATAAAAAATATGTATTTCTTAATGTATCTTGAATTTTCACTGAAGTGACATTAGTGTAAAATATTCTGTAGTTAGGGTATAGAGCCTAATTTAACATCTGTACATGCTGCATCGTCTCCTCATAAAAGTCTAATTCTCATCCACCAACATACAGTTTATACCCTTTTCCCTTACAACAAATAACTTTATACAGTTGAATAATAAATCAGGGAATAAAGAATTCCAAAATACAACTGGACTAGATACTATGGTGATAAGTATAATTTATGGTCTTACCACCTGATTGAGTGTAAAATTGTTGTTAAAAAGGATCCCCAAGGTAATCTAATTTGCTTTTAGTACCTAATTAACACTTCTTGGTGGCTTCTGAATTGGGTAATTGAGAAATACAATGTTTATAAGATTTAAACCAGGCATTGTGGTATCCAATTAAGCCAAGACTTTCCCTGTTACTGGCAATGTAGCAGAGAAAAAATCAGGAAAAAAGGATGAAGTAGATAATTAGAGAAAAAGAAGGCAGTTAGGTAGCTGAATTATTGGTACTTTTGGAGAAACTGATATCAAATTCATGTTCATCTCTTACATGACAACTACTTTCCGCAGGGAAAGCTAGAAGTAAGAAGAAATTAAAGTTATGGTGGGGGAAGGTAGTTTAATACCCGAGTCAAGGCACTACTCTCTAATCTGCATTGTGTCTTTTATCTCACCGAATATGTGAAAGAACCACTCTTTAGTGCAAGTGTCATTATCTCCACATTTTTTTCCCTGAAGGTAGTCAGATATTTTCCTAAGATTCAGAATTTGTAACTTGTTTAAAGTATCAAACAGATAAGTTGCCTGACTTCTCTGGGAAGACAATCTCACCAATGTGTCCTGGAATCAGACCTCCTCAGAGCCCTACCCAACTAGAGGAAGTCAGAAACTGGTCGGGGGTATGGATCACCTGTCAATGCCCATGTCCAGAGGAGAAGCAATTACAGAAGCCACACCTTTCACCTTCTGCACCCCATAATGATCTTCGGTTCATACTCCCAGAGGGGTAAAGAATAGGGACCCTTCCAATTCAGGGGATGGGATATGGAACTCTGACAGTGGGAATTGTATGAAATTGTACCCCTCTTATTCCACAATCTTGTCAATCATTATTAAATCACTAATAAAAGAATTCTGTTTTTAAAAGAATTCTGTTTTTATAAGCACTAGTCAGTGCATCAGAACTTAAGAAGACACAGAGAATGCTAAAGGGAGATTTACTTTATTGATATTTTAAATAAGCTCTAATTTATTTTCAAGTAAATAAAAGTATTGTATCATTAGAAATAAATTTCTACTGAACACACACATACACACAGAGACACACACATGAATGTGTACCAACACCAATTCAGAATATTTGCTTAAAAGAGGAGGATACTAGTGAGGGAAAAAAATATTTTTCAAAGAACAGAATTGCGTTGCTTTTTTGTTTTATTTGAGTGGTTGACTGTAGGGATGAAGCAGGCATAAGTTCTTTTTTCTTTCTTTCTTTTTTTTTTTTTTTTCCCACCAGGGTTATCACTGGGGCTCAGTGCCTGCACTATGAATCCACTGCTCCTGGAGGCCATTTTTTCCATTTTTGTTGCTCTTGTTGTTGTTGTTATTGTTGCCATTGTTGTTGTTGGATAGGACAGAGAGAGATTGAGAGAGGAGAGGAAGACAGATAAACATCTGCAGGCCTGCTTCACCTCTTGTGAAGTGACCCCTCTGCAGGTGGGGGGCCAGGGGCTCGAACTGGGATCCTCATGCCAGTCCTTGCACTTTGTGCCACATGCTCTTAACCCACTGCGCTACCGCCCACTCCCCGCATGCATAAGTTCTTATCTATGTTCTGTTTTTAGCAGGTGTTGGGGTCTTTGATAATATGCTGTGTTCTGAAAGGTGGAAAACAACATCAAGGCTGTATGAGAGGCAAGAGGGACAGAACAAGGAAACAAGGTCTATTTGTTTCAACAGAAAGGCAGTTGATATAATGGAAAAAGCCTGGATTGTAGGATCAAGAGACTTGAGTCCCAGTTCTTTCTTTACTACCTCCTTCTCTGGCCTTAACCTTTATTCATTTCTGCTTTAAATTTTTTTTTCATTTATTTATTTTAGATAGAGATAGACACTGAGGGGGAGGGAGAAAGAAAGAGATACCTGCTTATAAAGCTTCCCTTTGCAGGTGAGGGCCAGGGACTTGAACCCAGATACTTGTGCAATGTAATGTGTAGACTCAAACAGGTACACCACCATCCAGGCACCTGTCTGGCCTTAATCTTATTCTCATTCCTTCTTTTTCCTTCATTCACCTTCACATACTTTACTAGACACTGCTCCAGATGTTGGTGATACAGAGAGGTAAATAGAACAAAGTTCCTATATTCATAGCATTTGTATCTATAGGAAGAAATAGACAAGCTATAAAACTATTGACATAAAATATGAGTTAATACATTTTGTGAGAAAATTAAAACTAAAACAGTATAATGAGAGAACATGGGAGAAGGCATATAGTATGGTTCATTTTCAAAGGTATTTATTTGTTTATGAGAGAGAGAGGTATCAGAATATGGCTCAACTCTTCACTATGGTAGTATCAGACATCCAACATTGGGCCTCTGGGGTTTCATCTCCCTGTACTGTACGGGCATTATCAGATAAGGTACTAACATAAGTTCTTTTGGGGAAATTGGTGGAAAATTTGAACAGACACTTGAAAATGAGGTTTCTGTCCATCACAATTTATAGGCAGATTAATTAACAGTAATCACCAAAGTCCAAAGGCAAGAATAAATTTGACATCTTCAGCAAAGAAGAAGACCCAGGTAGACAAAATAACAGAAGAGAGCAAAGAAATAGATTACTCCTTTTGTGATGGAAAACTAGTGCAGCTGCTTCCTTCCTTCCTTTCTCTCTTTCTCTCTCTCTCTCTCTTTCTTTCTTTCTTTCTTTCTTTCTTTCTTTCTTTCTTTCTTTCTTTCTTTCTTTCTTCTTAACAGATCTTTTTGATAACTGGGGAGATATCTGACTGGATATCTTTCTTGAATAGGTTCCATACTCACAGTAGAGTAACAATAGTTAGCGTGTAATTACAGATTTATTGAATATATATTTTGTGATTATAGTATTCCTAACATGTCATATATTTAAGATGTAATAGGTTATTCACATGGACAATTATTGGTTCTGCTTCTAAGTTTTTAAAATCAAATTAAATGCTATGTCTAATGAAACATGTTAGGAAATGTATTTCAGCTTAGAATCCTGGGCACTGCACAAATTTCCTTAGTTACCAAATTAGAGTCATAGTGGACAAGATAATCTCTGCACATATATTTTAGTTTTCTCTTCCTGGGACTTCATTCTCTAGGTGATAACCTTTGAATCAGTGGTGATTTCACTTTTGCTGTCCTAGGACTAGCATGCAAAATCACCATGCTAGTTTTGATAAAGGTCCAGTTTTAGGCTTCCATGTCTTCTAATGGATTTTCTAGGCTCTCTGTCCTTTCAGAACTCCATCTAAAGGAAAGGGCAAACTCAGAAGCAAAAGGTCTTCATGAGCATTTAATAAATTGGTTTCATTGCCAAATACTGTTTGCTTGCTTTTTCTTAGAAAGAGAAAAACTACCTGGCAAACAATTATTTCAGATACAGTTAGCTCTTGAATCTCTGCTAATAATTAGGATGTAATGATCTTTGCCTCTTTCAGTAGAATTATTCTCTGAGCTAGCAACCTCCCCACAACTCTGCACACACCTCCATTATTCTGTTACCTTGCATGGAAATTATTTTTTACCTACCTTTTTGTTTTCCAATTGCAGGAATAATAGCTTACTTTAAAAAATTAATTTATAAAATGGAAGCACTGACAAGACCATAGGATAAGAGGGGTACAATTCCCACCACCAGAACTCCGTATCCCATCCCGTCCCCTGATAGCTTTCCTATTCTTTTTTTCCCTTTTGTTGCCCTTGCTTTTTTTTTTTTATTGTTGTAGTTATTATTGTTGTTGTTATTAATGTCATTGTTGTTGAATAGGACAGAGAGAAATGGAGAGAGGAGGGTAGGACAGAGAGGAGGAGAGATAGATATCTGCAGACCTGCTTCACCGCTTGTGAAGCAAACCCCCTGCAAGTGGGGAACAGGGGCTCAAACTGGGATTCTTACACCAGTCCTTGCACTTTGCACCACCTGTGCTTAACCCACTGCGCTACCGCCTGACTCCCAGCTTTCCTATTCTTTAACCCTCTGGGAGTATGGACCCAGGGTCATTATGGGGTGCAGAAGGAATAGCTTACTTTTCTATGTAGTTCAGTCATCTTTAAAATTGGTGATACTCATTAAACATTTGTTGGGTATTTGTTAGATGAATGAGAATTGCATGTTTAATACTGGAGGCTAACCTTCTTTGTCAGTGTGTTTTAACAGCCAACCAAATAAACATACATGGGAGTCCATCTAGACAGAAAAACCCACTATAAGGTAGTTAAGTAGTACTTTGGCCCTTTAATAACATTATACATACAGCTTTAATAATAATTGAATCATCTGCCTTAGGCATCACCAATTTCAAGTAAACATAAATAAAAATCTATAATAAGCTGAAAGCATTATGGCATAACATGGACTTCTCAGGAAAAAAAAACCCTTAAAAGATATATATTTAACAATTTTATTTATAAAAAGGAAACACTGACAAAAAACATAGGATAAGAGGGGTACAACTCCACATAATTCCTACCACCAGAACTCTGTATCCCATCCCATCCCCTCCCCTGATAGCTTTCCTATTTTAAAAAATTTTTAAACTTTATTTATTTATTCATTTTTTCCCTTTTGTTGCCCTTGTTGTTTATCATCGTTGTTTTTTGTTATTATTGTTGTTATTGCTGTCGTTGTTTTTGGATAGGACAGAGAGAAATCAAGAGAGGAGGGGAAAACAGAGAGGGGGAGAGAAAGATAGACTCCTACAGACCTGCTTCACCACAGGTCTGCAGGCGGGGAGCTGGAGCCTTGAAACGGGATCCTTATGCTGGTCCTTGACCTTTGCACCACCTGAGCTTAGCCCGCTGTGCTACTGCCCGACCCCCTGCTTTTCTATTCTTTATCCCTCTGGAAGTATGGACCCAGGGTCATTATGGGGTGCAGACGGTGGATTTTAAGTGCTGGGCAGTGGTACACCTAGTTGAGGGCACATATTAACCATACATGAGGACCTGGGTCCAAGTCTCATTCCCCTCCAAAAGAAGGAAAGCTTTATTAGCTGTAGAGAAGTGTCATGGGTGTCTGTCTTTTTCTCCTTAATTCTCTCTGTCACTATAAGAAACATGAAAGGAAGAAAAAAACAGGGGGGTGGGGTAGAGAACTGGGAACAGTGTTGTTATGCAGGCACTCAAAACCCAGCGATAACCCTAGTGGAAAAAAAGAAGTCTGAGTGGAAATGTAACCTACAGAGACTGGGCAGTAGCTTGCTGGGTAAAGCGCACAGTACAAAGCTCAAGGATCCATGCAGGACCTGGGTTGGAGACCCCAGCTCCTCATCTGCACTGGGGTCACTTTACAAGTGGTGAAGCAGGTCAAGTGTCTATCTCTCTCGCCCTCTCTCTATCTCCCCATCCTCTCTCAATTTTTTTCTGTCCTATCTAATAAAATGGAGAGAGAGAAGGAATGTAACCTACTTTGATGTTGCTCCTAAGATAATACACTTTATAGGTGAATGCAGTATAATACAAATGTTTTGGTGCTGGCTGGTGGCCCATGTGGTAGGATACACATGCTACCATGCCTGATGATCCAGGTTCAAGCCCCTGGCCCCAACCTGCAGGGAGAAAGCTTCATGAGAAGGGCAGTGTTGCCGGTGTCTAATATTCTCTCTGTCTCTCCCTGATCCTTCTCTCTCTTCCTCCCTTCCCCTTACCATCCACTGAAAATAAATGAAAGGGAAATGAAAGGGATTTCATTGAAAATAAATGAAATTGGTCACTAGGAGTGGTAGAGACATGTAGTCATTGAGTTCAGTGATAAGACTGGTAGCAACAAGAACAATATAGGAATAAAAATATGAATAAATACAAGTATTTCACCTTTTTTTTGCCTCCAGGGTTAACACTGGGGCTCAGTGCCTGAACTACGAATCCACTGCTCTTGAAGGCCATTTTTTTCCTATTTTGTTGCCCCTGTTGTTGCCCTTGTTGTTATAATCATTATTGTTGTTACCATTGCTGCTGTTGTCATGGTTGAATAGGACAGAGAGAAATCGAAAGAGGAGGGGAGACAAAGAGGGAGGAGAAGGATAGACACCTGCAGGAACCGGGATCCTTGCACTGGTCCTTGCGCTTGGCACCATGTTCACTTAACCCGCTGCATTACTGCCTGCCCCCCAACCCCAAACCTTTTCTATGTGATCTTGGAGGATTTCTCCAGCCAGGTTTCCCACTCCCAGCTTCACCATCTTCCTAATGTGCCTGACCTATTCCTACATTCCTAATTCTCTAACTTTATTC
Source organism: Erinaceus europaeus (assembly GCF_950295315.1). Taxonomy (NCBI): domain Eukaryota; kingdom Metazoa; phylum Chordata; class Mammalia; order Eulipotyphla; family Erinaceidae; genus Erinaceus; species Erinaceus europaeus. The sequence goes on along the minus strand of NC_080178.1, from coordinate 59,619,223 downwards.
CTAGATAATTTTTTTAAAAAAATTATTGTTGTTGTAGTTATTATTGTTATTGATGTCGTTGTTGTTAGGGCAGAGAAAAATGGAGAGAGGAGGGGAAGACAGAGAGGGAGAGAGAAAGATAGATACCTGCAGACCTGCTTCAGCGCCTGTGAAGCGATTCCCCTGCAGGTGGAGAGCCAGGGGCTCGAACCGGATTCTTATGCCCGTCTTTGTGCTTTACACCACGTGCACTTAACTCTCTGTGCTACCACCTGACTCCCGCTTAAATTTTATTTATAAAAAGGAAACACTGACAAAACCATAGGAAAAGAGGGGTAAAACTCCACACAACTCCCACCACCAGAACTCCGTATCCCATCCCTTTCCCTGATAGCTTCCCTATTCTTTATCCCTCTGGAAGTATGGACCCAAGGTCATTATGGGGTGCAGAAGGTGGAACATCTGGCTTCTGTAATTGCTTGCCAGATGAACATGGGCGTTGACAGGTCGATCCATACTCCCAGCCTGTCTCTCTCTTTCCCTAGTGGGGTGAGGTTCTGGGGAAGCAAGGCTCCAGGACACATTGGTGGGATTTTCTGCCCAGGGAAGTCCAGTTGACATCATGTTAGCATCTGGAACCTGGTAGCTGAAAAAAAGAGTTAACATATAGAACCAAAAAAAAAAAATTGTTGACTAATCATGAACCTAAAGGCTGGAAAACTTCTTATGAAGAGTTGGGGGGGTCTCTGTTTTTGAAGATAGCTAGTAGGCCATTTTTAGGTATATTCCAAAGGGCCCATGACTATACTGTTTTTTTTTTTTTCCTGAGACTGACATCTTATATGCAGGTGGATCCAAGTTATTGTCTGGGGAGATGATGCCATGGCTGGAAAAAGCTGTATCAGAGATGAGAGTAGCTCTCAAATATGGGAAAGGTGTATAAATATTGTTGACTGTAAAGTGATCTGATCTGGTGCCCCGGCTTAATGCAAGTACATTTCCCTACCTCTGAATTCCTCAAAATCATACATATCTTTTGCGGTACCAGCCCCTATCAGTATTTAATGGATATCCTCATCTTTGGATATGTGCCACTACAAGATGGCACCACCAAAGGCCTGGTGCATTAAATGTAGGGTGGGAGTGAATAGCAGCAGTTAAGTGTCTTCCTCTTATTTCTTGCCCTTATCATTTCATGGTGCCTGGCTCTAAGCTCTCACAACCAGTCTCAACTCTTTTTTGTTTACCTGAGTACTTTCTCCAAATCTGAGGATTACTCTTTCTGAGTACACTATGGCAGAAGTTATGTGGGGGGAACTACTGCCCTCTCATCAGAGTCCTCAACTAAAGCTGAATGACTGCAATGTATAAATGGTACTTTGTCCCACAGGAGGAATGAATCTGAGCTGCGTGTCCCAATGGAAACTTCAGTACTTCCCCACTTGGTTAACTTCCAGCCCCCCAAAAGGGAAAGAAATCATAGCAACACTGTGTTTCTGAAGTGCTTTTTGATCTGTCTCACTCATTCTTTCTCGTGTTTCTTATAGCCCTTCCCCAAATAAAAATTCTTGTTTCGGGGATTCTATCCAAACTTTCAAGTGCACACTTTACAATCAAATTAACTAACAAATTTGTTCTCTTGGTATTTTTAAATGAAAGCAGTGAATCTTTCACCTGATATGGTATCTACGAAATTTTTTTTTTCTTACTTCTAGGTGCTAGTCTACTTTTGAGGATCATTTCTGCCTCAGTGTCCCATTGCTCACTTCTGTATTTATATAATAAGTATAATATATGTTAGTTTGATCTGAGCATAAATTTGGATTCTGTAACTCTGGATGAAAATTTTGTCTTTTAAAAAAAGGACTTGTTTGTTTATTTATTTGTTTACTGTGGAGAAAGAGAGAGAGAGCCAGAGCATCATTCTGAAGCATGCAATATTGGGTACCCATTGCAGGACCTCATGCTTGTAAAGCAAACATTCTAGCCACTGCTTTGCCTCCTGGGTAGCTACATCTTATTTCTATATATTGATATACCATATTTGAAAGACAAGATATGACCTTCGTCAAGACCAGACTTTGAATTCAAAAGAAAATTATTTGCCAAGAATTTCAATTAAATTTATTTATTTATTTATTTATTTATTTACAAGAGGGGTAGGAGTTAGAGCAAGAAAGAACCAGCCATGCTTTATCCACTGTGCCACCTCTTGGACCACTTCAAATCACTCTTTATCTCACTATCTCTCTATCTAAGAAAAGCCAACCTGGGGCAGTGAACTTTAGTGATGACAAAAATAAAGTGCACTGTCTGAATTCTTACTTTCTTGTGTTCTCTTTAGCTCCATAGTGCTTTATAAGTAGGTATACAATATGCATGTACCAAATGGTTTAAACTAAATCATTAGAATCTACGTTATTATTGAAAATTGAATTTATTATGATGTTCATTCTAGTATATTCATTACCAGGAAGATTTAACTTCTAAAGTTAATATATGTACAGTAGCTAATACAAAAGGAGCTAATCCAATTTATTGCTTTTATTTTTTCAAAATAGTTGACTGAAAATTAACAATCCAAAACCTAAAGAATCCAGCAGAAAACTACTGGAAGTTATTAGGCAATATAGCAAGGTGTCAGGCTACAAAATCAATGTACAAAAATCAGTGGCATTTCTTTATGCAAACACTAAATCTGAAGAAGAAGACATCGAGAAATCACTCCCATTTACTGTTTCAGCAAAATCAATCAAATACCTAGGAATAAAGTTGACCAAAGAAGTGAAAGACTTGTATACTGAAAACTATGAGTCGCTACTCAAGGAAATAGAAACTGATACCAAGAAATGGAAAGACATCCCATGCTCATGGACTGGAAGAATAAATATCATCAAAATGAATATTCTCCCCAGAGCCATATACAAATGTAATGCAATACCCATCAAAGTTCCACCAAGCTTCTTTAAGAGAATAGAACAAACACTACAATCATTTATCTGGAACCTGAAAACACCTAGAATTGCCAAAACCATCTTGAGGAAAAGAAAAAGAAGTGGAGACATCACACTCCCATATCTCAAACTATATTATAAAGCCATCATCATCAAAACAGCATGGTACTGGAACAAAAACAGGCACACAGACCAGTGGAACAGAATTGAAAGCCCAGAAATAAATCCCCACACCTATGGACATCTAATCTTTAACAAGGGGTCCAAAGCATTAAATGGAAGAAGGAGGCTCTCTTCAATAAATGGTGCTGGGAAAACTGGGTTGTAACATGCAGAAGAATGAAATTGAACCACTTCATCTCACCAGAAACAAAAATCAACTCCAAATGGGTCAAAGACCTGGATGTTAGACCAGAAACAATCAAATACTTAGAGGAAAACATTGGTAAAACACTTTCCCACATACACCTCAAGGACATCTTTGATGAATCAAACCCAATTGCAAGGAAGACTAAAGCAGAAACAAACAAATGGAACTACATCAAATTGAAATGCTTCTGCACATCCAAAGAAACTATTAAACAAACAAAGAGACCCCTCACAGAATGGGAGAAGATCTTCACATGCCATACATCAGAAAAGAAACTAATCACCAAAATATATAAAGAGCTCAGCAAACTTAGCACCAAAAAAGCAAATGGCCCCATCCAAAAATGGGCAGAGGATATGAACAAAACATTCACCTCAGAGGAGATCCAAAAGGCTAACAAACATATGAAAAACTGCTCTAGGTCACTGATTATCAGAGAAATGCAAATTAAGACAACACTGAGATACCACCTCACTCCTGTAAGAATGGCATACATCAAAAAGGACAGCAGCAACAAATGCTGGAGAGGTTGTGGGGACAGAGGAAACCTTTTGCATTGCTGGTGGGAATGTAAATTGGTCTAGCCTCTGTGGAGAGCAGTCTGGAGAACTCTCACAAGGCTAGACATGGACCTTCCATATGATCCAGTAATTCCTTTCCTGGGGTTATACCCCAAGGACTCCATAACACCCAAACAAAAAGAGGTGTGTACTCCTATGTTCATGGCAGCACAATTCATAATAGCTAAAACCTGGAAGCAACCCAGGTGCCCAACAACAGATGAGTGGCTGAGAAAGCTGTGGTATATATACACAATGGAATACTATACAGCTATCAAGAACAATGAACCCACCTTCTCTGACCCAACTTGGACAGAGCTAGAAGGAATTACGTTAAGTGAGCTAAGTCAGAAAGATAAAGATGAGTATGGAATGATCCCACTCATCAACAGAAGTTGAGAAAGAAGATCTGAAAGGGAAACTAAAAGTAGTATCTGACTAAATTGAAAGTAGGGCACCAAAGTAAAAACCCTGTGGACATGCGGCTTCCTAGGCTGGCGCGGGGGTTGGGGTGGGTGGGTGGGATAGGACACAGTCTTTTAGTGGTGGGAATGGTGTTTATGTACACTCCTAGTAAAGTGTAGTCATATAAATAACTAGTTAATTAATATGAGAGGGGGAAAATTAATTGTATGTCTCGAAGTTTTTAAAACACAGACTGAGTCTTCTTAATATATAGGCTGTGTATTTGATATGCGGACTCTCTCAAAAGACTAGACCAAGTAGATCAGAGGCAACCAGTGGCACAGCTATTTACAAGATACTGGGTACTATACAGCAAACCCTAACAAAAGGACTTTTCAAAGTTAACCCAATTACCAAATAATGTGATGATAACATTAACTATCCATTGTCTTTTTGAACCCTAAGACAGCAGGAACCTCACATCTCCACTATAGAGCCTCTACTTCCCCCAGTCCTGGAACCTTAGGATAGGGCCCACTTTCCCACATGCCTCTCCCAATCCATATCAAATAATATTGCATCAGCCGATCACAACCTAATCAATGCAACGATTGCCACCTCAACATGCTTCAGCTCAGACTGTGTCCAGAGACTTCAGGTGTGGAATGACAACCCTTCAGCTTCATTACTCGGGTGAGACCTTTCCTTTTGTAGCATTCTCTAATTCCATACCAGGTGGTTCACTTTCTAACAAAGTCCCAAAACCTAGATATAGACCAGGTTCTGTGAGAGAGAGCAGATGTTCACATGTATCCATAAACAAGTGCAAAATATATACCTGAAAGCAGAAGTACACTAGAGTTTGCAGTGAGTACCCCCCCCCCCCAACACTTCCTCTCCACTATTCCAAGCTTTGGGTCCATGATTGCTCAACAATTTGTTTGGCTTTGTATGTTAACTCTCTTTTCAGCCACCAGGTTCCAGATGCCATCAGGATGCCGGCCAGGCTTCCCTGGACTGAAGACCCCACCAATGTGTCCTGAAGCTCTGCTTCCCCAGAGACCCACCCTACTAGGGAAAGAGAGAGGCAGACTGGGAGTATGGACCGACCAGTCAATGCCCATGTTCAGCGGGGAAGCAATTACAGAAGCCAGACCTTCTACCTTCTGCAACCCCCAAGGACCCTGGGTCCATGCTCCCAGAGGGATAGAGAATGGGAAAGCTATCAGGGGAAGGGATGGGATATGGAGATTGGGTGGTGGGAATTGTGTGGAGTTGTACCCCTTCTACCTTATGGTTTTATTAATTTATCCTTTCTCAAATAAGAAATAAATTAAAAAAAAGAAAATTAACAAACCAATGCAATAGCCTCTCTATTGCTCTCTGTACTTCCTTTCCCCTATTCCAACACTTAATGTTAAGGAAAATCTCATAGTTAAAACCCTATGTTCCTTAATTTAATTATTCATTCATCCAGCACCTATTTATATGCCAGCAAGAGGCTAGGCACAGAGATTGAGAGTGCTCTTCCTAATCGAGTGCTCCAGTGGGTTCTATGATAGAAGAGAATAATGGGAGTAAAGTGTACTAAGAGCTACAGTGTTGAATACAGCATCTTATGGGAGCAGAGGGGCAGACATCTAGCCAAGGCCCAGAATGCCTTTACTGTCTGTTAAAGAAACCGTTAAACTCTGTGGTTATTGTTTGAGAGAGAAAAAAAAAAAAAACACAGAATAAATTCTCTCTCACCCAAGGCATTCATGTTCATATTCTGCCTTGACTTGTCCCCCCTCTACCATCTGATTCAACTATATGTAATCACAGGACAGAGACTGCACCTGACTATTCACTACTACACCCCTACATTAGCAAAGGGCCTGCCTGCTTAGAGAAGCTTGGTACACGTTTAAAACATAGTTGCTGGAGAAGTAGCTCAATAGTAGACCATAGCACTTGCATGAACAAGGTTCCAGGTTTGCTATATATGTTCCCTGTATATACCAGAGTTGTGTTCTAGTTCTAGTTCTAGTTCTAGTTCTAGTTCTAGTTCTAGTTCTAGTATAGTGAATAAGCCACACTTTTTTATCCCCATGACTAGGAGCTCAAGGACAGTGATGGTATATCCCTCTCACCACTTCCAACCCCACATACACAGGCAATAAACAAGGTCTGTCTCTCAGTCTTCTAAATAAACCCAGATTCCTCATGCAAACTGGAGTGAATCAACAGCCTTCATAGGTCAGCTTCCACTTAGTTATCTGCCTGTCTCTCAATCCCGGGGCTGTCAGCTCCCTTACCTATTGCCCTTGATTAGAATCATGTTTCCTAATTACACCCTGTTCCACTCCAGTTTGAGCTTGCCACAGTTCTTCTTTGGATTAGATTTTATTTTATTATGTTTTTTTTAGGATTGATGCATTTCATAGGAGATAATAGCACAAGAGAAAAGAGAAGAGTTTGTGCATCGCTCTGACATATGTGATGTCACAGATTAAACCCAGTACTTCGTATACGTAAATTCTGTTTTAACTACTGATTCACCTACATGCTTTATATATTTTTAGAGTACTTTTAAAGTTGCAGTAAAATAAAGCAAAAAATACAGCATGGACACATCACAATTCTACTTTTGCCCACAGTACCTCCTCAGAGAATTATTTCTCATTTTCTCTATACGGGCCCACATAAACAGACAGTGGCTCCTGAAGTGCGCCTGCTTGCTCTCTAGTCACCCCTACATCTTCTGAGTCCTCCTCTAAGAGAAAAAAAAACTTTGAGAAACTACTGAGTCAGAATAAAAGATGCAACAGTCCAGTGAACTAAGGTTTTCATCATGATTCTTTTTTCAAATGTCATAAATATTACTGTAAAATCCATTGTAGATATATTACTTGACAATCACTCACTTCCTCCAGAACATCTCACAGAATTTAAAGAAGCATAGAATTTTTTTTCCTTTGGTGGGCAGTTTGGCAGGGGGTGGGGAGGAGGAGAAACTATAAAGTAACCAACTCAGAGAAGATTATTCTACCATTCCCTAATATTCTACTACTGCTGCTGACAAGTGCATTTATGCTGTGGCTTTCCTGGCTGGCAATTACAAAAGAATCTATCTAGACAACTTACAGCCATGCTCTCTCAACACTACAAGCCAGCAATTCCTTTTATGTCACCATTTTATTGGCTCCCAGGGGGAGCCGTGGAGAGATAGTAAAAGAAGGAAATTAAACTTATAGGATGAATGCTTCCCAATACATATTCATGCTTGTCTGTTGACAGTGTGAAAGGCAGACTGGGCTAAAGAAGGAGCCGAACATCCCAATATTTCACCTACCTGACTCTCCCTTAGCCAAAGTGCTCCCTCTTTACCCCAAACTTACCAAGTTTGGAAACCTACCATTTCAAAACTTTCTACCCGTGCAAAGGCCTTGGTGATTCTTCATCCTTAGTTTGGCTCTTCGAGTGTTCTAAATATTTTGGGACACTTGACAGTAATAATTTCCACTTTTGTAATGTTCATACTGAATCAGGCACTATTCTTATCACTTTATAACCACTGATTTAATATTGAGATCCGCTCAATCTGGTAGACACTGCTGGTGTCCACATTTTATAGATGAAGACATGGAGGCACAGAGAGGTTAAGTTTATACAGTTAGAAAGCTCTGAGGGAGGTGTATACTGAATGTCATGGCCACACAGAGGGTCACCAGAAGCAAACACAGAAGTCAGAGCAGGTAGGTCTTGAAGAAGGAGACACAAGCATTAATCAGATGGGAAAACAAGCATTCTACTCAGAGAGAACAACAATGTGTATACATACACAATGACATGAAACAGAAAGGCATGGCCATGTGATATTTATTTAAAGTCTTTTAAAAAAATATTGACTGTGTTCTAAGCACGATGGACTGTTTAGAACTCTGAGAAGAAGAAATAATAAGAACAGAAGAAAATTCTACAAGCAGCTTCCTATGACTGGTGTGTAAAATGGAAGCGGGAATACAAGCAGGATGTTCCTGAAGTTTCTGATGAGTGCAGAAGCTTCCCCTTGATTCAACAAGTGTTAGAGAGAACTAACTGGAGAGGAAGTAAAGGTCCACGAGATAGCTCCCCTAGACAGTGTGCCTGCCTTGGCATGCCTAAGACTCATATTTAGCCCTGGTCTCCACTGCACTGGAGGAAACTGGTATCTCTCTCTGTCTTTTGTCTCTCTATCTGAGAAAACCCCAATGACTAAGATAACAATCAGGAAAGTAAATGAAAACATTGACTTTGTTTAACTAATATCGGGAGTGATTTCTTTTCTATACTTTTACAGTACCTTTTCTCTCTCATAACATTTAAATACTTATAGAATTTTAAGCTTCTAAATAACAGAAAACTTGATTGCTGAGTCTTCAGATTTTATGCTAATGCACAGGACAGACCATATACTCAAATGTGCTAAGTAAACATTTGTTGATCTGAACTGAACTGTCTCTATGCTTTTACTTGATAAAATTTCAGCCAGTAATCTTTAATCTTAGTGAACTGAAAATAGGAAAACGAAATTCTAATATAAAGGGTGTCTTATATTTGCAGTTGATTAAGCAAAATTTCCTAGATAGTGTGACATCTAACAGTACTGATTCAATGTCCCAGACTACTTCTTTAGGAACATGATTCCCCTCATACAATCGGTGTCTTTTCAAACTTGTGGATCTTTAATATAAAGATTGAGCCAGAGGCTAAAAATATATATTTTCCAAGATCTCCTGTTCAGTAATTTAAAAATATATTAAGGAGAGGGTCAGGTGGTGGCACACCAGGTTAAATGCACATAATCAGAAGCCCAAGGACCAGCACAAAGATCTGAGTTTGCCTGGCTCTCCACCTGTAGGGGGGAAGCTTCACAAGCAGCAAATCAGGTCTGCAGGTGTCTGTCTTCCTCTCTCCCTCTTTATCTTTCCCTCCTCTCTCAGTTTCTCTCTATCCTATCCAATAAAATAGGAAAAAAATGGCTTCCAGGAGCAGTGGATTTGTAGTGCTGGCACTGAGCCCCAGCAATAACCCTGGAGGCAAAATAAAGAAATAAGCAGGAAGAAAGAAAAAAGAAAGAAAGAAAAAAAGGGGGAGAGGAAGAAAGAGAGAGAAAGAGAGAGAGAAAGAAAGAAATCAAGCATATTAGGGAGACATGGGATATATGTGAGTAAGAAAATATAAGTAACTACCTTAATATTATGTCATTAAAGTATGAGATTATTCTGCATAGCCAAGTTTTAACAGATATAAGCTATTAACTGTCCTTACACTGAAAAGGATCACTGTTATGAAACATTAAATTGAACTCATATAAATAAAATGCTGAAATTAAAAATAAACAAATGAATAAGTAAACAACTAAAATAAAATACCATCTCTCGGGTCATTCCATTTCAGTATAAGGTTGGGATAGGAATCAAGAGAACTTCTCCAGAGAAATTTTACCGTGTTTTTTGACTTCTCTCACTAGTGAAATAAATTTATTCTGATAGATCAGGAACCACTTTTTATGAATAAATTCTCCCGAGTGTTTGACCTGGAGGACAATAATCATTCCTAAAGTTATCTGAAGACTCTTTAGAAAGACATTAACCTGTAGTCCCATAGCACCTTCAGTTCACCTCGACAGGCGTTTAGTGAAGCGCAGCATGTCTTCCTGAGGGACCCCGAGTATCATTCCACTATTACTGACACATCCATGGAGGATTCAAGAACATCATGACAGTAAACACTTGACTTGCACTGTTTACAAATGGACATAAAATATTCATGTATATTTTTTTTGCCTCCACAGGTGAAAAGTAAACTTGTGTGACTGAGAAACTTACTGGATTTGTTTTCCTCCTAGTTTTCATCATAAGTATTTTTCCAGTCAGATTAGATCAAGTTACCCTGATATTGTAGAATGTAGTACTTTATTTTCTGACAAAGTAGTAACTGTACACTTGTTTGAAATTCTCTTGAATACAATGACCATGTCTCATCACCCTATGCTCATAACTTGACCAGAAATATTTTTCAAAGGAGTTAGCATTTGGTCTGGCACAGGCATTAATGAGTTAGAATGGATCCTTTTAAGGTCACCAAATTGTTGTGTGCAAGTTGAAACTTACTTACCTAGGCACCTGACACAAAGTGGAGAACATAACAAGTCATCAATAAATAACTGTTTAATGAACAGATGCACTGCTCTACTATTCAGGGAACTTTCCCTGCTATCATCCATGGGATGCCGTACCTTGAGTATAACAGCCAAACTGCACCAAGTTAGTGGCTCTTCTAATTATCTCTACAGTGTTTTGTGTGTGTGTGTGTGTGTGTGTGTGTGTGTATGTGTGTGTGTGTGTGAAAATTGTAAAGATATTTCACGTGGTGGGGGGACGGTCAGGCAGTAGCACAGTGGGTTAAAAACACTTGGCGAGAAGCACAAGGACCAGTGTAAGGATCCCAGTTCAAGCCCTCAGGTCCCCACCTGCAGGGGGTTTGCTTCACAGGTGGTGAAGCAGGTCTGCAGGTTTCTGTCTTTCTCTCCCCCTCTCTGTGTCCGCTTCTCTCTTGATTTCTGTCGTACCCAACAACAACAGCAATGACAACAACAATAATAATGACAACAATAAGGGTAACAATAAGGGCAACAAAATGGGGAAAATGTCTTCCAGGAACAGTGGATTCACCAAGCCCCAGCAATAACCCTGGAGGCAAAGCGGGAAGCAATTACAGAAGCCAGACCTTCTACCTTCTGCAACCCTCAACGACCCTGGGTCCATGCTCCCAGAGGGATAGAGAATGGGAAAGCTACCATGGGAGGGGGTGGGTTATGGGGATTGGGTGTTGGGAATTGTGTGGAGTTGTACCCCTCCTACCTTATGCTTTTGTTCACTAATCCTTTCTTAAATAAAAAATTTTAAAAAAAAAGACATTTCAAGTGATGTTTAAATGAGATATGTAATTAAATTATATAGAAAATAACATTTATAATAAAATTTTACACATATACACATATAATTGAATGGGATGAACAATTCAGATGCATACAGTAGTTTCAGGCTTACAATATAAAGATTTAGCATTTGTGTATATTGTAAAATAATCATCAAGAGTGGAGAGTAGATAGTATAAAGGTTATGCAAAGAGACTCTCATGCCTGAGGCTCCAAAGTCCCAGGATCAAACCCCCACACTACCACAAGCCAGAGTTGAGTGCTCTGGTAAAAACAAAAAAATTCATCAAGATAATTCCATCATTGTGTAGTAGCATATATAGCTAAATTACTTTTCTGTGGTATAAAGTTTTAAGATCTACTTAGTGAGCACCTTTCAAATATGCATGTAGATTTTTTTTACAATAGTCAATTTGCTATTTGTAAATCTCAAAGAATGTGAGATACATCACTATCAACTGATAGGACAATAACAGTGGTCTATGTCCAGTGAGTCAAGCCAATGTCTCAAAGTGTGGTCGACTCCAGTTGTTTCCCATCTGAGTGTTAATTCCTCCAAGGAGTAACAGTTAACAAGTTATAGGAGTTCTTCTTTTTTACATATGGGGAAGGTCCTCAAGGTAGAGAAATCTATAAATTCTGAGATTGGAAATTGAGAATTTGTGGGGGGCCGAGTGGTGGTGCATCTGGTTGAGTTTACATGATAACAATGCACAAGGACCCAGGTTTGAACCCTTGGTCCCCATCTCCAGGGGGAAAGCTTTGTGAGTGGTGAAGTACTGTTGCAGGTGTCTCTCTGTCTCTCTCCCTCTCTGTTACCCTCTACCCTCTCCATTTCTAGCTGTCTCTATTTAATTAATAAATAAAGATAATAAAAAATGAATTTGTAGTCATTTATATCAGCTTAGTCTTCATTAAGATTGTGTTTGAGTTTCCTCTCTGCCATTTGTTCAGTTTTTCACAATCTATTTATGTAAAAAGGTGACTATAAAAGATTTTAGGCACTCATGATTTTCTGTTAAGCTGAAAATTAACATGGACGTTAAATTTAGTATAACCTGGGGCTGACTTCAGCTTTAGCAGAAGGCACAATTAGGGTTTCTGATAGACACAAAAGATTTTGATATTAAGCCTCTGGTTTCTGAATCTCAACTTGAACTCACTATTTGTGTTCCATGAACACCTGCCTATGTTCTTACAAATGTATTTTACTAATTTCCAGGATTTCTTCGGGCCTAGACTGCTTCCATGTTTGCTCCAAACATTTCTATTGGGCTTCTAAAATTATTTTAAAATGTTTTATTTCTTTATTTTTGGATAAAGATAAAAATTGAGAGGGAAGGGTGAAGTAAAGAGGGAGAGGGAGGTGAGGAAGAGGGAAGACAGGGAGAGGGAGGAGAGGGAAACGGAGGAGAGGGAAAGGGTAGGGAGCCTGAGTAGGGTGAGGGATGGGGAAAATTTGGAAACTGGGAAAGGGATTCTGGGACACAGCAAGTAAGGAGAAGCATCTTCCCAGCTGGACAGGTCACTCCCAGTTGCCACTGCCACGTTTTCCCAGTTCTTCTTTATCCTTTCCTGAGGATTTATACCAACATCCTACTTCCTAAATAAGGCTCAAGCTTTTTTTTTCTTTAATATTTATTTATTTATTCTCTTTTGTTGTCCTTGTTGTTTTATTGTTGTAGTTATTATTGTTGTCATTGTTGGATAGGACTGACAGAAATGGAGAGAGGAGGGGAAGACAGAGTGGGGGAGAGAAAGACAGACACCTGCAGACCTGCTTCACTGCTTGTGAAGCTATTCCCCTGCAGGTGGGGAGCTCGAACCAGGATCATTATGCCAGTCCTTGTGCTTTGCACCACCTGCACAAGGCTCAAGCTTTTAAGAAAGCCTTCTGATGTTAGAAATTACACCTAATAATCTAAATATGTTAACAATATAACCCAGAAACTCCACTTCTTTAGATACAGGTTAAATAAAAATTTATCAACACAGGTGTTCCCATAGCACTATTCTTCTTCTAGCGTTTGCCCCATAGAACTATGATGCGTATGAACAAGTCAGAAATGGACCAAATTTACAGCAGTTGCCTATTCTTAACTCCTGTTATTGACAGAAATAATACAGTCATCATTTTCTATGTTGAAAATGAAATATGTACTAATGATATTATGTTTTTTTCTGGATTGCCTTCCCCTGGCTTTTGACAAAAGAAGAAAGATTTTTAAAGATGTTTTTCTGTGTGTCTATTGACATTTGGGGGCTTTAAACTTCTTCAACTCCAACTTTGAAATATATGAAAAAGAAAACCCAGAAGCTAACTGCCATGTCGATCTTTGACTCTCTAAGTCCCTTGCTGTTCTGCTTACTTTCTCCCACCTTTTAGAGTTTTCTTATGCTAGTTCTATATTTAGTGTTCAAGGATTTTTATAGTTAGTAAGAAGGACTGAAAATTTCATATAGAGCTGGAGTGATAGAATGAGCATGGTGAGTAGGACTTATTTTGGGTCTCAAGCCCTGTCACTAAGTTTTCTTGTACAAATTAAATCAAATTCAATATTCTTTTACTTTAGCTGTGAGAAGAAAGTATATGTTATTAAGCATAACAAAATTCTGTGTGTATACTATTTTATGCACAGTATAAAATATTTACACCCATGTATAAATACATATATATATATATATAGAGAGAGAGAGATTATTTTTACACTACCCCAAGATTTCATTATTGATCATTACATCTATTTGAACCTGATTTATAACATCCATAGTCTCTATTTATTTTGTATGTTTCTGTTTATCTTAAGGTACTTTTAAAAACATTGTTAGTTGTGGTCAGGGATATAGCTCAACAGGGAGAGTGAGGGATTCACATGACAGTCCAGCAGGATACAGTAGTCTTGATTGAAAGCCTTCTTCATTAAGCTGAAAATTAACATGGACATTAAATTTAGTATAACCTGGGGCTGACTTCAGCTTTAGCAGAAGGCACAATTAGGGTTTCTGATAGACACAAATGCAGAAACAACAAATGATACCATGAAAGAAAACACTAATTATCTCAAGGTTATTAGAGAGCTGAAAGCTGAAATAGTTGAGCTAAGAACACAACAAGCTGAACAAGCTGAAACAGTATCAGAACAGGGTAACAAAATAGATGAACTCCAGAAAACAGTAGAGGGGAGAGAGAATAGAATAAAGAAGGCAGAAGACAGAATTAACAAGATCTGGGATGAATTAGAGACAACTAAAAAATAAGTAAGAGATCTCAAAAGGAGATTAAGAAATACTGAAAGCAACAACAGAGATATATGTAATGACTTCAAAAGAAATAATATATGCATTATTGGCTTACCAGAGGAAAAAAGAGAGGGAGGAGAAGAAAGCATTCTTCAGGACATAATAATTGAGAACTTCTCTAGTCTAGACAACATAAAAGACATAAAGATTCAAGAAGCCCAGAGGGTTCCAAACAGAATTAAACAGACTTAAAAACACCAAGACACATTATATTTAAGGATAAAGAAAGGATTCTGAAGTCTGCAAGAGAAAAACAAAGAGTCACCTATAGAGGAAAACCAATAAGGTTAGCAGCAGACTTCTCCACACAAACACTATAGGTCAGAAGAGAATGGTAAGATATCTATTGAGTGCTCAATGGAAAAGGCTTTCAACCAAGACTACTGTATCCTGCTGGACTGTCATTCAGACTAGATGGAGCCATAAAAACCTTCTCATAAAAGCAACTGTTGAAAGAATCAACTATCACCAAGCCTGCCCTGAATGAAATTATGAAAGGTCTCCTATAAACATACCACAAAATATGCCATCTTTCAGAACACTCTAAAAATCTACAATAATGGCTTTAAATCTCTTCAATCTATGATATCAATAAACATCAGTGACCTGAATTCACCTATTAAAAGGCACAGAGTAGGAAGATGGATCAAAAAACATAACCCAACAATATGCTGTCTACAAGAAACCCACCTAATTCAACAAGACAAACATAGACTCAAAGTGAAAGGATGGAAAAAGATCATACAAGCCAGTGGCCAACAGAAAAAGGGCAGGAAGAGTATTCTCATATCTGACACAACAGACTTTAAAAGAAATAAAATTTAAAAAGATAGGGATGGACACTACTTAATGCTCAGAGGATCAGTCAATCAAGAGGACTTAACAATTATTGACATCTACGCACCCAATGAGAAGCCATCTAAATACATCAAACATCTACTGAGCTACAGCAATATATTAACAGCAACACAGTAATAGTAGGTGACTTCAACACCCCACTCTCTCAACTTGACAGACCATCCAGGCAGAAAAATCAATAAAGAAATAAGGGAGCTAAATGAGGAGATAGATAAACTAGAACTATTGAACTTTTTCAGAGTCATTCACCCCAAGAAACTGGAATACACATTCTACTCAAGTCCACATGGGTCATTCTCAAGGACAGACCATATGTTAGGCCACAAAAACAGCACCAGCAAATTCAAGAGCATTGAAATCATCCCAAGCATCTTCTCAGATCACAGTGGAATTAAACTAATACTTCATGATCAACAAAAGATTAGTAATAGTCCCAAAATGAAGAAGCTCAACAGTACACTACTTAACAACTACGGGGTCAAAAAGGAAATAAAGGAAGAAGTCAAAATTTTTTGAGAATGAAAATGGAGATACAAGCTATCAAAATAGTTGGGACACAGCTAAGGCAGTACTGAGAGGGAAGTTCATAGCATACAAACA
Source organism: Erinaceus europaeus (assembly GCF_950295315.1). NCBI lineage: Eukaryota > Metazoa > Chordata > Mammalia > Eulipotyphla > Erinaceidae > Erinaceus > Erinaceus europaeus. Next base: position 59,603,233 of record NC_080178.1, on the reverse strand, counting down.
CACATTAGGAAACAAGAAAAGGCACAAATAAACAAGCTGATTGCACACCTTAAAGACCTAGAAGGAGAAGAAGAAAGGAACCCTAAAGCAACCAGAAGGATATAAATAACTAAAGTTAGGGCAGAAATAAATAACATTGAAAATAAAAAGCCATACAAAGGTCAATGAAAGTAAATGTTGATTCTTCAAAAGAATGAACAAAATTGACACACCTTTCACCAGACTCACAAAACAAAAAAGGGAGAAGACCCAAATAAATTGGATTGTAAATGAAAGAGAAGATAGCACAACAGACACCACAGAAATTCAACATATCATGCGAGACTTCTATGAACAACTATATTACACCAAGCTAGAGAATCTGGAAGAAATGGACAATTTCCTAGATACCTACGAACTTCCAAAATTAAATAAAGAGGAACTAGATAATATAAGCAGGCCCATCACAGCCAACAAAATTGAAACAGTTATCAAAGACATTCCCAAGAATAAAAGTCCTGGACCAGAAGGTTTAACAAATGAATATACAAAATTCTACAAAAATTCTAAAAAGCCTTCAAGAAAGAGTTAATGCCTCTATCAGAAGCAATTACAGAAGCCAGACCTTCCACCTTCTGCATTCCACAATGACTCTGGGACCATATTACCAGAACGTTAAAGAATAGGAAAACTATCAAGGGAGGGGGATGAGATATGTTGTTCTGGTGGTGGGAATTGTGTGGAGTTGTACCCCTCTTATCTTATGGTTTTGTCAGTGTTTCCTTTTTATAAAAACAAATTTTTAAAAGTCTTCTGGAAGATTGAAGACAGAGGAATACTCCCTCCTGACTTTTATGAAGCCAACATCACTCTGATACCAAAAGCAGAGAGGGACACAACCTAAAAAGAAACTACAGACCAATATCTCTGATGAGTATAGATGCTAAAATATTGAACAAAATTCTAGCCAACCAGATGCAGCAGTATATTAAAAAGATATTCATCATGACCAAGTGGGGTTTATCCCAGGCATACAAGGTTGGTTTAATATACGTAAATCAATCAATGTGATCCACCACATCAATAAAATCAAGACCAAAAACCCCATGGTCATTATCAATACATGCAGACAAAGCCTTCGAAAAAATACAACATCCATTTATGATCTAAATGTTACAAGAAATGGGAATAGATGGAAAATTCCTCAAGATAATGGAGTCTTTATATAGCAAACCTACAGCCAACATCATACTCAATGGTAAAAAACTGGAAGCATTTCCACTCAGATCAGGTACTAGACAGGGCTGCCCACTATCACCATTACTATTCAACATAGTGTTGGAAGTTCTTGCCATAGCAATTAGGCAGAAGCAAGGAATTAGAGGCATACAGATTGGAAGAGGAGAAGTCAAATTCTCCCTATTTGCAGATGACATGATAGTATACATAGAAAAACATAAAGAATCCAGCAAGAAGCTTTTGAAAATCATCAGGCAATACAGTAAGGTGTCAGGCTACAAAATTAACATTCAAAAGTCTGTAGCATTCCTCTATGCAAACACTAAGTTAGAAGATGAAATCCAGAAATCAATTCCTTTTACTATAGCAACAAAAAAAAAGCAATAAAATATCTAGGAATAAACTAACCAAAGAAGTGAAAGACTTGTATACTGAAAATTATGAGTCACTACTCAAGGAAATTGAAAAAGACATATTTGTGTGGAGTTGTACCCCTCCTACCTTATGGTTTTATTAATTTATCCTTTTTTAAATAAAAAATAAATTAAAAAAAGACACCAACAAATGGAAAGATACTCCATGTTCATGGGTTGGAAGAATTCACATCATCAAAATGAATATACTACCCAAAGCTATATACAAATTTAATGCTACCTCAATCAAGACCCCAACCACATTTTTTAGGAGAAAAGAACAAATTCTATAAATGTTTATCTGGAACCAGAAAAGACCTAGAATTGCCAAAACAATCTTAAGAATATAGAACAGAACTGGAGGCATCAAATTGTATTATAGGGCCATTGTCATCAAAACTGCTTGGTATTGGGACATGAATAGACACACTGACCAGTGGAATACAATCGAGAGCCCAGAAGTAAGCCCCCACATCTATGGGCATCTAATCTCTGACAAAGGTGCCCAGACTATTAAATGGGGAAAGCAGAAGAACACAAATGGTGTTGGAAAAATGGGTTGAAACATGCGGAAGAATGAAACTGAACCACTATATTTCACTAAATACAAAAGTAAATTCCAAGTGCTTGCAAGGACTTGGATATAAGACCAGAAACTATCAGATACTTAGAGGAAAATATTGGCAGAACTCTTTTCTCCATAAATTTTAAAGACATCTTCAATGAAACACATCCAATTACAAAGAAGAGTAATGCAAGCATAAACCTATGGGACTACATCAAATTAAAAAGCTTCTGCACAGCAAAAGAAACCACTACCCAAACCAAGAAACCCCTCACAAAATGGGAGAAGATCTTTACATGCCATACATCAGACTAGAGGCTAATAACCAAAATATATAGAGCTTACCAAACTCAACAACAAGAAAACAAATAACCCCATCCAAAAATGGGGTGAGAACATGGACAGAATATTCACCACAGAAGAGATCCAAAAGGCCGAGAAACACATGAAAAAATGCTCCAAGTCTGTGATTGTCAGAGAAATGCAGATAAAAACAATAATGAGGTAACACTTCACTCCTGTGAGAATTTCATACATCAGAAAAGGTAACAGCAGCAAATGCTGGGGAGGTTGTGGGTTCAAAGGAACCCTTCTGCACTGCTGGTGGGAATGTCTGGAGAACTCTCAGAAGGTTAGAAATGGACCTATCCTATGATCCTGCAATTCCTCTCCTGGGGGTATATCCTAAGGAACCCAACACACCCATCCAAAAAGTTTTGTGCATGCATATGTTCTTATTGCAGCACAATTTGTAATAGCCAAAACCTGGAAGCAAACCCAGGTGTCCAACAACGGATGAGTGACTGAGCAAGTTGTGGTATATATATATACAATGGAATACTACTCAGCTCTAAAAAAAATGGTGATTTCACCGTTTTCAGCCGATCTTGGATGGACCTTGAAAAATTCATGTTAAGTGAAATAAGTCAGAAACAGAAGGATAAATATGGGATGATCTCACTCTTTGGCAGAAGTTGAAAAACAAGATCTGAAGAGAAAACACAAGTAGAACCTGAACTGGAGTTGGTGTATTGCACTGAAGTAAAAGACTCTGGGGTGGTGTGGGGGAGAGAATAGGTCCAAAAAGGATGACAGAGGACCGAGTGGGTGTTAAATTGTTATGTGAAAAACTGAGAAACGCTACGTACAAACTATTGTATTTATTGTCAAATGTAAAACATTAATTCCCCAATAAAGAAATTAAAAAAAAAAAACATAGCCTCCAGGAGCAGCAGTCGTTGCAGGCACCAAACCCCAGAGAGGAAAAAAAAAAAGTCATGGAATCACTACCACCATTGGTCAAGAGAGATAATATTCTTTTCATTCTAAAAGTTCTTTTGTATTTATTTTTGATACATCCATGGTCCCAACCTCGGTAACCACTAATAACATGATTTCTGTCCCTAAAGCTTTCCTCTTTTTTAATGTCACATTAATGAGATACACAATTTGTAGTCTTTTGAGTTTAGACTCTGAGTTTAGGTGCATGCATTGCAGTTCACCCATGTTGCTGTATTGTAGAGAAGTATTCCATAATGTGATGCAGCACAAATTGCTCATCTGTCTTCTACTTGATGGATGTTTGAAAGGTTGTTTCCAGGTTTTTATGACTATGGATAAAAGTATTGCAAAGATTTGCATACATTTTTTGTCAACATATATATTTCATTTCTTATGGATAAATACCCAAGAATTAACTTCTGTGTTATATTTCATACTTGTTTAACATTATAAGAAACTACCAAGCTGTTTTACAGAATGGGTATACAAATTTTCAATTTTCATCTGGATCTCATGCTATTATTTGTAGATCTTACTTAGTCATTCTAATAGCATACAGCAGCATCTCCTTATGGTTTTAATTTTCTTCTACCTCAAAACATTGCAATTTTTAAAACACTTCTTAAAGCTTTAGTATCATTAAAATCATATCACTGCTGAAATTATTGGAAGTTAAAATACTGGATTTAATAAGTTTCTTCTTCAAGGTATATAAATCAGTGTTCCCATCTTAATAATCAAGTTTTGTGTTGAGCTTCTTTTATGCTTTTACAACTTTTACCCACTAGGTGGCAACTGCTCAATTGCCTGGAACTGCCAAATAGCTCAAAGAAGGAAATTGTTCTGTTATAAAAGGATAAGGAGTCAGGCTATGAATTATGAAGTGCCTTGCTCCATGATTGCATACAAAAAGGAAAATGACAACACTTCTCTGACTGCCAAGTGGAAGCTAATCATAACCTAATGTGTATGCTTTCTAGGTCATTTCAATCTAAGTTTGGAATATTCAAATGTGACTGAACACAGTATATAAAAATATAAACAAGGTGTTTTATAAACATAAGTCAGTGGAATATGGTGAAAAATACTTTTATAACAAACACCATTTAAAGACTTGATTTAATTTCTCAAGATAGCCTATACTTTCCAAGACTATCTTTTGAAATAGATGTTTATGTTTTAAGATACCATGGTATACATTTTTCTAGAATAGCTATAGATAAACTGAGAGTTGACTAATGTTTTTGCTTGCTGCTGCATTTAAACACTGTATAAGATTCTTGTATAAACTCATTTTATTCATTAATCAACTATCTACTAAATTTCTATTATGTCCCTTTTATGACGATAATGATGATAGCATTGTACACTACGTTCCAAAATTTACTTTAAGATGTTTACAAATAATATACTACTTAGCCCTTACTACTTACATGTGCCTAAGATATTCCTATCTGTACTTTATTACTTATAGATGGAGGCTTTGTGCCAATTGAATTCACCATGGTTGAGAGAAAAATCATTTTTTAAGGTATATCTAGATGAAGAGTATGCTGGAAATGTCATTTTTGTGTCATTCTTTGTAGCCATGTGGCATGCAATCAAACCAGATATTTTCATTTCCACAGTAGAGGACAACATTAAGCAGCTGAAAGTCTCCAAGTCAATCGTCAGGACATCTGTGATGATCACAAGGAGAGGTGGAGGGGACAGTTTGAGCCAGAGGCTCATACATGATGAGTTGTGTTTCTAAAGAAAGTCATATACTGCCTGATAGTCTCTTATTTATAATTTAGCCTTTGAAACCTTTTTTACTAGATCTCCTAACTTGGAGTGGTAGTATTCTGTCACTCCTTCCTAACTTATTAGGCATGGTACTGCTAAAAAAAGGCATTTCTGAAAGGGGGTGGGGGCAGGCAAAATAACCAAATGAAGGCAGCACTGCCTGCTTAAATAGATTACAATGGATATATTATATAATGTTGGACAAATATTCATAGAAAACAGCCTTTAATTCATATACCTACAACAGTACGTGAAGCAAAAAATAAACCACCTGGAAGAGAGGGTGATGGAATAACACACAATTACCTTAGTTTGAAGTAACAAGTCCTATGTGAGATTCCGAGAGGGGGAAGAGGGAGTGTTTTATCAGACCCTGAGCTCTGAAATCCTGCAAGCTTGCTAGTGCATGGTAGGAACAAGACACAAAGACTTTAAGATGCGATATACTGAAATCATACTGCAATTTTGGGCAGCTGTAGACATTAACTCCTTTGGACCAAAGCCACTGTCTGCGAGCACCCAGCAAGACAGATGGCCCTTTCCCAGCTGCAATGCTATTGTAGCAGCTTAGGGGCAAAAGTTCCACACCAATGGTGGAAGGTACACATAATCTCTCAGCTTGGGCTTGGTAGCAGCTCAGTCCATTCTGCGGTGGTATATTTGTCCAGGGCTGACAACTACCTGAAACTTATAGCCTTGTACCATCTAAGCCTAAAGGTTCTCTTTCCCTGATGCTTACGTTCCTAATCAATTAATCAAATTACAGCAAACTTTATCAGTCAAGACTATAACCTGGAAGGTTAAACAAAGATAACACCTACTAACAACTGCTCCTGGTATGACCCTGTGGCACTGGGAAGAGCTAAGCTGCTGGAGTAATGAGGAGGAATTAGGCACCTCTGCCTGTATCTACTACCTAGATCAGTTTCTTAGCCTTGCCAAGGAGACTGCAAAGCAGAGACAAGCTGTGCTGTATGTGTCTAGGATTAGTTTGGTTTCCTACAAATGAGTTCTGCCAAGCCTACAAGAAGTGCCGGGAGAGCCTGAGGGTGCTTCTTCCCGAGCAAGTGCTCTCTGGGTTGGAGAGAACTCAACTGGAGCCAACCTAGGATGCTGCGTGGGAGAGCCAACCTAGGATGCTGCACAGGAGACAGACTCTGGAACTCTCGGAGTCGAAGGCAATCCCAAGTGTGTTAAAACAGAAAAGCAAGTATATATATACTCGCCAAGTAGGGTGGAAACAGGATGTGACGTATAGAGGGTGGAGCGAAAAGAGACTGGTGGAAATCAGGGTGACTAAGAGAGGGGGCGGAGCAAAAAGACATTGTGAACCAGTGGGGATTAAACCAATGCCCTACAGGCAGGGCGGTTCCTAGGTAACTGGTTATGTAAATAGACCGCAGGGATAAGCAGGGGGAAGCTGGCGTACTGCCCAACAAAGAAGGACTTATTATCATGACTTTTCCAGCAATTCCAAAATATGGAAGGTAAGGAAATACTCCCTTACACTCTTTATGAAGTCAACATTACTCCTATACCAAAAGTTGATAGAGATACCACAAAAAAAAAGGGAGAAAGGAAAGAAAAGAAAACACCGACATCCCTCATTAATAGTGATGTTAAGATTCTGAACAAAGCCTCAGCAAAGCAAATCCAACAAGTCATTATGAATATTGTACATCATGACCAAGTTCAATATATCCTGAGGATGCGAGAAAAGCACAACACTCATGAGTCCAATGTGATCTACCAAATCAACAACAGGAATACTAAAACTGCAGTTATCTTAATAGATACAGAGAAGCATGTGACAATGTTCTCATAGAAAATTCCATATAAAACAGCCTCTGCAGTTGCTTCTCTGAATCTTCTTACTATGACACTACATGTCTTGATAGATACCTTGTTTTCTGACATAAACTAATCTAGGTTTGTATTTGTATAAATAATTATCACATCAGATTTTGCCTTGAAAAATCAAAGTCCTTTCAAGGATCCTAGACTTTTCATTGTGGAATCACAATGGAGAAACTAGATATGTTCAAAGCCATATAAGCCTCTATCTTCCATGAACACTTGTTTTTTTCTGACAGTAAAATATATCAAGACTCATTCTAAACTTATTTACAATTCAAATTTTACTTAACTTTATCAACATTACAAGAACCTGAGTTTTCATCTTAATTCTGCCAGTTAACTGCAGAACAAATTACATAATGTGTAACTACTTTAAATATTCAATTCTATAGCTGAACACTCACAATTAATCAAATGAGCCTTGTATTGAGCACTCAGAAATACTAATATCTAATATACCACTAACTTACCATTTGCAAAACTTACCACTTGCTTATTATAAGTAAAAATGGTGAATGAAAGCTATAGAATTCTTAATTCCAAAGTGGATATTCTGTAAATTTCTAATTAGACACAGCTAGCAAGATTTACTATAATAGATAAAACAGAATGGTTAGTAGTTTTACCATAAACTTTGAAGGTTAGAATATTAAGTTCCTTTACTTTCTCACCTCTAATCATATAAACAGTATCTTCCAGAATATAAGATCCACTCTACTGTAAGGCTTTCTTTAGGTAAAATGCAAGTCAAAGACAGTCCCCTCTGACTCATTCCTTTCCTTGAACTGGACTGGCTCAGTCAAATATTTCCATTGTAGAAGTGATAAGGCAGAAGAACCCACACAGTCACACAGCATTAGAAGCCTCTCAGAGAAATCACTTCCTTCTCTTGAGGAAAAGATAGGCAAAATTCTCCTCTTTGTTCAGACTTTCCCTTAATTAAGGCTGTTAGGGACAGGAAAATTCTCTGAAGTGAGTGTTCATACTGCTCTACCTTTTGAAAAGCAATGGCTTTAGTAGGGAAGAGATGTTTTTTTAAAAATCTATGTTCCTTAAGTAGGAATCCAAAGCAATGTGATTAAAGTGGCTGACCACTGGGATGGATGTTCATTGATGAGACACAAAGAATCAATGATATTTTTTGCTAAGGGTGGTGGTCTGCTGCCTTAAATGGGATCCACCTATGGTCAGGATCTAAAAGCAAAGTCAGACTCCCACCCCTTCTCCAACAAATTCTTCAAGCTGGTCCAGCACTTTGTGAAACTGAAACTGATTCTGTGAGCTTTTATGCCCAACATTTCTCTTGGGTGACTCTTGAATTTCCATTGCTTTTGCATTCTCCACAGTTCTCTTTTATTCTGCTCATTTCTTCATCTAGAGAGCTTCAGATCCTCATGGGTTGACCTTTTTTTTTTCCCTTGTGTCCTACTCTAGCTGTATCCAATTACTTTTTTTTCTGTTGCACATATTGTTCCTTCTGCATTGAAAGCACTTTCTTCTCTACATTATCCTTCCTTTAAAACTTCCACTGCTCCTCTATAAATTTTCTCTACAACCCTATGTCATCTATATTACAAAGGAGAAATATTCATTCATTCAGTTGCACATCTTACCCAATTTAGACTTCTTTTTAATTTTTAATTTATTTATTTTTCCCATTTGTTGCCCTTGTGGTCTTTTTATTGTTATTGTAGTTGTTATTGTTGTTGTTATTGATGTCATCATTGTCTGGTAGGACAGAGAGAAATGGAGAGAGTAGGGGAAGACAGAGAGAGGGAGAGAAAGACAGACACCTGCAGACCTGCTTCACCGCCTGTGAAGCGACTCCCCTGTAGGTGGGGAGCCAGAGGCTCAAACCAGGATCATTTTGCCAGTCCTTGCACTTTGCGTCACATGAGCTTAACCCACTGTGCTACCACCTGACTCCCTCCTAATTTATACTTCTATCATCCCACTTAGTATGGAAATTATGCACCTATATTTATGCTTCCTTTATAATATTCTGAGCCTCATAACTTAATATGTTGATTTAATTTTCTTTTCCCAATTCTTATTTGAAGACATTCATGATTATTTGGACTTCTTGCTAATGTTGGAGATCTTTTACAGAGCACCCACTAAACAATATAAGTGCAATCAAAACTCTGCCAAGATTTAAGATAAGGAGAGATACTAAATACAAGACACAGGACATAGCTAACTTCCAGACTGCAGACCACCAAGATAGTGTGGCTATTTGATTAAGACCAAAATTTTAATTAACTCACTAGTTTGTTAATTAATAAAGTTGATAAGTTCCCCTTCCTTCAGACTTCTCACGTTCTTTGCTGTGAGAGACTCCACCCATAATCAAAATAGTCAGAATCTAGCACATGACATGAAACATAATAGACAGTCAAAAGCTATTAATTGAGTAGATGGATGCAAGAGTAGGCTGCGTATCAGCTCTAAAAATCCCATTGTCATAGTGACATAATAATACTGACCAGGATCATAATATATGTGCATACAGCCCTGGGTTACTTTGACTATTTGTCTCCTCTGATACTACAAAAGCTCCAGAAGGAGAAAGTTCCTCACTCTTTAGATAAATACTGTTGCATATTACAGAAGCCAGACCTTCCACCTTCTGCATCCTAAAAGAATAGAAAAATAATAGGAAAGCTATCAATGGAGAGGATGGGATATGGAGTTCTGATGGTGGGAACTGAGTGGAGTTGTACCCCTCTTACCCTATGATTTTGTTAGTGTTTCCTTTTTATAAATAAAATAAAATAAAATAAAAACTGTTGCTTGCCAGTAAATCAGCAGAGATTCAGTGACATGATTATTCCATAGTAAAGCAGACAGAATAAATATATAATTATGTAAAATTTCTCAAATCTGAGCCTTCTGACTTTCCTCTTCCAGTCTTCTTTTTGTTACATGCTCAATGACTCAGGATAGCTCCACTGAGAAGAACTGAAAATGGTGCCAAGAAACATGGTTTTCTAGATTCAGAATGAGTTTGGTCCTATGGCTTCTGTACAGAATTACTGAGAATATAATTCAGGAGAGTGAAACAGAGACATAAAAGAAATTATCTGTGCACAACACCTTGCAAAATTCTCTATATGTTTGCTTTTGCACTCTCTTGTAAAGTGGAGATGTAGAAACTGCTGCCTTTTCATAGTGATTGTTGGGTAGATGCGACCTGACACTGGCTTTTCTTAGTGTTTCTAAAAAGGCTACTAATAAATATCCAGCCTCAAGTTTCCCTCAACCTGCAGGCCTTCTTTTATGGCTACAGTGACCCTGACTGACCCAAAGCTTTGTAAAGCACACATAAACCCCACTTAAGCTTCATCTCCTGTTCTTCAAACCCTGCTAAAGAGCAGAAAGGCATTTTAGGACAGTTTTATTTTCAGTTTCCTATCAACATCTCAATCCAAAGGAAAGATATATTATAGAATCTTTCTTATTTGCACTTTTTTTTCCTTCTCAATCTCATTATCAAATTGTAGCAGAGTGTTAAATACAAAGGTTTTCAGGAAATAGTAGTGATGATTTTTGTTTGTTTGTTTTCTGTTTGGGTTTCTCTACCTCATTTCCATTTCCCAGTTGTCAAATGATTTCTATTTTTATTTTATTCTTATTTGGAAACAATAGCAATAATAGATAATATTCCAGAGTTAGTGTCTTGTCAAGCCTGGGATGATAATAATACTCTTTATGTTCAAAGTATTTTATAAAGAGCTCTTTCTCAGGGGTCGGTCAGGTAATGGATGGTGCACTTGGTTGAACACATGAAGAACCAGGTTCAAGTTCCAGTTCCCCACTTGCAGGGGGCAACTTCAGTGCTGTCTCTTTCCCTCACTATCTCCCTTTCCTCTCTCAGTTTCTCTTTTTTTCTATCAAACATAAGACAATTAAAAAATATTGGGAAGTTTTCTCATAAAAAAGAAAGTTCTTGGGTTAGGGAGACATCATAATGGTTATGCAAAAGACTGTCATGCCTGAGGTTCTGAGGTCCTAGGCTCAATCCCTAGCATGTAAACCAGAACTGAATAGTGCTCTGGTCTTTCTCTCTGTCTCTCTCTCTCTCAATAAAATAAATAAATAAAATATTAAAAAAGAAAAAATAGAAAGTTCTTTCACAGATTTTGTCTGAATCTCAAACTACCTCTATAGAAAAAATAGGGCATAAACCAGAAAGTCAGTATCAAGCCATCCAGTCTGATCAGATTAATGTATTGCCATAAACAAAGAGACCAGTTTAAATCTATGTTGAAGGGAGACTACGAGATCTTACACAGATAAACATACCAAGTTGAATAGAGTAATAATCAGTATAAAGAAATATCAGTGATAATTATAGATATTTTAGAAAATAATTGTGAATAACTCTTTCCTCTCCACTATTTGTGTATAGTAATTACAAATATAGGTTTGTAGGTGTGTGGAATTATTTATTTTATTTATATTTTTCCTCCAGGGTTAACACTGGGGCTCGATGCCTGAACTACGATCTACTGCTTCTGTGGCCATTTTTTTTTTCTACTTTTTGGATAGGACAGAGAAAAATTGAAGGGAAAGGGGGAGAGAAAGATAGACACCTGCAGACCTGCTTCACCGCTTGTGAGGTGACCCCCCTCTGCAGGTGGGGAGCTGGGGGCTCAAACCTGGATCCTTGCATGGGTACTTATGCTTTGTACTATGTGCGCTCAACTCAACCCCCTTATTTTAGTTTTTAAATTCACAGTGTACATAAGAAAATTTAAAATTTTAAATTAGTGACTAGGTTTTCTAGATAGAAATTACATCTATGTAGTGTTTAAAGTAGAATCTTAAAATGTCACTTTACATATGACACTTTAAAAATGACAAGCAAAATGTAAACCATCCCCTAGTTTAGCAGGTAAGAACACCTGGGCTATGAGTAAATCGAAGACCACAGAGGTGGCAAGTGGAAGACCTAGATCTAACAATGAATCTCTAGAGTTAGTGGACTAGGGAGTCAAGCAGTAGTGCAGCGAGTTAAGCGCACATGGTGCCAAGCGCAAGGACCAGCATAAGGATCCTGGTTTGAGCCCCCAGCTCCCTACCTGCAGGGGAATGGCTTCACAGTTGGTGAAACAGGCCTGGCAGGTCTGCAGGTGTCTGTCTTTCTCTCCCCCTCTCTGTCTTCCCATCCTCTCTCCATTTCTCTCTGTCCTAACAACAATGACATCAATAACAACAACAATAATAACTATAACAACAATAAAAAAAAGTTAATGGACTATGACAATAGTCACTCAGAAGACACTTTTGTCTAAAGGTTCAGTATCTTTTCTCTTAAAGAAAAGGGAATTTCTATTTTACAAATAGGTTTCAGCAATCTTGCAATAGACTATATTAAAACTTATTTTGATAAATAGATAATTTTTATATGTGAAATCTAAAAATGAGAGAGATTGGGAAACTTATAAATAACAAGAAAGTTCCCTTACTCTCTACTAATATCATTGTCACATATGGTGGATGGGCATTCATATTATGCTCTTTGCAGGAATTCTGAGCAGACGAAATAAGGAAGTCTACAGAGAGGTATGGAAACAACTTTTATTTCCAAGAGAAAACAGTTTTTCTTACTAAACTGAGAATGAGCACCAGGCATAGAAGTAAAGTCCTAATTTATCTTCAAAGTATGTCTCACTTGAAATGATATGCCTAAGTTGTTCATTCTCAGAAAATGCTCTTACTGTGTGTGAATTATCCTGGTGGGCAGCAGTTTCATATTACCATGTGCCAGGCAACATTCTCCAATTTAAGAAGGTGATTAGAAAATCGCTTCATTAAGCAATAGTTGCATTTGCCAGTGGCATTGCTGTGAGATAATTGAGCATGATAGGAGTTGTATCCCCAAGCTAAAAGCAAATCATGGGAGCCAAGGTCAATTATCATGTATTAATGCCTACAGTGAAAAGAGCTATTGTGATCAGCTTATGACATTACTACAAAATACTTAGTCTTAAATAGTAAAGCCTTTTATACTGCACTATAGTCATCACAGGTCTAGTACAGTTTGATTAAAGTAAAACCACCATGTTGAAAACCCATAATGATCAGAAATATTCAGTTATTGACCCGCATGGTAGTTAGAACACATTCAAAGACTTTCTTCCATAGTCTGCCACATGTCAGCAGACAGGTGTTCTACTTCTGTATTTTCAAATGGCAGATTTCTAAAATGCTGGCTAGGGCAAACAATTCTAATTTATCTTTTAAGTAATTATTTTAATTATTTATTTTCTTATTAACCTCTTGTTTTCAGAGCTAGGGTCTTTCACATGCACAATTTAACTCCTTTGTAATCATCTGTTTCACTGAGAGAGAGAAAAAGAGAGTGAAGAGAGAGGGGTATACTATATCACTAGAGCTTACCCTAGTGCTGTGACACTTCCACATGGTGCCAGAGCTTGACCCTGGGCTGAATACATGACAAAGCAGATGTCCTCCCTGGCAAGTCATTTATGTAGGCTTCTACTTAAGCTTTTACTTGTCACTGACTCATGGGCCCCTTGCAATATACCTAAGATAGACTTACTAGCTTTTCCAAAATGAAGACCCAAAATCTTTATCTGCAATATTCTTGCCTTCAGGTTCATGATTAGTCAACAATTTGCTCTGATTTCTATATTAACTCTTTTTCAGCCACCAGGTTCCAGATGATACCATAATGCCAACCTGACTGCCCTAGGCAGATGACCCTACTAATGAGTCCTGGAGCCCTGCCTCCCCAGAGCCCTGCCCCACTAGGGAAAGAGAGAGACAGGCTGGGAGTATGGATCAACCTGCCAATGCCATGTTCAGCAGGGAAGCAATTACAGAAGCCAGACCTTCAATCTTCTGCATCCCACAATGATCCTGGGTCCATACTCCCAGAGGGATAAAGAATAGAAAAGCTATCAGGGGAGGGGACTGGATATGGAGTTCTGGTGGTGGGAATTGTGTGGAGTTGTACCCCTCTTATCCTATGGTCTTGTCAATATTTCCATTTTATAAATAAAAATTTATAAAAAAGAAAACAGAGCAAATTCAAATGAATTCTGAAGATGAATGAAATGACTGATGATGGGAAGAGATAGGGGAAACCCCAAGGAGTAATGAGGCACTCCACACCCAAAGTTGATAACATACCTTCTTTTATTACCCTAATTCTTAGGAGAAAGAAGAGAAAATAGAGAATTGTTAATGCATTAGGAAAAGTGTAGCTTGACAGAAGTGTATCATATAGTGGTCCTCCATAGCCATATAAATGCAGGAAATAAACAACTTAGCTTGCTTTCTCTCTGTTTTTCTGATATCTAGTAGGTGTCACCTTTGGCCAAATCAAGTCAGAATCAAACCAGTGATGAAACACTAGGTGGATCAGAAAATACTGGTCAGTTCCTGGGCACTGAGAGGCAGGGAACAGGTAATTATTCTGAGTTGCTGGAGAAGAAAACAAACAAACAAAAAAAATCCCACCCTTTTACGTAGGAAATTTAAACTAGCTATTGCCCAATAAATTCATTGCAAATATTAAGTTAGACATAAATTTTACAGTGCAGCTTACAGCACAGAGAAGATGACCAATGGTTTGATATTATTTTTAATAGTAACTAAGTATTGAGAAGGGGATGCATATTCTTTATTAAAACCCAACAACCATCCAACAAGTTTACTCCTCAAGAATTTATTTTGTTTCTCCATATGAAAGCTGCTTTTTCTTCCTTATAAGAAAGGGTGACCATGAAGAGAGAGATAGAAGCCCTAGAAAAATAAGGTAGCTACTTATGTTTAGATGTGTAGGTCCTATAAATACAGTAAGATATTTCTGACAGGCACAATCCTACCCAGAGGGCATAAAAGTGGGCAGCTATCTACACTCAGATATTAAGATGCTGGGCACCTTCATTCTTCACCTCTAGCCCATGAAACATCCATATACTGCCTTCAAGTTAAGTCTACCTCTATATAATAACTTGATAGTTAATTTATATGTTGCTTGTCTTCCCCATACTTGCAGGGACCTGGAATCTCTGGTTTATCTTTCTATCTAATCATACTTAGAATAGACCCTGGATGCTGACACTAAATTAGATCCCCCACCTCACACACATAGAGAAGCAAGTGCACAAAAGTGGTTGAAACTTGAAGTAGAGGTGAACTCAGTGCAATCTGAAGCAGATGCTCAAGTACGAAAACAACAATCGTTGTTATTACTACAGCGAAGAATAATGGCAAAGCGGGGTAAAAATGGTAAATATTATGGTGATAACAGATACTATTATTTTGTATGAGTGAGTCTTTGTCATACATGCCTGTACTGAGGGCAAGCCTGCCAGCCTTCTATCCTGCCTCTGCATGCTGCCAATTTTATGTTTACAGTGACACTGCCAGCCAGATTCTGTAGCTTGGAAAAATATCTCTCAAAGAGTAGCAGCAATAGTCTCATGTCTCTGGAAAAAAAAATGTGTCAGATGCCAAGTGTTGAACAAACAAAAGAAAAGGCTAGATACAGTCACTTCTGGGAGAATGAAGTAAGAGTACATTCCCCAAGCTGGAAACTCTCAACTGACACAGGTACATTTACAGAGATCTCTAATAAAAATCTAGACACTCTAGTCAAGTGACATGTACATGAGCAGCCTAGAAATCAGAAATATTTTAGATTATATTTGATTTCCTGCTAATTACTACACAACCCAAAAAGCACACACACACACACACACACACACACACACACACACACACACACACACACACACTAGTCCTAACATCACCCACATCAGCAAAGGTCAAATGAGGCATCTAGACTTCCACCCTTGTCAGTCTATAAAAAGGTATTTCAAGCTTCTTCCTAGAATGATGTCAGAGATGTTCTGCTCCCATCTCTGCTGGCCAGGGATGGATCAATAAGAGCTTAGTAGGGAGACAAACCTCCCCATCTCATTCAGCAACAGTGAGAAGCCTTGCCTTCTTGGTGTCAACAGAGGCTGAGTGGGAAACACAGGTTTCTTCCTCCACTTGGCCATAATCTGTTGGCACATCCCTCTTCTTTTCTTCTACCTCACGTTTATAATATTCCGAAGGAACTTATTCAATACATTCAGAACTGGGAAGATCTAAGACTGGAAAAAAAAAAAAGACCCCAACACCAAGATGACAGTTGTTAAGGGCTAAAGAGGTGGCTCAGTGGTAGAACTCATACCTGGCATGTATAAGAGCCTCACTTCAATTTCCAGCCCATATAATAATAAGAAAGACAAAAATAAATAGAGAATTTTAAATGAACAAGTGTTCAACATAACAAATAGTTTTAAAGGACCATCATTAATGTGCAGTTAGTACTACCAGAAATAAACAGAGACATGTAAAAAATCAGCAAATATACAGATGGTTTCAACGCAGAAAAGAAGATATATAGAAAAATCAAATTGACATTTTAGAATTGAAAAAATAAGACAAATGAAACAAAAAATATCAGTGGATGGGCTCAGTAATGAAATGGAATCAATGAAAGAATCAGTGAGCTAGGGGATAAGACAACAGAAATTAACACAGAGAATAAACCATAACCTCCCCCTAATATATACGCCTGGTTTAGTACACATGTTACAATGCACAAGGACCTGGGTTCAAGTCCCCGGTAATCACCTGCAAAAGGAAAGCTTCTTAAGTGGTGAAACAGGGCTGCAGGTGTCTCTCTCCCTCACTATCACCCCCCTTCCATCTGGATTTGTATCTCTATCCAAAAAATAAATGAAGATAATACCAAAAAAATAAATGAAGATAATACCAAAAAAATAATAAAGAAACTTAGAGAAAGGAGAGTGAGAGACAGAGAGACCCCTGTAGCCCTGTTCACCACTTTCAAAGATTTCCCTTTGCAAGTGGGGACGGGGGGCCTTAACCCAGATCTTTGCACACTGTAACATGTGCACTCAACTAGATGCACTACCACCTGGCCCTGGGTTCAGATGGTTTCATTAGAGAATTCTAACAATTGTTCAAAAAAAAAAATAGGCAAATGTTATACATTATCTTACAGGAAATAGAAGAATGACTACTTCCCAATTCATTTCTATGATTACTTAAATGGTAAACTCCAGACTTTCTCCAAATATATATACTGGATTAGCACAATTATCTTAAAATTTCCAATAAGTATTTTGACAATTCTAGACAACAGTACTCTAAAGGTAATTTGGTAAGATAAAAGAACTGGAAATTAGATAAGTTTTGAATAATAATAAGTGGGAAGAATTATTTTAGCCCATTTTAAGGCATTATATATCTATAGTAACAAAAAGATAGTTCAATAGAAAAAAAGTAACCTAGATGCATAATACAGATAATGTATGCCCAAGTTATTTTTATAAAGGTTTAAATATGATGCAAATAGAAGAGGTAACCATTTTGACAAATGATGCTGCAATAATTGAAGTAGAACACCTATAAACAAAACCAAACAAACACCCCATTAACCTAAATATCGCTATACAAAAATGAACTCAAAATAGGTCATTGACTTTAATATAAAACTAGAAAGAGTTTACAAAATAAAACACAGGAGGATGTGAGTTGGCCCAGTTACACTCACAGAGAAACTGAATTGCCTGAGCTCTGTAAGACAGCCTGTGCTGTACTTGCTCATGGGTAGTTTTCACAGTGTAATCTAGTTGGTGTTATTTAAGGAGCTGGTAACATCTTGGGGGTGGAGTGGGGTGGGGGAGTGACTAAATTATTCCTTGACAAAATTATTGAAAATCTAGAGTCTGATATTTTTGTCCCTATTTTTTTACACACACACAAAGATCTTCAGTCATTAATATGTTAACTTTCAGCCATATTAAACTGTAAACTCTATTGGACTCAAACTTTTTAAAGGCTTCATTGACTGTTATTACTCTACATTCTTGTTATATCTAAAGAGACTGAAAAAAAAGTTTAAATATTAAAAAAAAATCCATAAGAAATAATTTCTGTAGGTTCTTCTGGGGAACATAGTTTGCTTGGTGTTTTAAATCTCACTGTAGAAATTGTGTAAATGGGAAAGGGGCAGCGGGTTAAGTGCAGGGTGGCACAAAGTGCAAGGACAGGTGTAAGGATCCTGGTTTGTGCCCCTAGATCCCCACCAGCAAGGGAGTTGCTGCACAGGAGGTGAAGCAGGTCTGCAAGTGTCTATCTTTCTCTCCCCCTCTCTCCATTTCTCTCTGTCCTGTCCAACAATAACAACAACAATAATAATAACTACAGCAATAAAACAAGGGCAACAAAAGGGAATAAACAAATATTTTTAAAAAAGAAATTGTATAAATGTGGAGTCAGCACAGGTCCTTTGCATTTTTCTTGCTCACTTGATCTAGGAAAGATCCATGGAATGTTTCACAGAGAAGTATGATAGGATCCATTGGGTCTTGTCCCTTTGAGAAAGGCTGGGCCCTGTGACAGGCAGTCTCTGTGCCCCTTGGTTAGTGCTGGTATGGTTCCGGGACCTGAGACCTGACCTCAGGCTCCTGTGTGTTATACTACTAGCACTTTTTGATTTAAGAAGCTGCTTCTGAGGTAGAAGATGCTATTTTTCCTAAATGTAAATTGTTACACTGCAAATTGTTAAATAAACTATTTTACGCTCTCAAAAATATTTAAAAAAAATAAAACACAGGAGGACTTTAAGACACATGGGTGGGCAGAGTATTCTTAAACATCACATCAAAAGTATGATTCTTTTGAAATAATTGACTGAATTTCAATAAAATACAAAATATATATATTTACTATGCAAGAGACCATTATAGAAAGTTGAAAGACCCAGGGTTCAAGTAACTAGGGCCCACATGCAGGGGGCAAAGCTTCATGGGCAGTGTACCGGGTAGCTCTCCTCTCTGCTTCTCTGTTTCTGTCTCTGACTCTCACAGCCTCTCACCCTCTTTCTAAGAAAAGATGGAAGGAAGGAAGGAAAAAAGGAAGGAAGGAAGGAAGGAAAGAAGGAAGGATGGAAGGAAGGAAAGAAGGACAGAAGGAAGAAAGGGAGGAAGGAAGGGAGGAAGGAAGTGTGTCACCGGAAACTGCAGTCATGCATACTCCAAGCCCTGGAAATAACACTAGTAACAAAAACAAACAAACAAAAGACAGTTATGCCGTGGGGAAAATCACTTGTAAAGTAGATGCTCCATATGGAATTAGCATCTAAAATATACATGGAACTCACATAATGCAACAATAAAAAGTTTGGAAGATAGGTAAAAAATATGAAAAGATGTGTTGCCAAAGAGGACATCCAGACTGCAAAATAAGCACTTGAAAAGATGTTCAATATCATTAAGCATTATTAAAAATGTAAATTAAACCACAATGAAATAAACAGCACTACAGTTGAAATAGTTGGAGTAAAATATAGTCACAACACCAAATGCTACTTAGGATGTAGAACAGCTGGATGGCTTACAGGACTTGTGGAAATATAAAATTGTACAATCAGGAAAGTTTTGGTGGCTTATTAACTAAATATAACTCCAGTAAAATGTAGCAGTTGCTCTACTAGACAAATTTTCCAAGAGAAATGAAAACTTGTGTTCAAATAGTTTTATTCATAACAGCCCCCAAATGAAATAACCCAGACACCATTTGCTATCTGCATTTAATAGAATACTACTCAGCAATGGAAAGGAGAAAGCTATGGAGACACACATTAGCCACTTTACTGACATATTCACACATACTAATACACATAAATTAAAGATATGTGACTGATATGCTTAATATCCTTCTCCTTATTTACCCATTCAAAAATATGTTGTGCCTGCTAGCTTTCTGACAGGACAATGACTTGGATGATACTCTAGTGTATAATGCTAAATAAAAGGAAAAAGTCTTAAATGGTATTCATGAGTATAGAAATGGAGAACAGATCAGTGGTTGGCAGGGGTTCGATATTTGGGCAGGTGAGGCTATGAATAGACAACTGCGGTTGTACTGAATTGTGGATGTGCTCTGTGTCATGACTGTTACCATGTTAAGATTTGGATTTGGGGAATAGCAAACAGTCATCTTGCAAGCTACTAGGATCTCTCTGTAATACTTACTAAAACTGCACAGGAAGCTTGTGTTACCTAAAGACCAGTTCCACTTGTGGAAGCTATAATTAAAAAGAGTTCTAGGGCTGGGGTAGGTAGCATAATGGTTATGCAAAGAGACTTTCCTGCCTGAGGCTTCCAAGTCCCAGATTCAGTTCCCCCATACCACCATAAGCCAGAGCTGATTAGTGTTCTGGTAAAAGTAAAAAAAAAAAAAAAAAAGAAGAAGAAGAAGAAGAAAGAAAGAAGGAGGAAGAGGCTGAGAAGAAGAAGG
Organism: Erinaceus europaeus; assembly: GCF_950295315.1. Classification (NCBI taxonomy): domain Eukaryota; kingdom Metazoa; phylum Chordata; class Mammalia; order Eulipotyphla; family Erinaceidae; genus Erinaceus; species Erinaceus europaeus. Next base: position 59,582,755 of record NC_080178.1, on the reverse strand, counting down.
AGGAGGAAGACGAGGAGGAGGAAGAGGAGGAGGAGAAAAGAAAAAGTTTTTCTTCCATCAACTGACATTCTGACTTTAGTCCCCATATTTCTGCTCAGCATCTGATTTAACTACCTGGGGTGTAGAGAAAAAAAAAGACAAGAAGCGGGGGTTGAGTGAGGAGTGAAAAAGAGAGGAGCAAATAGAGAGACTACCTATGCAGCTGAGGACTTCTCCAGGCACTGTGCACAGTAAAGGAGTTGGGGAAAGTTGGGTGGGGCTCCCCTGTGAGTGCAAATGTGTGCTCTCTTCACCAAGGTGACACAGATTTTGGACACATAGTGCTAAGTCAGGAAGGCAAGTTGGATTTTATTCAGTTAATTTTACTCTTACCCCCACAACGTAGAAGTGTTTTGAAAAAATAGCATTGAGATGACAGTGAAAAAAAAAACAAAGGCAATTAGAACATTTATCTAGTCTTGGATCATTTTATGAGGAAGATTGTTAAAAATAGTATGTCGTTTCTAAATGATTTCATGTAGATATGTGACTGATATGCTTAACACCCTTGTACTTATTTACCCATTCAAAAAAATTGTAGTGCCTGCTGGCTTTCTGACAGCCAAGACAGGCAAGATCAGGTAGATACAAATTTGATAAGATACGCATTCCTCCTTGAAAAGAGACAGATTGTCAATTCCAGAAAAAAATGTGAATATTTTATAATTGCTCTAGGACTACAGAAAAAATTATATCTATCATGGAAGATAGAACCTGATGTTGCTAGGAAGGAGGATTCATAAGAGGATCTTGGAGAGCAGGACACAAGAATCACTTCAAGTTCCCCAGTTTCTGTCTCTCTACCAGAATCTGTCACTATACCAGACTAGATGCAGGCAATGGTAATGCAGCCACTGAAGACAGAAACAGAATGAGACAGACAAATAGGACCCACAACAAATACTTATTCAACTGAGTTGAATTAAATAGTGACAAACTAACAGAAGTGTAATTAAATTTTTCTTGCATTGTGAAAAGAATCTTAAGCCTTGGAGCTCTAGATACATCAAATGTAATTACAACATAATGAAATTGATTCAAATTTATAAGCTAACAACACTCGTTTCCTTTATGGTCACCTACTATGTGAACTAAAATCAAACAGAAGTAAACAGTTTATAACCTAAACACAGAGGCCAGTGGTGATTACTTCCATGTGCACAAACCGAAAGCCTCAGAATTCTGAACCTCTTCTGCACAGATTGCTCTGTTCACTAACATGCTCAAATTAGTTATGCAAATCTAGTGTCTTGTTATGCCTCTCTGCCATATGTGACCAGTTACCATAGCAGTCAGCTTAAGTGCATATTTTTCCATAGCAACCAAGGAGTCTTTACTGTACAGACATAAGTGAGACAGAATTGAAAGCAATTTCACAAGCAATATGAAATATAAATGTTGGCAACATTTGGGAGCGAATCTTTCTTTAAAATCATATCACAGAGCACTGACTTTTAAATGCCACAGCCTCTGGGTGGTTCTTTAAGACTGGATCAGCAATCCTTTCCTGCTGAAAATGAGAAACTCTTTGAGAACAGATAGCATTTATGATTTGTAGGGAAGAAAGAATGTTATTCTCCAGGTTCATTGTCTTGTCTGTAGTACAAGAGATGTACAACAAAGGGTTAAAGAGACTGAGAGCGATTTGAATGTTCTCTGCAAATCAAAGTTCCATAAGGTGCTTGCACTCCATCTGGCATTTTCATTGACTCATTGTGTTGTTACAACTTCCTGCCCCAGACTGAAATACAAGTCTGGTACCAAAATGAGCTGTAGTTTTCTCTCTTCATGCTGGTCTTTTGAAAACAGTAATCCTGCCAGCTACATTAGCCTTATCTTTGATATTTAGTAGGAACACTGTCCTTATAAGGCTTCCAGACTCACTGGTGTGGGTCTCTTTGCATGCACACAGAAGGGATATTTACATGAGGACCAAGTTTGGTTCCCCAGTACTTCATTCACTTATTTTGGCTTATTCCACATATAAATTAAAAGACACATATACAAAAATTAGTACTGAGCAATGGTCCTCCTATAGGTAAATTCACCTGAGCCTATATCTGAACCACTGACCCTTTATATCTAAGATACTCTGCTGATTCTTAAAATCCAGTAAAACAAACTTTTACAGCCAACCCATGAAAAACTGCATACTCTCCTTTTCCTAGATGAGTCAGCCAGGCACAGAGATGGTAACAAGTCTTCCTCAATGATACCTGATCAAATACTGTAGGAATGAAGCCAGATCGCTCTTTTCTAAAATTCAAACTAATTCCACTCTCCTCTGCAATGTAAAGAAAAGGGAAGGAAAAAAAGGGGGTGGAAGAAGGTAGAGAAGAGAGCCAGGGCTTAGAAGAATGAACCTAAGACTGGGAGTATGGATCGACTAGTCTAGTCATGTCATGTTCAGCGGGGAAGCAATCACAGAAGCCAGACCTTCTACTTTCTGCAACCCACAACAACCCTGGGTCCATACTCCCAGAGGGATAGAGAATGGGAAAGCTATCAGGGGAGGGGATGGGATATGGAGATCGGGCGGTGGGAATTGTGTGAAGCTATACCCCTCTTATGCTACGGTTTTGTTAATGTCTCCTTTCTTAAATAAATAAAAAATAATAAAAATTAAAAAAAGGAAGAAGAAAAAAAAAAGGATGAGCCTAGATTGACTGAGATGGAGGAAGAGGTAGTAAGGAAATAATTCTCAGCTGGTTTCAGAATGTTATGAAATTGGCTGTTAGGGGATGTTACCCTCACTTCAGCACTGGGCCTGTCAATGGATCTCCTGGGTCCTCTACATGTCACATAATTAATCCTTTGTGAAGAAACACAACTTCATTAAGGCTGATCACAAAACTAATAGGATAGTCCTAAAGTCACTTAAGTTTTCTGTACTCCAGTATTAGCCCCCAGTGTACACACACACACACACACACACACACACACACACACACACACACACACCCTTCTCACTAGAAGAAAGAGACCTGATATTTTTCTGGCTTTATATCATTTGAAGAAGTCCATTTCAGAGCCAGTAACTATAGCAGAAAATGCAATCATATTTTATTTATCCTTGCAATATTTGTCTTCAGAGGTGACCCATTAGGTGAAATAGTCTATCTAAGCCCAAATTAGTAAGTAAAAACAGCCCTTTAAACTTGCAATTTTACAAATTCAAAGTTCAAAGGGATATATACACCCTCATTCTTATTGCAGTATTATTCATAATAGACAAAACATGGAAGCAACCTAAATGCCCACCGACAGATGACTGTATAAAGAAGTTATGGGACATATACTTAAAGGAGTATTACTCATCAATTAAAAAAAACAATATTATGTCTTTTAGGACAAAATGGATGGAACTGAAGTGGTTTGTGAAGCAAGTAAGGCAGTGAAAGACAACTACCAGATGATTTCACTTATATGTGAACATAGAGAATTGAAACACATGAACTTGAAAAAAAAAATCAATCCATATTTAAGACCTATGGTGGTTGTTCTTGGGGGTGAGCACAGTACTTTGGTGGTGGAATTATATCGTATAATTTTGTAAATAACTATTAAATCACTAATAAAAATAAAATAAATTACAGTTCTTTTCTTCAGCATAATGAGTTTGTAGAGTATTTTTGTAAGACACTCACCAAGGTAAGTTTGTGATGGGCTATTAAGCTGAGTGGGAGGGATGGGCTCTCACTGACTTTGCCTTTGGGAGATGGCATCCATGAGTTTCTGGGCCTATATCTGAGACTGGTGGGCTCAAGTAATTGGAATAGATCAACTGCTATAACAGATTTGTCTGATAAGAAGTCCCTATTAGAGTGTCAAATTACTCTCCTTCAGGATGAACTGATTATGGAATAAATGATGACTTTTTTTTTTTGCTTTGGAGGTCTGCAATCACAGACACAGACAGCTGCCACAGGCATCAATACACATAAAAATCCCCTTAGAAGTGTTACAGATTCTAACTTGCTCTCCACATAAATATTTTTTATATCCTCTTATTCTCCTCTGGTCTTTTGTCTCTTGATACCAGTGAATGCTAAACTAGGAGCCTGTCACTAGGAAAATGTATTGCTTGGCAATATCATCTTTTACAAGGGACAGATTACCAGGCCTTGGTGATACATTCACATGACAGGACCCCTTCTCCCCCACTAACTCCACTACCTATTATAAGCTTCCAAACTCCAGTCTGAGTATAAAATGGGTCTTTAAAAATTTTACTAATGAATTAATACTGGCTTACAAGATTATAAGATTATAGGTATATATTTCTACAATTTAATCACCACCAAAGTTATTTTCCCCCAAGTCCCCCACTCAATGATAGCCATCATTGTTTTTACAAAGTCTTAAGAGACAGTTTCATTAATTTTTTTTCTCCTTTGCAAGTTTATATGTTTCAGTTCTCTATATACCACTGATGAGCAAAACCATCTGTTGTCTTTCAACTCCTTACTTACTTCACTAAGCATAATTGCATCTAGTTCCATCCTTTTTGTCCCAAAGGACACAGTATCATAACATTGGTCTTATAAAACACGAGTCTGTCTTCTCTTTGGCACTGCTTACAACCTGAATAAACTGGCTTTTCTTGTATCAACTACAGTCTCTTGTTTAATTTTCCTTTTCAGGGATAAGCAGTTTGAAATCGAAAAGGGTAGTAATCTCACAGTATCACTTTCATACCTAAGCCTCTCAGTGGCTTTCTACTGCCAATATGGTGAAGTCTAATTTAGCCTGAAAATTCAGGCCCTCCCAGACTAAACCAAGCCCTTTAACTCTACTTATTTTTTGATCCAGAAAGCTGAATGACTTGCAATTCCCTCCATACTCTTTGCTGCTTCCTCTCTCTGAATATCTACTTATGTTTGTCCCTCTTCTTAGAAGAACCTACTCCTTTACCTTCCACACTTTCTGGCCACATTTGTTTATTAGTGAGGGCCAACTCTCTCTTCAAGCTAACTTAGAGACTCCTCTATATTCACAATATTCTTTTATCACGACTTGCCACATTGCACTGTTACATTATGTTCATAAAACCATAAATGCTATTTCCTTGAGAATGTCTGCTGTAATGGAAAGATCTACATTATTTTAAAATAGACTGTGATAAGTCCATTTCCTGTGAAAATGTCTGGGCTGTTGGAACTGCTTCTCAGTAGTCAAGCAGAGAAGTGGGAATACATGCAGAAAGAGAAGGGAAAAAAGGCTCAGACAGGGAAACCAGAGAATGATGAAACCAGCACTAAAGACAGAAGTGGAGAAGAAGCTTGAAAGACCGGTAAGAAATTCTACAATCTGAAATGTGTAACCACCCTCCTCATTCTGATTAACTACTCAGTTCATCAGTAGAGTTATTTCAAGATTGTTCTTAAAAATATATCATTTTTCTAGGTGGGGGGTTCAAACTGGGAAACACACACACACACACACACACACACGGGGGGGGGGGTGTTCTGTAGAGAGAACAGCATTTGTCCACAGAGAGCAACACTGGAACTTGGAATATAAAATGAACCAGAAAGTAAGCTACAAAAACTTGAATCAATTAAAGGGAAGTTAATAGATGCTTACCATGTACCAGGCAAATCAGTATCATTAGCAGTGTATATATGAGTTGATAGTTAAAACTGAATTTAACAAACTGCATCTTGAGATTTTTTTTCACACCCTACAGATAGCTAGAGATCACTGAAGAGTGGGAATTGCAAATGAAGAGCCTAAGCAAAACAAAAGTGAGAAGGTCAATTTGCTGAAAATTCCATATAGGGATTTTCAAGATCGTCTATAAATGAGTCTGGGATTACCTGCCTGAGTGCTCAGGTCTATGACCTGGGAAGAGAATGAGATACAGTGAGCTGTGCTCTATCTGTGCCGAGCTCTGGAGCACACACTGCACAGCCTAGAGTGAGGATTCCGCTCCCATTCCTACCTTCAGCTAAAAGAATGTCCATGGCACTTGCCAAGTGTCAGGCCACACAGAGCAGCTGTGGTCTTAATAGGGATGACACTGGGATTGCCTGGCAGAGACTCTGTCAGTATACTGTGAGCAGCACTCAGTTGGCCCTGCCAGTTTGCACCTGTCTGAAGGAAATATAAACACACGAGGTGATGCTTTTCAACACAATTATACTCTCTCCAGACCTTGACATGGCAAAGAGTGATACCAGGGGGACTGCCAGCTCACTGTGGAGATCAAGTATAACAGCTTTGTGAGCTGTTCCACACACATTCTGGAACCTGGAGTAGAAGGAACTTGACATGATAGTAGGCTGATTTCAATTTACTCTAGGTGTAAATAGCAGGTTGTCTCAAGAGAAGAAAATGGAGCCACCTGCCATCATCTTGTTATTCCCATCCCTGTTCAGCTGAACACTACACTGGCCACTAAGTAACCTGACAGTCCGAGTGGTTAAATACCTTCATATTCTCAAGCTGGATCACCACTGGGGTCCTGTACCTCACTCCCAGCCCCCCACCCCACCCCACCCCACACCATTCACAGACACATTTTCTTTCTCTAAGGGACCTTTGAAATTTCCTGTCTTTGTACACAACCTCACTGTTCTCACTGGAAAAGTAGTCAAAGCAAGCTCCTATTCATAGAATGACTAATAACAGTGGCAGTTTCCATTTTTGATCAATTATTTGGGTGTCAGAATATATATGCAATGACTTCTACCCAGTATCTCTAACCCACACAACTGAGCAAGAAAGCTATTCTGATCTCCTAGGTAAGTGAAGTGAGTTCTCTTCTTCAAGATCACATATGTAGTAAATGATGATGGTAGAAATGGAAAGTGATCTGGTAAAAAGCAATCAGAGTAGCCACAGAACCTCAAAATAAATGGAAAAATAGACATGAAAGCTCTTTGTAAGCTGTAAATCAAAGGCAACATTATAATGGAAAGAGCTATTTTTGACTTTAATGACTTATAAACAGCCATCACCACTAATTTACTATTATATAGTCTCTGTCAAGTTACCTAACTTCCTTGAGCTTTGCTTCTACATCTGGGTAATAATGATGCCATTACCTACTTCATTACCTGCTTCCTCTTAGTTCTATTTACCTGCAGAACTGGTGACAATAGCACATTAGATAGTGGGTGTGAAAACTGTAAAGCACCACACAAACATGAGGTGCTCTTATAGAGTTAAGAAATCATAAATTAGGGTACTCAGGACAATTTAAATCTGAAAATAACAGAGCCCTTGAAATAGGTGTCCAAACCACTGCCTATTTTGTGAATTTTAGCTGAATGATTTGAGTTTCAAAGCAAAGTGATTTTCCCAGGAAGCTATCTTTTTTAACATCAGTGTTTGTGATTGATATCGCAAAGTAAAAGCATGATCCTGGGGCTGGGAAGACAAGCTGCTTGATCACCAAAGACCTAGGTCTTGAATAAACAGAAGCTTTGAGTATAAAGTAAAGACTCACATTTCTTTTCTTTTCTTTTTCCTTCCTTCTTTCTTTCTTTCTTTCTTTCTTTCTTTCTTTCTTTCTTTCTTTCTTTCTTTCTTTCTTATCCATGAAGAGAGGTCTGGATGTGGGCATCATCAAAACTTTAAAGGTGCAACTTGCTAGAAGTTTCCTAAATGATAAGTGGGAAGAGAATGGCAGGGGTTGGGCCTCACCTAGTTGAAAGCACATGTCACTATGCACAAGGCTCTGGGTTCAAGTCCCCAAGTCCCCACCTATAGGTGGAAGCACAAGCAGTGAAGCAATGCTTCAGCTGTCTCTTTTTCTCTTTCCCTCGATCTCTTCTTCCTCTCTGTTTCAATAATACTATCAAATTAAAAAAACAGCTAATAATTTAAAAAAGAAAAGTATGTGTACTTGACCTGACAGCTGGAGTCTATGGCTTTTTTTTTTTTTTTTATGAAGCAGCTGCTATCCCAAGTCTCAAAGAAGCAAGACATTTTTCCTAGGTCTCAAAAGGCTGTTGGAACTTCAGTGCATTTTCTTATTGTTTTTTCTTCAGTGGCACCGAGATGAAAAATGTCATCCCACCAATCCTCTTTAGATTCAAATGTGACAGGTGAATACTTAAGATATCTAACACCACTCCAAGAGTACATCTTCTGAAAAAGCCTTTTATGCTTCTATCTCTAGCACTGCCATGATCTCTTAGACCAGGGAGCTAATCCTGTGAAAACCTCCTCCTGAAATCCATAGTTGTTGTAATCCCTAGATTCACTCCTCACAACCCTGATAAGACAAACCATACTTCTGCCAATGGGCAGACTTGAATTTAGTAAGGAACAGCCAAGTGACAGTCTCATTAGGGGTATTAGAAATGGTGAGAGCACATACCCAAATTCAATCAAATGACTTTGTATCCTAGGAACGGAAACTTGCAGCTGCTGAGCTACAACTCACAAGTAATCAAAGAGGTGTCCCTGGCAAGTGTGGGGAAAACCTAAGAAAAGCTGTTTGGCCAAAGCCTCCACCCCTCAACTATCCCATTCACAGATCCCAATGTAGAGGGGTCCTCATCTAGACTAGAACCTGCAGTCTTCCTTGAAAAGACATAAATCTACTAAAAAGTAGCCTCTGGTGGCCCCCCTTCTTGAGGCAGAACCTTCTCAGGATAGTCAAAACCAGTACTGACAGAGCAGAGAAGTCCGTGAGATTGTTGGATGCAGCACAAATGCCCATGGTGGAATTCAAAGCGCAGACTTCTTGTAACATTACATATACATATAATACAACAAAAACAAAAAATACAACTACAGTGTAACTTGCTCTACCAAACACTGAAAATGCCAGTGGGAATCCCCTTAACCTCCAACATTTTTTCTTCTCCCAAGATTAAAATCTGAGCTGTGGAGAACCATTATCAGAGCTCAAGCTGATTTTAATATAAAGATAAGAAGCAATAAAATCTACTTCATGTTGATTACTTCTTTATGATTTTTGCTCAGAGTGATTCCCACCTCTCACTGGGAATATCATTACAGTCTCAGAACTAGTCCTAGCTTTTCTAGTTCCTTTCCTACCAGTCTATCTTCGACATTGCTGCTGGAACAGTTTGCTACAGTACACAACTAACCACGTCTTGCTCCTTTCAGAATCTCTTTGGTGCTTAGTTGCCTGAGGCTATAGTTCACTGGTCTCACAAGCAAACCTTATTCTCTTCCAAGTAGCAAATTTATTTTCTAATTTTTGAACTGATGCATCTTATATTCCATATACATTAATATGTATACTATGTTTATTTACAAAATACATGATAATGATTCATATCTCTGTCTAGTGAATATTTTTAAATCTTTTAACATTGACTTTTTTCCTTTGTAAGCATGGAAAATTATTATTCATTCTTCAGAACCAACTCAAATAACTTAATTCACTGTAGATGCCTAAATGGTTATCTTCTCCAATAGATTATGGGCACCTGACATGGAGTAAACAGACAAAAAAAGCAAACAGACTACAAAAAAATGAATGAGCAATTGTCTGAAAATAATTGAAAAATAAGTAAAGTTATAATAAAAATCAAATATGCTTCAGAGGTTAGGATATAGAGTAGTATCATTTTAAAACATTTTATATAACTATAATAATTTAATAGTAATCAAGTAACTTCATTTGAGTGTCAAACCATAGTTCTTTCCTACTGTCATAAAACTCATGGAAACACAACTATTTTTTTTCCTTAGGGACAGATCATTTAAACTACTACAAATACATAATCCATTAGCATATAGATTTATACTACCTGAAGGAGGGAAGCTTCATGAATGGTGAAGCAGTGCTGCAGGTTTCTCTCTATCTCCTTTATCCCTCTCAATTTCCATCTATTGCTATCAAACAAATAAATTGAACATATTTTTAGATCTTCAATGACATTCTACAGTAGGGGTCAGTAATAGTTTTTCTATACTGGGTAGACAGAAAATATCTTATGCTTTGGAGTTCATATGATCTTTATCTGAACTATCAACTCTACCATTTTAGGTTGGTGAAAACTATAGACCATATATAAATGAACAGGCGTATCATGTTCTAGTAAAGCTTTACTGATGAGCATTGCAATTTAAGCATCATTTTCATGCCTAATAAAATAATACTCTTCTTGATTCTTTACCATTTAAAAGTATAAAATGATTATCTTACAATTATGTAAATCAAAATTAAGTAAGTAATAAAAATACATTAAAAATAAAAGTATAAAATGTGTTGGGGCCAGGTGGTGGAGCGCCTGGTTAAGCACACACCTTACAGTGAGCAAGGACCTGGGTTCAAGCCCCTGGTCTCTACCTGCAGGGGGAAATTTTCACAAGTGGTGAAACAGGGCTGCAGGTGTCTCTCTGTCTCTCTCCCTCCCTACCTCCCCTTCTCCTCTCAATTTCTCTCTGTTTCTATCCAATAATAAATTAATTAACTAAAAATAATAAAAGTATAAAATGTGTACAAAATCAGCTGTACAGAAACAGGTAGGGAGTTATCTTATCTTATGGGTTATACTTTGCTGACCTACTTGTTATACTAATTTTTAAAAGATATTTATTTATTTATTCCCTTTTGTGGCCTTTGTTGTTTTATTGTTGTAGTTATTATTGTTGTTGGATAGGACAGAGAGAAATGGAGAGAGGAGGGGAAGACAGAGAGGGGGAGAGAAAGATAGACACCTGCAGACCTGCTTCACCGCTTGTGAAGAGACTCACCTGCAGGTGGGGATCTGTGGGCTCAAACCGGGATCCTTGAGCCAGTCCTTGTGCTTTGCACCACCTGTGCTTAACCCACTGTGCTACTACCCAACTCCAGGTTATACTAATTTTTTTAAAAATGATTCAAGAGATTGGGTGGTGAGAATTGTATGGAATTGTACCCCTCCTACCCTATGGTTTTGTTAATTAATCCTTTCTTAAATAAAAAAAAAATGATTCAAGAGTTAATCATTGTTTGGTGGGTGGAGTCCTCTATCAGCATAAGAGTCTTTTTTCACTAGTCTGACAAATTAGTCCACGTTGGTAATGTGCATTGCCAGGTGCACAACCTATGGGTGAGCCTGGCCCCCATCACACTGAAGGAGGCTTCAATGCTGTGGTCTCTCTCTCTCGCTCGCTCTCCACCTCATTGTCTCTATCTAAAAATAAGTCTTTCTCACTGAAAGTGACAATTCATTTACTATTGCCTGGAGTTAGATATCTGTAATTTTAAAAAAGGTTAATTATTTGACACATTGAATACAAAAACATAAATGGTATAGTATACGTATACTGGTTTAGTATATGTATATTGTATGGCATAAAACTATGCTAACTTATTTTTCTTATTAAACAATAAAAATTAAAAAAGCAATAATGAAGGCTGAGAGGTATCACACCCAGCTGAGCACACATGTTACTATGCAAAGGACCTCAGTTCAAGACTCCAGTCCTTAATTGCAAGTGGGAAGCTTCATGAGCACTAAAGCAGTGTTTCCAGTGTCTATCTTTCCCCTTTTCCTCTCAATTTATCTCTGTCTCTATTAAAAATAAATAAATTAAATTAAATTTTTAAAAGACTTTTAAAAAGCAATTCTGCGACAGGGCTGAATAGAGATAAGCTGCTTTCCTCTCCTGCAGTAACAGCACACTGGAAAACCCACACAGAAACAGGCTTCACATAGCAAGACACAAAAACTTCAACATCCAGGTGACTGAACAGAGAGATACACTCCATAAAGAAGAAAAAGGCCCTTCATGTGTCAACAAGCCTGATAACTGCAATCAGAGAAAATCTATTAGTTATGGGACTCTAATATTACAAAGAAGGAAAAGGTTGTACTAAATTCCTGGCATCACAAATTGATCTCTACAGCAGAATGAAATGAAAAATTAAAAGGTGTAAAGGTAGAGAGGGGAATTCATGATTGTAGCACTTCAGATGAACATGTAACTTGCTTACACTAAGGTAGATGCCATATTAGAATTCAGTTTTCATAGTTTCAATAGACCTTGGGGGCTGGATTATAGGATATTTTTCTTGCCAACTCATAGCCCGCCATAATGTGTTCCCTGCTAGAGTTGGTGTGCTTATAATAGTCACTACTTAAACAGGGAAGAAGGAAGAAAAGAATGCAAGAAGGAAGGAAGGAAGGAAGGAAGGAAGGAAGGAAGGAAGGAAGGAAGGAAGGAAGGAAAGAAGGGAGAAAGGAAGGAAGGGAGGGATGGAGGGAGGGACTGTGGCATTAAAGTGCAAGGTCACATCCCAGCTTTCCAAGAGCTCTGGGAGACTGTTAGCATGGCAGTGATTCTCAACTACATGACCTTTTCCTGTGAGAAGAGGACTGCCTTTTGAAAACCTTGCCATAAGTCTAGACTTTTCAGAAATGCAAAACTCCTAGAAGAATTGTCACCAAATTTACATCTTCAACAATGGGTGAAATAAACTGTCGTTTGCTCTTAATTTAAATTTCTCAAACTTGGGTGAGCCCACAGTTATTTTAGTCCATATATATATATACTTTTAAGGCAAATACTGTGCTTTAAAAAATGCTTTTTATGAGATGTTTTCATCTGAAAACGGAAATACGAGAGTAGCTATTGTACTGAGTGGGATGAAAGAGTTATACACAAAACACATTGCCTGGTATATAGCAAATGTTCAATAACAGATCTAATTGAAGATACTTATGAAAATAGTTGTTGAAAATTAACTGGTGAAAGAAAAAGTAAATAGTGAACAATAAAACATTTCACAAACCTATCAAGCTTGTAAATTTGGAAATCTTTTGAAAAATACCAAGTCCTGGGAGTTGGGTGGTAGCGCAGCGGATTAAGCACAGGTGGCGCAAAGTGCAAGGATCAGAATAAGGATCCCAGTTCGAGCCCCTAGCTCCCCACCTGTAGGGGAGTTGCTTCACAGGTATTGAAGCAGGTCTGCAGGTATCTTTCTCTCCCCCTCTCTGTCTTCCCCTCCTCTCTCTATTTCTCTCTGTCCTATCCAACAACAATGGCATCACTAGCAACAACAATAATAACTACAACAATAAAACAAGAGCAACAAAAGGGAATAAAGAAATAAATATTTATTTAAAAAAAAAGAAAAAATATGAAGGCCTTCAGCTCAGTTACTAGGTATTAGTGAATTGGCATTCATGTCTAGTATAGTCACGCCACTCCAAACATACTAGACTGGCCTACTTGTGCCTTAAAAATGCCATATGTTGGGGCCAGACAGTGGTGCATCTGGTTAAGTGCACATATAGTGCGCAAGGAGCATGGTTCAAGCCCTTGGTCCCCACCTGTAGGGGGAAAGCTTCAAGAGTGGTGAAGCAGGACTGCAGGTATCTCTCTGTCTCTCTACCTCCTGCTACCTCCTCAGTTTCTCTCTGTCTCTACCCAGTAATAAGTAAATAGATATGTTTTAAAGAAAATGATAGATGTGCTGCTATTTTAAAGTCTTTTCATTTGTTATTCTTTCTAGTTACTAAATGGTTTGATGGCTTACCTCCTGAAGGTATTTTTACTTATGTATCACTTAGAATTTCCTGAACCATCCTATTGAAAATTGAACAGTCATATGCAAACACTTCCTATTGTCCTACCCTGCTCTATTATTTTAGTAACACACTAATCACCTGACAAAATAAGAGATAATGTTTGTTTTTACTTGAATAAGTGTATGCATTTTTTCCGTTTTGTTCACACTTTTAGAAGGACAGTCCACAAGAACAATATTTGGTGCACAGTAGCTACTCAATGACACCTCCTGAATAATGAGTGAAACATGTAAACCTACAATTTAATTCTGTGTTTATTTTTAATGGAAAAACTTTGAATTATGTATGTTTCAAGGGTCCATAATTGAAAAATCAATTGAAAGCTCAATTCTGCTTTCTACCATACAATTCTCCTCTTTGTCCTGATTGGTCTACTCCTGCTTCTTCCCTTTTGGTAAGCATCCATTGGTCTTAGAGTCTGCCACTTTATCTGGGTTTAATTTTTATCTCTTTAGTTTCTCTCTGGAAAAAAAAAGGCAGCATGATTCTGCTCATTTATTCCAAATGTATTGATCAATTACTATAATCCAGACACCCCACGCACACACACACACACACACACACACACACACACACACACACACACACACACCACCTAAGTGAGTTACCAAGCTCCGTAGGGTGTTCTATGTACAAGGGGTAGTGTTAAACAACCTGGTATTGTTGACTTAAACAGCACCATTTTCTTCTTGTCCAAATCTCATCTATTGTTCCGGACCCCTCTCATAGACAGCAAATCTACAATGCTAGCTACCTTAATAACTAAACATCCCACAGGCAGAACTGCAGCTTAGCAGGAGAAATACTGGCTTCAAGCTGTGCTCTTATCTTCTGCTCACATCTTTAGGAATTCAGGCAGCTGATAAACATTTAATGAGGGGCTGTCAAGGTACTAGATCTATGCTTGGTCCTGTGGGAATTTCAAGGAGTTGATGAGCAACTACTGAGTTTCAGTGAAGAGAGAGCTGCAACAAAATGATGAGCAGGTAACTAGCAACATTCTTGGTAACTGAAATGCTTGACTGCAGTCAACACTACTGGATTTTTAAGGAATGGAAGGAGAGGGGTCAGGCAGTGGCACTTTGGGTTAAGTGCTTATAGTACAAAGTGCAAGGAACTGCTCAAGGATCCCAGTTCAAGCCCCTGGCTCTGAGTCCCAGCTATAACCCTGGAGGCAAAAAAGAAAAAGGGGGGGGGGGGAGTTGAGCAGTAGCACAGTGGGTTCAGTGCACACAGCGCAGAGCTCAAGGACCAATTCCACTTCCAGCCCCCCGGTTCCCACCTGCTGGGGAGTCGCTTCACAGGCGGTGAAGCAGGTCCGCAGTTGTCTGTCTTGCTCTCCCCCTCCCAATCTCCCCCTCTTTCCATTTCTCTCTGCCCTATCCAACAAAGTCGATATCAATGACAATGACAATAATGACTACAACAATAAGGAAAAAAAAAAGGAATAGAAGGAGAATCTCATCTGGGATGATATGCAGCAGAAATTGAATGAGTGATGTTGGAGATGGTATATACTCTGTGCTCAAGAAACTCTCTTGCTCCTGTAAAGTAAAATGGAAGTATGGTCCCACTACCAAGACTGTAGGCATCATAGTAGGTGCTTTCACCTACATTTAGTGTGATTCTTGTGACAACTGAGCAAAGTCAGTTCTATTGTTCCTATATATATATATTTTTTTTTTCTTCCAGGGTTATTGCTGGGGCTGGGTGCCTGTGCTGCGAATCCACTGCTCCTAGAGGACATTTTTCCCATTTTTTGTTGTCCTTGTTGGCTCCTATTTAAAAAAAAATGGGAAAACAGATTCAGTGAAGTCAGTATACTTGCCACAGGTGCCACAGAGCAGCCCCATGCCAATGAACATATTCTGAAGACCAAGCAGACTGTGTATGTCCATGGACTAGATGTATGGGACTCTAGCATTTCGATATCAGACCCAACAATTAGCAGCCACCTACAGTGTGTGTGTGTGTGTGTGTGTGTGTGTGTGTGTGTGTGTGTGTGTGTATGTGTGTGTGTGGTGGCTTGGCTCGGTGGCAGCAGGCAGCCTCCCCCTCAACCACACCCCCTTCATTGTAGGGATTTAGGCATTTGTTCCCCACCACACACAGCTTCTATAAAAACTGACCTTGATTGTGGGCTTGTGACATCAGAAACCTTTAGAACTGTAACAGAAAATCAACGTGGGTGTGAGAAATACCCTTTAGAACCTATAAATTAACTTAGTCTCTTACTCATCCTGGATTCATCTCGTGAGAAACCATCTTTGGTGAGGAGACAAGAGCTCTACCCTGGGCATAGCACTGTCTAGGCTCTTGGAATGCTCAAAGGATTGGTGAATGTGGCTCACAGTCCACTGGACATCACAGCCCAGGGTCAGGAGAACAGAGTATGAATTCAGTTTGATATTCACATACTGAATAGCTGGGACAGGTAAAGAAGTAAAGAGAGATAGTGCACTGCTCTCCCAACTCCTAACACCTGAGAAAGCAAACCAAACACAATCATGGGAGGTTTCTGAAGGCTATAAGGACTTTGGAACATTCACCTGGTTCCCCTTGCCATTGGCCTGATGAGATCTTTTTGAAATGATATTTTTTCTGAGTTGCTATCTCAGAGAAATGCGCTATTGAAAAAGCCAAGGAAACAAAAGCAATTAAATCCAGGAATGCAGTAAACTGTGATAAAGGTGAGTTCATTGACTCCTGCTGGTGTTTATATAGCTATTTCTCTTCTACTTGTCAGACTCTCTTCAGACTCATTTCAGACTCCTATAATTGCTAAGGGCAACTATCTTATCCAAAGATGTCCTTACAGTTTAGTCTGTCTGGAGTCATGGGTGATTTCAGCAACTTCTGTTCAGCACCCTTATTATTTCAAAGCACATTATGAACCAGCAGGATCCAAAGTTACATGGGTTTATATAGTGATACAATTACTGTGTTCTCCATAGATTGCAACTGCCTCACCAGTTCACCTTCATCACTCTGTCACATAACCTTTTTTTCTCATTTTTATTACCTTCTCTAGGTTTCTGTTACCCTGTCTTGCCTGGGGTCTGTTCTATTCTTCACCCATCTCTTCTCCCTCAGCCATTGTTGTATGCTTTACATTGGGTTGTTCTAGCTCTCCCCCTGCCAAGAAAATTGGTTCAGTCCTGCTAGTTTCACGGGCCCACTTGTCCCCGCCCCAAGGAACCCCGAGAGAGTTCCAGAGTTTCAGAGTTCGAGAGTGGTTGGTGCCGCGGGAGAAAGAGGCAACAGAGTTCTGTTTGGTGATTAGTTTGGTTTAGTTTATAAATCGTTGTTCCTGAATAAAGAAATACAGCTTCCCTGCCCAGCTGTGCGTCTCTGGTCGTCTCTGTTACCCACCCGTGAAGCTAGCCCGGCCAGCTGGAGCCTCCGAATTTTAACAACAAGCCATAAAATGATTTAATTATTGAAAGTGTAGCACGCAGCCTCAGTGTTCGCTTTTTCTGTTTTCGTTTTGAGTGGGGAGGGCGGAATGACTTTAGCCTGTATGCTAGTCAAACTTGTAGTAACATGCTCTACAGTTTGCCTTGCAGAATTACTGCTGCATATGCAGCCTACATAAAGCATAAGAGATAGACCTGGGAAAACACCAGAGGCAAAAAGAAAAAAAGAAAAGGAAGGAAGGAGAGAGAAAGATAAAAGGAAAGAAGGAAGGAGAGAAGGAAGGGAGTAAGGATGCGTAATTCAAACCTATTCCTGCTTGCATGCTGTGTCACTATTTCTAAATAATTTCCAATTCCTCCTGAAATGTTTCTTTTACTTTATTTTAAGAAGCTTTCTAAAATGACTCTTTTAAAATTTAGTTTAATTTTTCTTATATTTTTATTTTATTTATTGTTTATTTGAGACAGAGAAATTGAAAGGGGAGGAGGAAAGAGAAAGACACCTGCAGCACTGCTTCACCACTTGTGAAGCTTTCCTCTTTGCATGGGGACTGGGGTCTTGAATTTAGGTCCTTGAACATCGTAACATATGCGCTCACTGGGTGTGCCACCCCCAGACCTTAACTCAGTCTTCAATTTGACAAATACTTTTTCTTCCACGCTTACATCCTCTTTACCTATGTTAATTCTAACATTAGTGTTGGAGGTAGCATTCCAGTTCTGAGTCTGGGACTCAGAAGTAACGTTTATTCAGCTGTGTCTGACCAGTAGAGAGAGTGATTGCAGGAGTACACTATCACTGTAGCTGTTACTACCATGATTTGAAGCATTCTACAGTTCTCTTCAGTCTCAATTCTCTGTGCCCTTTATTCCACAGACAATTAGAGTGACCTTTCCAAAAGAAAACATATTTCTATTTACCTGGCAAACAGTCTTCAATATTTCATAGCTTCAGTATGGTAAAGCCCAAGTCTGAATGCTCAGTGACGACTAGAAACAGACTTTCTTGGAAGATTTTTCTTTAAGACAGAGAGGACCAAAGAGTTAGCTCACTAGGCAGTGCACTGTTTTGCCATGTGCACAAAGACCCAGGTTTCAGTCAGAGCACTGTGGTGTCTCAATCTCTCTTGCCCTTCTTCTATCTCTCTTTGCCTTTCTCTGTCTATCAGAATGAAAAAAGTCAATCCAGGAGTCGTGAAACCACATATATGTGAGATTTCAGTTCCCCCTGCTTAAGAAAAAAAAAAAAAAAAGACAGAGAGACACCGTAGTGAAGAATATTCACAAAACTTGATTTATTGACTACAGTATTCTATATTTTTGAGAAAAACCATCTGCTTAGTTTTCCAGTGATTCTAAAGTATATAAATAACCCCAATGATAGATGGGGAAAATGGCAGTAATCACAGAATCAGTCATATAAAGTCATGAAAGTTACATATTTAGTAATGATGAGATAAAAAGTTAATCTCTAAGGATTTGGATATAACATCAGAAACCTTCAACTATAAAGAAGAAAACATTGGCAGAACTCTTTTTGATATTTTTTAAATTTTTATTAATGATATAATATTGATTTACAAAATTATAAGATAACAGGGTATAATTTCACCCTTCCATTACCATAGTTCTGTGTCCCTATTCTTTCCATTGGAAAATGAATTAGTTCTTCCAAGATCACAGATATGGGGTGACAATTATCTTCATAACTACCTATCTATATTTATATATTTATTTCCCCATTTTTAATATGGTCCTGCCTTCTCTTTTCTAAGTCACACCAACTACTTCTAACTGTCCTTCCCTTTTTTCCCTCTAAGTTGTTAAGGCATCTTTAATGACTCAAGTCCATTCACAAGGAAAAAAAATTGGAAAAAAATATATTTTTATTTAAAAAACCAATTGGACTACCTCAAATTGAAATTTTTCTGTCAACTTTAATGTGAACCATTACTCCCCCAGTGTGCTAGGAGGAGGTTTAGGGAAGTAAAAGAAATAAAACCCCTCACACTGTGTCCTATCACCATCAGTGACATGGGTTTCAGGGAATTGCAACACACTTTTATATAGGTCTGAGTAAAATAAAAGTAGATGAGGAAAAAAAATAAATCACATAGAATATTGTGGAAGATTTATTACTACCCCAAAAGTAATTGCTTCTCTCTCTGTGTCAGGAATGTCTTCCCTATTCTATTTACTATATGAGAAGTGAGAAACATTTCATCCTGGCCTATTCACACTGGACTTGACCATATGATTTGTTTGGAACAATAGGATGTGAAGTGACTTAGGTAATTTTAGACTAGTTGCTATATGCCTCACCAGATAACCTTTGGTACTTTTATCTCTGAATAAGATAAGATGTTCATATCCACTAAAGGAACTCTTCTTTCAACCTGGGTCTCAGAGCAATTACCCATATGGACATGAAATATGAATGTTTAATATACTCAGCGGCTACAGGTCATCACAGTTTTGGGTAACACTGATGTGCTGACAGAAACAATCATGAGTGGTAAAGTCAGTTTTTATTGTTATTAGATATGGAAAGATTATACAGCATAGTGGAAAATTACATGAGTTTAACAGCTAAATAGACCTATGTTTTAATCCACTCTCAGTTATCTAAGTTTAACTGATGTTGGCCATTATTTCACTTTGCTGAATCCTTGTTCTAATTAATAGTGACCCTTCCCTTCAGAAGGCTGTTGAGGACAAAGAGGTATCAAATGTACTGTACTTAGTATAAATAAGGCCCTCAGTAAGTGTGAGCTAAATCAAAAGACTATAAGATATTATATTCCTTACTATTGTGGCAAAATGATAAAAATTCTATGCTACAATTTGAGGTATATGTTTACAAATAAATAGAATGGAATGAAATTAAATAGAATAACCCTGAATACTAACTTAGGTCTACATTTAGAAACAGAATGTAAGACTCTTCAATATATACCTCTAAAACAAACCAAAAAAGGAATCTAAGGCTCAGTCATCAATATTGCATTAAGGGATCTTTCGGTGAAGTCCAGCATATATGCTAGTCATATAAGAAGCAACAATGCAAAGCATATGATATTATATACAAAATATGAATCTACTAGCATGTATTGAGTACTTTTTATGAGTGATGTATTACACCCAGTGATTTTACATATGAATTCTATGTGAAAACTTATATATTCTTTTTTATCCTTTCTACTTTACAGGTGGAGCTCTGGGATACCATCGTTCTCTTATGTAATTATAAAAATCAGCAGAAATTGGCAATAATGAAACAGATTGATTTCTTGTATCTGGATTTCTGGAGAAAGCTAATTAAATTTTCTCTTAAAATATCTTATTTTTCAGCCTCTAAGACTATTTTCTAGCCTGAATTTACTTGAGATATTACCTCTTTTACTGAAACAGAAGAACTTTTGTGCCACTAGAAGGTAGTACAGTGGTAGAGCTCTAGATTCACAAGCATGAGGTTTCAAGTTTGATCCCCAGCAGCCAGGTATGCCAGAGTGCTGCTCTCTCTCTCTCTGTTGATCCCCAGCAGCCAGGTATGCCAGAGTGCTGCTCTCTCTCTCTCTGTTGATCTATCTCTTGTTAAATTAATAAAAATAATTATTTTAAAGATAACATTTGTAACAAACAGCAATACAGTGGTGAATAAAGCTTTAAGCACATCTCAATCTCAAAAGATAAAATAATTTTAAGAGCTCTCGAGCTGTTGATTAAACGAAATGTCAATTAAATGTAGCAATAGCTTAGTCTGCCTCTCTCCACTCCTATGTTTCTCCTTTTTTTTTTAAAAAAAATTATTTATTATTGGGTAGAGGCAGAGAGAAATTGAGAGGGGAGAAGGAGAAAGACAGAGACATCTGCAGCCCTGCTTCACCACTTGTGAAGCTTCCTCCCTGTAGGTGGGGACCAGGGTCTTGAACCTGGATTCTTGTGCACTGTGACATAAGCATTTCACCAGGTACACCACCAACTGGCCCCCTATGTTTCTCCTTACTGCTCCTCATATTAAAAAAAAAAAAAAGTACCTTGCAATTAATGTTAAGGAACTCAACTAAAGGAAGGCAATAGGGCAACACATCTCCTAAGAAGATTTATTCTGTGAAGAGTTGTGCAGATGTAGGAATATGATGCTTCTGAATAGTAAAGTAACACAGATATCTATATTTGCTTTCAGCTTACAAAGACTGACTTAACAGAACTAGGAAGGTGATTTAGATTATTTTAATAGGATAAACCAGAGATGACGCAAGTTTTGAACATCGATGTATTTATACTTTACATTATTTCTGTTTTATCCCTAATAATGACTACCTACCTATCCTTCTCATCCTCCAAGTTCTTCGCCTGATGCAGTAAAAAACAAACACGAAGATGCTGACTATATCACACCATTTTATTTTTTTCTCAAAAATAAATTTTATATATTTGCAACATTAAGTGGTAATTTTTAAGCTGACTATTTCATGTGACCTGTCAATGATGTTACATATATCCAAATGGGCCTTGGGGGAAAAAATTCCCCATTCCTGCAATATAGAATCTTATTCAAGAACACACAGAAAAAAAGTCATAAATTTAAACAGACTCTCAAATCTGCATTCTGTTCACTTTATAATGAAGAATTAAAGCATAAATTAAAGGATAAAAAATGACCTTTCTTTCATCTCTTTGCCAGATTATTCTTCTATACAGCTAAATAAAAATCTATATTGTGCATTTCTGGAGGTCTTTATCACCTTGTTTAATAATTTACCATTCCCTTGTAATCTAAGTGGAAGAAAAATTAGGTTTTCTCTAAGGGAAAAACAACTGAACTTGTAAAATGTGGTTTTACCAGCCATACCACATTTCATAAAACAGTGACTTCTTGCTTTCAGGCAGCTTGCAGTTAAGTTCAGAAAACAGAACATAAGCTCATTCAACAATTAGTTGGCCTTTTAAATGCCAGGGACTATTTCCCTGAGCTATTAGGTGGGGCGGGGTGGACCTGGGGGTGGGGGGAGTTTTGATTACAAAGTGTATTGGAGAAGTATCATGTACTTGTCATGTCTGTCCTAATAACAGAGACATCTGGAGTGTCCTTTCCTGTTTTCTTTCTTTTTTTTCAAGCTCACAGTTACTAACTTTATTAAAAACAAAAAACAAAACAAGGCAAAAACCCTCTAGGGACAACTTGTATGGAGAAGTGAAATTAAATGCATTTGTTTATATCAGAAACTCAACCTCTAGGTGAGCATAAGTCTAACAACTAATGCCGAAATTAAAATACGTTGACTCTGTACATTTGGGTTGATTCTAAAGCAGCAAATATGTTTGGTCCTCTGAGTCGAAGTTCATCATACAGGTAACAAGACATGCTTTTGAAGGAGGATTAACCAAAAGCCTGATTCTTCCAGAAGTCCAAAAGCAACCTTTCTTTTTTTCCAGATGGTTCTGTCCTTACAACAAGACAACTCCAGAACAGAGCAAGGCAGACAACAGAGGATGGTGACCCATGATTCTTGCAAAGTAAGAATGAATTTAATTGTATAACAAAGATATACATTTTTTTAATTCACCTGCTAACTAGTAAAACAATTCTTAGGCCTGAAAAGCAACATAAATAAATAATCATGCATGATAGAAGTAGTATAATTGATATGTGCTGCACCATCTGATTTGACATAAGAATCAGTAGACTTGACTCTATTATTTATTTGTTATTTATAGATGAAGATTGAAATCGAAATAACTCTGCAGAGAAAATGCCTTACGCTTATAAATCTGCTGAAGTCCACCTCGCCAGAAAGCAATTTATACCTCACTTTGGATAACATCCAATGCATTTGACACAAGTGATTAAACTGTTAACAGCAATTTTGTTCAGCAACTTCCACCAGCTTTAATTGTCTATATCCCAAAGCCTCATCTGTACCTCAGCCCTATCACCTAAAGAGAAAGCACAAGGACTGCACAGGGTGTATAATGAAGCATATATTTTTGCTTAACAGGAACATTGGAATGTGTTCTTTTTGGAGAAAATGAAGAGATGGAGAAATAAACAGAGAGGGCCTGCAAAGTATTGATAGCTCACTTCCATGGATGGTGTGCCTACTTTGTCATGCACACAACCCTGTTGTGAGCCTGGCCCCCACTGCATAGAAAGGGGCTTTGGTGCTTGTATTTCCCTCTCTCTACCCCTGTTTGTTTCTATCTAAAAAAATTGGTCTGGTGACAACAAGCAAAAAACAAACAAACAAAAAAAGATAGAAAGAAAGAGAGAAAGGAAGAAAGAAAGAAATACAGAGAAGAGAGAAGTAGGCACCTATGATGCCATTATCCATGGAGCTCCTAACACCATATGTAGTCATCCCATGTGATGCCAGGGCTTAAATCCAGGGCCATATGTACAGAAAAGCATGTGAGCCACTAGAAATGAGGTTTTTTATTGTGATGCAAGGACTTCACACATGTACTATTTTACTGTTCCAAGGCTACCTTTTCATTCAGAGAGAGACAGAGAGATAAGGAGACAAGGAGAAATTACACAATACTGGCGCTTCCTCTAGTACCATGTCACCTCTTATGTGAAGGCAGACTAGGACCTGAACCAGGCACATGGCAAGACAGATGCTCTACCCTGTGAGCAGTCTCTCTGATGCCTAGGCTGTGCTTTTTCTTAAATGAATTACTAGGTTGTCAGAAAAGTCATGACTCATTTTTTTTGCATAGAAAAACAATATATTATGACTTTTCTGACAACCCAACATAAGAGGACTTTATAAATTTGCTCTCACAGAACCCACACTTTCAGAGAATATCACTGAAATTTTCACCATTGGATCTGAAGTTCAAAAAAGAAATGAATTTCTGATGATGCCCTCTGCCCTCACCCTTCCTTTTTCCCAGCTAGTGCAGCACCTGGAGTTCACAGAGCTAGTGAATTCTTAGCAGTGGTCAGAGGCTGCTGAGATCTAAGGCCACTTCACTATCTGAGCTTTACTAAAGCAGAATTCGTGTTCACTGTTTCTAGGGTAGTAACCAGAATAAAAAGGAATGGAAACCAATATATGTCATCGGTACTGCACACCAAGTATTGTTCTGGTTACTTTCAGTCTTTCACACACGTTCTATCAAAAGGAGACTCATCATGCTGCATTCACCCACCAGCACTTCCCATTGTCTCTTTAGTATGGTGTGCATCTTTTACGAGGCTCATTTGTCCCATCCTTTTTTTTCTCCTCAGTCTCTTTTCAAGATTTATTTGTTTTATTTGATAGGACAGAGAGAGATGGAGAGGGAAGAGGAGATAGAGAGAGAAAGAGGAAGAAAGACACCTGCAGCCTTTCTTCACTGCTCATATAGTTTCCCCCTGCAGGTGGGAGCTGTGGGCTTAGACCAAGGTCCTTGTGCACTGTAATGTGTGAACTCAATCAGGAGTTCTACCTCCTACCCCCTCACCTCTCCCACCCCTCATTCTTTTCATCTTTAAAAAGGAGTAATTATCCTTTCCTTAAATGATTGCTAGGAGTTCACACCAAACTAATGGAAGGTTAATTCAGGTTCAACAACAGCAGACACTTATGATCTCCTGAACTGTAAAGTTAGTAAAAAATAATTAATTTTCTCACAGACCATATATTTCAGGCTCTTTATAAAGTCCAGTGGTTATTCTGGACTTTCTAATGGCTACGGAACTCTTAGTAATCACATACACAAAGTTATGTACTTATCTGTCAGGTGGTTAGAAAGGGGCAAAGACAGACATTAACTTCAGTGCATCTCATCTGCTAATTTAGCTTTTTACATTTTTTAAAATATTTATTTATTTATTTATTCCTTTTTGTTGCCCTTGTTGCTTTATTGTTGTAGCTATTATTGTTGTTATTGATGTCATTGTTGTTGGATAGGACAGAGAGAAATGGAGAGAGGAGGAGAGACAGATATGGGGAGAGAAAGACACCTGCAGTCCTGCTTCACTGCCTGTGAAGCGACTCCCCTGCAAGTGGGGAGCTGGGGACTCGAACTGGGATCCTTATACTGAGCTTTTTACATTTTTATAGAATAGAATACATAAAGACTGAGGGTTATGTGCTCTCAGGAGAAATAATCAATATAGTTCTTTTTTATTATATTTTATTTTTATAGCACCAGATCCTGGAACATAAAGTTTCACTGCTTTTAGACTGATATTTTCATTATCTGTAAATTTCAGCTACAGAGAGATAGTGAGAAAGGGAGATACCACAACACTAGAAATTCCCCTAGTGCCATGACATTTTCATGTGATATTCCATTGTTTAAACCCAGGTTGTGTGTAGGGTCAGACATGTTCCCTATCAGGTGAACTCTCTCTCAGTCCAGTACCTATACTTTTTTGAAAAGAAATGGCATTAGGGAATTCTGAAATCTATAATTTTAGGTAAGCCTTTATACAGAACAGTGGAAATGCTTGCAATCCCGTTGTCCATGGGTACAATTTTTCATCTCCTTGTGATAGGTGTCTACAAAACAGTCCCACCTTGGGGAGCTGGGCGGTAGCACAGTGGGTTAAGCAAAGATGTTGCAAAGCGCAAGGACCAGTAGAAGGATCCCAGTTCCAGCCCCCGGCTTCCCACCTGCAGGGGAGTCGCTTCACAAGCAGTGTAGCAGGTGTGCAGGTATCTATCTTTCTCTCCCCCTTTCTGTCTTTCCCTCCTCTGTCCATTTCTCTCTGTCCTATCCAACAATGACATCAACTACAACAATAACTACAACAATAAAACAACAAGGACAAAAAAAGGAATAAATAAATAAATAAATATTAAAAATAAAATCCCACCTTCAATTTAAATCCTTTTCTACCCTCATGCACCCAGATCCCAGTGATGGCTTTTCTTAGAACTTAAAGGGATTAAATATTTAAGGAATTTTTCTAGAACAGTATTACCTCAACTATGGTCCAAAGAAGATAGGGTCCTGTGGTGTAATAACTGAAACAATTTGTGAGAAACTTTTGGCATCAAATAATCTTGAGAAAGGCCAGTATTCTAAATGGCAGTGCTTTTGTTTGACATTAATATGCTAGTGTGTAATGTACATCTCTAAGACAGGAATGCCGCATGCTGAGTTTCCAAAACATATTAAAACCTGGACTGTTTCTCTACTTACAAAATAAAAACAAAAGTCCTAAAGACAGATCTGCTCCATGAAACATTAATTAAGAAATGCCTTGGGAGTCGGGCTTTAGCGCAGCGGGTTAAGCGCACGTGGCGCAATGCACAAGGACCGGTGTAAGGATACCGGTTCGAGCCCGGCTCCCCACCTGCAGGGTCCTTGCATCACAGGTGGTGAAGCAAGTCTGCAGGTGTCTATCTTTCTCTCCCCCCTCTGTCTTCCCCTCCTCTCTCCATTTCTCTCTGTCCTATCCAACAACAATAATAATGGCTACAACAATAATACAAGGGCAACAAAAGAGAATAAATAAATAATATAAAAAAAAGGAATGTCTTACATTAACCCTAGGCTATTTATTCTGTACAGAGAGTCAAATTTCAACTCCAAGAGGACAATTTTTATTATTGTAATTCCTCTGTCCTTGAACCTGACTGAAGTACCAATGACACTCAATAAATATCTATAGGATTAGTGCTTTGAATTTTTAAGAGTGATTCATTTTATTTAACCCAGTATGCTCAAATACTGTTATTTATGCATCAATATTCAGTATAAGCACTTGGACTTTTCTTATACTATATCTTGGGAATCTGGTGCATATTTATAGTCTTCAGAATTTAAACTCTGGTAGCATACAGGCCACATTCTTAACTTTCTGAGTTTATGTGCTTGGTTTTTAATCAGAACACTGCCCAGTTCTGGGTTATGGCAGTACTGAGGATTGAACTTGGGTCCTCAGAACTTCAGGCATGAAAGTCTAGTAAATAAAGCCCTGTGCTATCTTCCTGACCCTACAAGTATAAATTTAAGTAGCATATATAACAGTTCAAGTGCTAGTGCTTCATCTGTAAAATGGGTATAACTATCATTTTCTTTAAAAGGCTATATAAAATTTGAAGATCAATTTACATTATTGTATATAAATGGCATAACCCAATAACCTATACTTGAAAATTCTGCTATAGATCTTTATCTTGTTATTGCTATTATTATTAAGCAATGGTTTGTGTTGCTAAAAAACCAAACTTACCTAAGATGTAACCTTCTATTTTGAAGCTTATTATGTGAAGCACAATTTTACTAATCAATGAATGCAGCAGTGACAATAAGGCAATTATATAAGTCACAGTGAAATGTAAAGTTATTTCTAGCTACCTCTTCTCTCACACTGGAAAAAAATGTTGAATAAAAAAATTCAAATGACCTTAAGCTTCTTCAGCCTCTTAGATCTTCTTTGCCGCTGAAATAGAACCAAGAATTAGAGTCAGGCTACACAGCCTGAGAAGAAAGACAAGCAGGGAGCAGGAACTCTGAACTCGAAAGTCCAATTCCTAGTTGTTATTTCACTGACTTTCCCTGAAGCAGTTACTTAGGATCTTCAAGCTCAAATTTCTCATTTTCTCTGTAAAATATAAATTATTTTTGAGGGCTCATATAAGGGAATCAGTAATTAGTAATTAGGCAGGCTATCTAAAAAGCCTGCCAATACCTACACCACAAGTTTACCAAAAACTTCCATATTGTCGTTGTGGGGAGAAAGCAGAGAAAGCTGGGCTGGGCTAGAAAAGTTGACATTGTCTGAAAGCCAATATGCCAGTCATTGCATATTTCAATTCCACTGCAGTCATCTCAGACAGGGAACAAAACCCAGCTTGGTTTTATAAATCAGAAAACTAGTATTCAGAAAAATGAAGAAAACAGTCCAAGGACACAGTAAAATCAGGATTTATTTCATATATGTGTGCATGTGTCTATGCCTGTATGCATGTATGTATTTTTGTGAGTGACAAAGAGAACAGAGCACCACTCCATCCAGGATAGAACCCAAGACCTCACACATATGTGGCATGTACTCCACCACTAAACCATCTCCATGGTCTGTTAAAGTAGGATTTAAAACAGGCTGTAGCATAGCTGGTTAAGCTCACATGGAGCAATGTGCAAGGACCAGTGTAAGGATCCCTGTACAAGCCCCCAGCTCCCTACCTGCAGGGGGGAGTCACTTCACAAGCAGTGAAGGAGGTCTGCAGGTGTCTGTCTTTCTCTCCCCCTTTCAGTCTTCCCCTTCTCTCTCCATTTCTCTGTCCTATCCAACAACAATAATAACCACAACAACAATAAAACAAGGGCAACAAAAGGAAAATAAATGACCTCCAGGAGCAGTCGATTCATGGTGCAGACACTGAGCCCCAGCAATAACCCTGGAAGCAAAAACAAAACAAAACAAACAAACAAAAAACAGTACCCAACAGCTGCGGAAATAGCTTAACTGGCAGCGTAGCACATCTGATGACCTGGGTTGCTGACTAGATTCCCCAGTACCACATGTGGAGTGATATTTTTACTTGTCTCTCCTGCTACCCTTTTCTCTGCCCCATGTGAAACTTTATCTTATATGTGACAAATAAAATAAATCTTAAAAATTCTTTATTTGATTAATGAAAGAGGCAGGAGGGAGAGAGTGAGCAAGATGGAGAACTAGAGCATTGCTACTATGGCACATTCAATGCTGGGAATGAAACTCAGGACCTTATGCTTGAAAGTCCAATGTCTTATCTACTGTGCAACCTTCTGGGGTTGCATAAAGTAAATATTTAAAAATAAAATACACATTGGACTTCAAAGCTCCTGATTTCTTGTTGTACTACCCTAATATTCCTTATCACTATTTTATATTTGTTTTTTAAAGAATCGTTCCATGTCGATGATTATATGAGATCACTCAAAGATAAAGACTCTACAAGTCAAAG
This sequence comes from Erinaceus europaeus, assembly GCF_950295315.1. Lineage (NCBI taxonomy): Eukaryota > Metazoa > Chordata > Mammalia > Eulipotyphla > Erinaceidae > Erinaceus > Erinaceus europaeus. The sequence continues at coordinate 59,553,895 of NC_080178.1, read as the reverse complement.
CTGCCAGTTCTTAGCAACATTGCCCCGCCAGATATTCGTCGGGATGTGGCATCATCTAAGTTCATTTCCCATGTCTACGCTCGACTGGACCTGCCAATATACGCGGATATCTTCGCCCACCCTGTTCAACCCTTGACATCTCGTCACCCAATCTGGTCCCCTACGCCTACACTGAACTTCTCTGTTCCAGTCTCTTGGAAACAGAGTTGGCAGTCAGCTGAGGTCAAGAACAAACACCTCATCACAGACCCCTGCAAGCGTCAACCCGGCTTTGACCTAGCATGTTACGATTGGGCCCTCCTCAATTGCTATCGAACAGGCCATGGCCGGTGCGCTGCTATGTTTCATCGCTGGGGAGCCAGAGACGACCCGAACTGCCCCTGCAGCTACAGACAGAATATGACCCACATAGTCAACGACTGCCACCTCTCCAGATTCAAAGGAGGTCTCGAAACTTTACATCAGGCTCAACCTGACGCTGTTGACTGGCTATGGAAGAAGGGCAAACGCTAGAAGTAGAAGAAGAAGAAGCAATAATGAGCTGTCACCTCACACCTGTTAGCATGGCTATTATCAAAAAGATAAGAAATAGAAGGGAGGAGACGAGTAGCACTGGAGCAGACATGCATGCTTCAGGATCCAGAGACCTCAAGTTCAATTCCTGGCAAGACTGTATGTCTGTTTTACTATATGTGCAACTCAGGTTCAAGGCAGGTTTCCATGGCACTAGTGAAAGCTTTGATGCTATGGTGTCTGTCCCTAATTCCCTCTGTCTTTCTTTATCTCTCTTCCGAACTTAAAATGATGGCTGAAACAGTGAAGCCTCAGTGATGACAAAAAAATAATGTATGCATTATTTGACATCTTACCTTCTTATACTTCTTTTTATCTGCATGGTACCTTGCACAGTAGGTATTCACAAACAAAGCTGACCTAAATCTAATTAATCTTTAGACTGAGTACAATTGTTAAATATTGAATTTACTATGTTCTTGCACAGTCTTCCTCAAGAGGACTTACGTTAGCTCCTAAAATTAAAAAAAAGTGCTCACATTTTACAGACTAGGTTTCAAAGAAGTTAACACAAAATATCATATTTGAAGACATTCATGAGCAGTGTTCTTTGCAAGGGTATTGGAGACAAATTTGTGCCCCCAAGCTTGCCATTGTAGCTGCAAGGGTTTGGTTTTCACTGTCAACAATATTCCTTTTGGCTAAAAACACCCTGAGTCGTATTGGAGATCAAAGCATCCAGCAAACAATGACAAGGCAGAGTCACCAGAAAAGGACACCTGATTTCCATGACAAATATGGTAATACTGTATTGGCTAGTGGAGCTGCAACACAAATTGGAGTAGAATGGAACCTGTCTCCTGTTGGCAGAGTCACCACAAAGGAATGGAGAGACCAGAAATCATCCCAGATGGTATAATACCAAATTGTTTGAAAATCAACTCAAAATCAATGCCAAGTGTATCCAATAAAATAAGAACTCATTGAAATAAAATTTATTTGAAGCTAAAAAGAAAAAAGACTTTCATGAGAAGATGGTAGAGAAGGGAACAAGATCAGAATTTAAAGGCCTGAGATTAAAATAACATCATGCAACCTCTAGGCATTCCCCTAGATGGCTCTCTGTGCCAAGCAGTTCCCTATCTCAAAAAACCTGCCCTAAATCCCCACCTGCTTATTTTTAGCTCAGTTATAATCAGTCAGACCAGAAGAAAGAAGCAAAAAGGTTGAATACTTTTGTGATTTCACGAATTACCTGACAAATGTTCTGAGTGAAGGGAGAAGGGACACTGTTCCACTGTTAAGGGAGTTGTTGCTTAAACAGACCAGTGGAGAGCTCAGATATTAGAGAGGTTTATCAGTGGACTGAGGAGAATGGTAAGTGTTATCCTGACAAAACTCTTCCCCCAGCCCTTGAACAGCAGTACATTCTTGCTGATACTTATGGAATAGTGGTTTCCAAGGCAGAGCTTCAATACAACTAGCAAGGGTGGCTGCAGAAAGAGACCACAGACCAGATCTGCCAAATCAGAAATTGAGTCACACGGAGGTGCACCTGGTTGAACACACATGTTATAATGCTTAAAGGATCCAGGTTCAAGTGCCTGGTCCCAATCTGCAGGGTGAAAGTTTCACAAGTGGTGAATGTGCTGCAGGTGTCTAATTCTCTTCTTCTCTCTTCCCCCTTCCTCTCAATTCCTCTCTGTCTATATCCAATAAATAAATAAAATATAAAACAATAAAAGATAAAAAATGAAAGAAATTGAGGTAGCCGCTTATATCTTAACAGACTTTCCAGTAATTCTAAAGCATGCCATTCCAAAGTTGGTGACTTCTCACCTAAGAACACTTGCTTCCATAAGCACAGAGAAAGACTGTGTGTGTGCATCGCTCTGAATACTAGTAAGGAGACTTCTTACAGTGCTTCTCACTGATTCCTAGTAGTACTCTGAATGGGCCTCAGGCATGCGTAGGAAAATATTTCTTTTTTTATTATTATTTTTTATTTTTTATTGAGTAATTAATGTTTTACATTCAACAGTAAGTACAATAGTTTGTACATGCATAACATTCCCCAGTTTCCCATATAACAATACAACCCCCACTAGGAAAATGTTTCTTCACCATTTTTCACGTCAAACTCTAGGTAACTTCTGACCTGCTATCTCACCTCTAGGTCTCCAACAGGAAAAATTTTAATTAGTAATCAAAGAAAATCAAGCAATGTGTACGACTGATTATTTGTATATGAACATAGAGAATACCCTACATTTAAAACACAGATTGTTTGCTGCTCTGGAGTGCATGCATTTTAAAATTGCTTTGGTTACATCATTTAATATACAACTTACGTGAGCTTTCACTGCACTGTTACCTGAAGTGTAAAATGAATTAATCAATATTTAAATTATATTCAAATTATACAAATATGCATACTAATGCTATTTTGATGAATAGTTGCATTCCAAGATAGAACTTCCACAGAAGCAAGTGCAGATTTTATGATTCCAACCATAGACTCAATCAGACAGCACTTATTATGATGATGCTTTAAAAAAGTACTTAAAGTACAACAACTAAAACATTCTTGGCTAACCTGTGATCATATGACAGAACATTCCCAGTAGATGAAGGATATTTTAGTAAAAATAAGAGACTTCAGATTCAACTACATTAATTTGAAACACTACTATCCAGTTTTTCCCTATGCTCTGATCTAAAAATTTCCTTATTTATTTATTTGCCATCAGGCTAATTGCTGGGGTTTGGTGCTGGCACTATGAATCTACTCCATGGATCCTGGTGGCCATTTTTTCTCTCTCTTTTATTTTGCCTCCAGGGTTATCGCTGGGGCTCTGTGCCTGCACTATGAGTCCACTGCTCCTGGAGGCCATTTTTTTCTCTTTTGTTGCCCTTGTTGTTTTATCATTGTTGTTGTTATTATTGTTGTTGTTATTGCTGTCTTCTTATTGGATAGGACAGAGAGAAATCGAGAGGACACGAAGACCGAGGGGGAGAGAAAGATAGACACCTGCAGACCTGCTTCACTGCTTGTAAAGTGACTCCCCTGCAGGTGGGGAACCAGGGGCTCAAACTGGGATCCATATGCCGGTCCTTGTGCTTTGCACCATGTGTGCTCAACCCACTGCACTACCACCTGCCTCCCCTTTTTATCTACTTTATTTTTATTTGACAAAACAGAGATAAATTGAGAGAGAATGGGAGATAGAAAGAGAGATACTGGGAGTCAGGATGACAGCTTGGGGACAACACCTGGCACACTCTCCATATTAAAGGCCAACAGACATATGAAAAATTGCTCCAAGTCACTAATTGCCAGAGAAAAGCAAATAAAGTCAACAATGAGATACCACTACACCCTGTGAGAATGTCATACATCAGAAACATTAGCCAGGCCAATAGGAGAGAAACTCCTTACTGGAGATGACATATACACAGTCATAAGCCTCAGTTTATGTTTGGGGGGTGGGGGTGTTTGCTTGATTTGATTAGCAGGCTTCTTGGTTGTTAGGTTTTTGTTGTTCTTTTCTTCCCCTCTTCTCTCCGGTTTGATCAGTTTCTGCTTTTATTGTTGTTGTTGTATTGGCTGGTATTTCTTTGTGATTTCTTTTTTGGGAGGAGTTTGGCTTGGAGTGGCTTTCCCTCCCCCCCCCCCTCTGTCTGGTTTGATCAGTCACTGCTTTTGCTTTTTTATAGTTGTATTGGCTGGTGGTTGGCTGGTTCTGTTCTCTTTTGTGGCAGTAGTTTGGTTTTGATTTTTCTTTCTTTCTTTCTCTTTCTCTGATTTGATCAATCTTTGCTTTTGTTATTGTTGTATTCACTGAAGTTTGTAATTTCATTTGTGAGAGCAGTTTAGTTTGATGTGATTTTTCTTCTGTGTGTGTGTTTCAGTCATATAGTCATATATCCCCCACTTCAGTTTGAACACAAAAATACTGCATCTCATCTTTTAAAGGTAGTGGCAGTGGTATACATTAGAACAACAGCCCCAGCTATTCCTGAATCAGATCACAAGGTGACTGGCTTCAGTTGTCTAGGAATCAACAGACTAGAGGTCACACCACACAATAAATTAACAGCAATAGCAAAGATGCAAACTACAAAAGACATAAAAAATAATGGTCAAATCAAAAAAAATCTACTGCAGTAATGAACCAGGGCAGGAGCTCAGAAAAATTCCAAGCAAGTCAGAAGTAACTAAGAATGAAGAAAGTATCCAAACATTAATTGCATTAATTACAAGAGTGAAAAGAGCTTTTGAGGAAAATACTAACAGAAATAGTGAAATAACAAATAAATGGCCAGCTAACAGACCAAGCTAAATAACCAAAATATATAAAGAGCTTACCAAACACAGCAATAACAACAACAACAACAATGACCCAATTCAAAAGTGGGGAGAGAATATGAACAGAATATTCACCAAAGAAGAGATATGAAAGGCCAACAGACATATGAAAAATTGCTCCAAGTCACTGATTGCCAGAGAAAAGCAAATAAAGTCAACAATGAGATACCACTACACCCTGTGAGAATGTCATACATCAGAAACATTAGCAACAACAAATGCTGGAGAGGTTGTAGGGACAAAAGCACCCTCCTGCATTGCTGGTGAAAATGTAAATTGGATCAGACCCCTGTGGAGAACCTTCACAAGGCTAGATATGAACCTTTCTTATGACCCAGTAATTCTCTCCTACAGATACATCCTAAAGAGTCAAACACGGCATTCAAAAAAGATATGTGTACACCTATGTTCATAGCAGCACAAAACCTGAAAACAACCCAGCTTTCCAACAACAAATGAGTGGCTGAGCAAGTTGTGGTATGCATACACAATGGAATACTACTACTCAGCAACTAAGAACAATGAATCCACTTTCTCTGGTCCATCTTGGATGGAGCTAGAAAGAATTATCTTATGTGAGATAAACCAGAAAGAGAAAGGGGAGTATTGGATGATCCCACTCATAAACAGAAGTTAAGAGAGAACAGAAAGGGAAACACAAAGAAGAGTCCGACTGAGTTGGAGTATACGGAGCACCAAAGTAAAAATCACTGGGGAAAGGAGGGTAGATTTTCAACCATTGTAGGTGGGTGTGGGTAGGGACACAGATGTTTGGTGGCAGGAATGCTGTTAATATGCAATCTTATTAACTTCAAGTCTTATGAATCACCATTTAATCAGTATGAAAGAGAAAAAATAGATTGAATGTCTCAAGCTTTTAAATGTACATATTTCAATTATGACTATATATTCATTTAATCTAAGCACTTAAGATTTCAAATTAGTAAACTAATTGAATTCTAACAATAGGCTCAAATTGTTATTGCATTTCTAGTAATAACTTTTCTTTGAAATATTAAATCACCTATAATCTTAGACCAGGAAGACCAGAAGCAACTAGTCCTGTCAGTGTATAAAAGATACAGTTGTTTATAAAAGAATTAAATGACATAAATCATGGTAAGGTCTTGTACGGTACAGTAAATCCTAAACAAGGGATTTTCAAAGTAAACCAAGTTCCCAAATAATTTGCTTATAATAATAATTATCTATTGCCATCTTAACATCTTAAACTCTAAGGCAGCAAGGGACCTTCCTCATTCTCTGTAAAATCCATATGTCTCCCAGTCCTGGAACCTCTGGGATATTTATATACTTTCCCCATATTTGAGAGCTTCTCTCTGCGTTGATCTAGCTTTCAGGTCCTATTTACAACTCTAACACCATTTTCCCAGATAATACTTTTATCCCACTTGCATGTTAGCTGTCAGGCCCAGGCAAAAATTAATGAAGTCATGGGCCCCTTGGGATAGACCTAAAATAGACTTCCTAGTTTTTTGCAACATGAAGAACATAAATCTCATCTGCTATATTCTTACCTTTAGGTTCCTGTTATTAAACTATTTGTTCTGCTTTCTATCTTAATGGTTTTCAGCCACCAAGTTGCTAATGCTACCATGACACCAACCTGGCTTCCCTGGGGAGATGACCTCACCAATGTGTCCTGGAACTCCACCTTGCTAGAGCCCTGCCCCACTAGGGAAAGACAGAAGCAGGCTGGAGGTATGGATTGACTTGTCAATGCCCATGTCCAGCAGACATTCAATTACAGAATCCAGACCTTCCACCTTCTGCTTCCCATAAAAATCTTTGGTTCATACTCCCAGAGGGATTAAGAATAGTGACCCTTCCAGTAGAGAGGAGGGGATACAAAACTCTGGTGGTGGGAACTGTATGGAATTGTATCCCTCTTATTCCACAATCTTGCAATCATTATTAAGTCACTAACAAAGAAAGAAAGAAAGAAAGAAAGAAAGAAAGAAAGAAAGAAAGAAAGAAAGAAAGAAAGAAAGAGAGAGAAAGAAAAAAGAGACCAGCTTCAACAATCGTGAAGCGTCCTCCCTATAGGTGGGAAGCGCGGGCTCAAACCTGAATCTCTGCACATGGTAACATGTGCGTTAACTGATTCTGCCATTGCCAGACCCACTCAAGTTTCCTTTTATTTAAAGTACATAATTATATACACTTCCTACCTAAGACTGTTGAATGAATGAATGAATGAATGAATGAATGAATGAATGAATGAATGAATGGTACATATTATGTGCCAGGTACAATTTTAGGTGCTGAGATCCAACATTTAATTGAGCAGACAGAAGACAAAGAATAAATAAATCATAATATAAAAAAAACACAGAATAAGTCATTAAGTGTGGAAGCAACCTATGACTAGACGTCAGAGTAAAGAAGTTATGAGAAATTTATTCAGTTGACTACCATTCAGTAATTTCAAAAAATGAGATTGTAATGTTCAGGAAAAAATGGATAGAAATGGAGGTAATTATGTTAAGTGAAAAAAGCAAATAAGTGATAGACAACTAAGGATGGTTTCACTCACATGTGTAGTGTAGATAACTAACTAAGTATACTAAAAATGTATCATTTATCATTCTTCATTTATAAGCCAGAAAAACTCTCCAAGTAAGAAGTGATTCCAGATCTAAAAACAAATACAGAATACTTTCAATAAAATATGGCCTCAGGATAAAGATTAGACCATTATTAAACTTCAAAAAAATGTAAATTCATGGCTTATAGACACTCTTAGCTATATGTAAGTGATCTTTTCTAATAGACTTATTGCCCCATATTGTTCAGGCTCAGTCCAAGGTTAAAAGGAGGTATATTTCAGAGATTTATGGTCCTATCTCATTATGTGTACCAAAATCTTACACACAGTGAACCAACAAAAAAAGTCTAAGAAAGAAGGATAAAATCTTAGATTTAAAGAAACAGGATTTAAAGAGAAGTTTGTGTTTTCAGAGTCTGATAGTCAGGAGGAAAACGAAAAGCAATTCATTTATAAACAAAGACTATTTTCTATGGGAAGAGAAGGTTAGTCAAAGGACAGAGAATAGAATGTGAACTGGGGAGAACTACTTCCAGACAGCACAACTAGTCACTAACCATATGACATGTGCCTGTGCCTAGTTAGATTCCAGAATTATTAGCAGTCAGCAAATGTTGTGCACCTCTACATTCCCAGCTTTTTAAATTGAAAGATATTTATCATATTATTCAGAGCCAAGGGTACACTAGAGTAATCAGCCTCTAAAACTGGCCACCAATGAATCACAACTTTTAATACTCGTGCCCTGTGTAGTCTGCTTACACGGTGATGCTGGGCTGACCTTTAGCTATTGATAATAGAATGTAATAGAAGTAATACTGTGGCAGTTTCAAGGCTATGTCTTAGATAGGCTGGATAATTTCTAGCTTTGTGCTTTAGGGAGCCCTGAATCAAGACAGTGGTAATGGCATTAGGAGAGACATGGAAATAAATAGAATTAAAATCAAATGTTCCTAATAAGTCTTTATGTTTAAGGTCAATTGAGTTTTCAATAATAGTGTCAAGACAATTTAATAGAGTGAAAAAATTTACTCATTACATGTGTTGGGAAATTCAAAAAACATTCACATGTGAGAAAATTAAGTTGAACTCTATATCACATCATATAAAAATGAACTCAAATCTGTGTGGAAGAGCTATAACTATAATATTCTAGAAAAAAATAGGAGTGACCTTGGATTAGGAAATGGTCTTAGACATAACATCAAGCCTCAAGCAACAAAAGGAAAAAAGCTTAGGTGAATTGTCTGAACCATTAAAACCACCACCATTTATATTGTTTTGTGTTTCATAGATCACTGCTATGAAACTGAACAAGAACCCACAGAATTGGAGAAAATATTTGCAAATCAAAACAATGACAGTTTGATATCCAGAATTCACACCTACTGGGTTAATGTGCATATGAAAGCATTGCTATTTTATTAAAATATGAGTGATGGTTATTGTATGTGAATTTCTTTTGGGGGAGGTTAAATATTTTCAGAATGTCTATATAGACTACTAATACATAGAATAAAAATCAATATACTGTAGAAAATTCAAGCTAGGACTCCTTATTCTTTGGTAACCACGAGAATGTGATAGGAAGACTCATCCCAGACTACTCTCTCAACCCAGGGTAACCACGCCACACTCCTTTACCAGCTGCACCCCTTGTCAATCATTAAGGGGCACCTGCACTAGTAATGATATATCTTGCAATCCTTTTGGTACAAGATACATCCCAGGTAGTCTCACTGTTTTCTTCAACAATTTGTAACAAGACAATAATTTAAGATAGCATCAAGAAATCTAGACCTTTACTACTTAACAAAGTGGAACTATCCATCATATTGTCAGGAAACACCTGAATCATTAAGAAGTGGAGCAGTGGGCAGTGCAAATGAGTCATTTAGGAGAATCACCTGGATCTCTATTCACAAGTCCTCATATAATCACATTCCTATTCCTTTAAAAACTACATTACCTCCTCACACTCTAACAGGCCAATAATCTCAGAATTTCTGACTCAAAGTTATTCTTGAACATGTATAATTCACTATCTTTTTTAATAGGAGGTGTTCAGAATCTCTATCCTTTCTTGAGAAATTCAAGAATTACAGCATTCTATCTTCTGAACTTTCCCTACTTCTCATCTTCGAAGCTTTTATTGCATAGGCTTTTTACATTTTTTTATTATCTTTATTTATTTATTTGTTGGATAGAGACTGCCAGGAATTGAGAAGAAGGGGAAGATAGTGAGGGGGAGACACAGAGAGACACCTGCAGCACTGCTTCAACACTTGTGAAGCTTTCCCCCTGCAGGTGGGGACCTGGGGCTTAAACCCCGGTCATTGCACATTGTAACATGTGAGCTTATGTAACAGGTGTGCCACCAACCGGTCCCTGTTGCATAAGTTCTAGGATCACTTTTTCTTTACATTTTCTAATGTAAAAGTATTGTTTTATTTGGTTTTCATGGAATATTGAAAACACTGCAAAGTACAAACATATGTAAACACATCTTTAATCACTACGGAAAAGATTGTATGTATATTTCAAGTTTTTTTAATACTTTCTAAAATATCAGCTTCTTAATTCCTCAAATATAAGGACAACTGATTTTTGGTAGCATGTACACTGAATGAGGTAAGACACTGCCAGGCCCCCTGGACAACTGATTTGTTGTTGTTTTATATTAATAGCATGTTACAAGATTGTAAGATTACAATGTATAGTTCTATGCCACACCCACCACCAAAATTCTGTATTCTCACCCTCCCAAAGATAGTCAGCATAGTTATTACAAGTCATAACAGCAGTTTGCTTGCTTCTGTTTTTTCTTTCTTTTTTTGCAAGTTCATGTGAATCAGATCTCTACATTCAACATGAGTGAATGAGTGAAAACACCTGGCAGTCAGACAACTGATTTTTGACAAGGGGGTCCAAAACATTAAACGGCAAAAGAAGAGGCCCTTTAATAAGTGATGTTGAGAAAATTAGACTAAATTATGCTAATGCTTGAAATTGGAGCAACAACATACCACCATACACAAAAATTAACTCCCAGTGGATCAAAGACATAAACCTTGAATCAGAAACTATCAAATACATAGTAGAAAACATTGGCAAAACACTTCACGATCTATGCTTCAAATATGTCTTCAAAGATTCAAATCCAAGAGTAGAGAAAACAAAGACAAAATAAATCAATGGATATACATCAAACTGAAAAATTTCTGCACAGCAAAGTGTGCCATCACCCAAACAGAAAGACCCCTTATGTAGTGGGAGAAGGCCTTTATACAACATACTTTAAAGGTCTTGTAGCCAAAATACATAAGAATCTCAGTAAACTTAGCACCCAAGAAATAAGCAAACTCATTGAGAAATAGAAAAGGAAATGGACAGAAATTTCACCAAGGAAGAGATCCAGAGGGGCACTGGACAAATGAAAATGTACTCAAAGACAATAATTATCAGAGAAATGCAAATAAAGAAAAGAGTGAGATATCATTTTACACCTGTAAGAATGTCCTATATCAGAAATGTTAGAGAGTGTATGAGGGAAAAGGAACATTTCCAAACTTCTCAAGGGAGTGTAAATTGGTCCAACTCTTATAGAAAATAGTCTGGTAATTTCTCAGAACACTAAAAATTGATTGACCCTCTGACCCAATAATTTCTCTTGGAGATTTATCCAGAGTATACAAAAACACCTATCAGATGAGGTCTATGTATACCTATGTTCATAGTACTATTTGTAATGGTGAAATTTTGAAGAAACTCAGATGTCCAATGACAGATGAGTGACTAAATAAACATTGTGGTAAATATACATGATGGACTATTACTTAGCTGTTAAAAATAAGGTCATTGCCTTTGTGTCATCTTGGGTGGAATTTAAAAATATCTTTTATGTACAACCTCCAGCCTCATTACTCAGGTGAGACCTTTCCTTTCTTATAGGGTTCTCTAATACCATTTCATCTGGTTCACTTCCTAACAAAGCCCCCAAACCTAGATATAGACCAGGTCCCATGACATAGGGCATATGTTCACATGTATCCATAAATTAGGGCAAAATATATACCTGAAAGCAAAAGTGCCCAATAGTCTGCAGTAAGTCAATAAATGAAGCAAGCAAGTAGAAAGACCTAAAAAGACACCATAAAGTTCCTAATAGTAGTTTGGGAGCTATTATCTTCCCTGATCCAGGTTACTGGTCCTTATACCAGCCATGACATCATTTCCCCAGATAATAACTTGGGTCCACCTGCATATCAGAGGTCATGCTCAGGAAAATACTAGTACAGTTGATGGGCTCTTTGGAATATAACTAAAATATGCCTACTAGCAGTCTTCAAAACGGAGACCACAAATCTTCATCTGCAATATTCTAGGCTTTAGGTTCATGATTAGTCAACAATTATTATTATTTTTTGGTTCTATATGTTAACTCTTTTTTCAGCCACTGGGTTCCAGATGCTAGCATGATGCCAACCAGACTTCGCTGGACAGACGACCCCACCAATATGTCCTGGAATTCTGATTCCCTAGAACCCCGCCCCACTAGGGAAAGAGAGAAGCAGGGTGGGAGTATGGATCGACCTGCCAATGCCCATGTTCAGCGGGGAAGCAATTACAGAAACCAGACCTTTCACCTTCTGCACCTTATAATGACCCTGGGTCCATACTCCCAGAGGGATAAAGAATAGGAAAGCTATTAGGGGAGGGGATGGAATACAAAGTTCTGGTGGTGGGAACTATATGGAGTTGCACCCCTTTTATCCTATGGTTTTGTCAGTGTTTCCTTTTTATAAATAATTTTTAAGTCATTCAGATAAAAAACAAAAGAAAATAAAATATCATTTAAGTAATATAAGACAAAAAAAGAACAAATACCAAATAATCTCATTTATAAGTGAAACATAACATATGGTTGGGTTGTGTTTTCTGATCCATCTTCCTATTCTGTCCCTTTTAATAGGTGAAGTCAGGCTATTGAAATTTATTAACATTAAAGATTGAATATATTTTAATGACATTATTGTAGACTTTTAGAGTGTTCTGGTATATGGCATATTTTTGGTGATTTGATTGTAAGAGAACTTTCAGAAATTCTTTCAGGGCAGGCTTGGTGATAGTTGATTCTTTCAACTGTTGCTTGTTTTTTATGCCTTCATCTAGTTTGAATGACAGTCTAGCAGGATACAGTAGTCTTGGTTGAAAGCCTTTCTTATTGAGTACTCACTAGATATCTTGCCATTCCCTTCTGGCATTTAGTGTTTGTGTAGAAATCTGCTGCTAATCTTACGGGTTTTCCTATATAGGTGACTCTTTGTTTTTTCTCTTGCAGCCTTCAGGGTCTTTTCTTTATCCTTATTCCTTTCCATTCTAAATATGATGTGTCTTGGTGTCTTTATGTATTGGTTAATTCTGTTTGGGACCCCCTGGGATTTTTCAACATTTATGGCTTTTATGTTGTCTAGACTGGAGAAGTTCTCAGCTTTTATGTCCTATAGAATGTTTTCTTCCCCTCCCTCTCTTTCTTCCTCTGGTAGGCCAATAATGTGTATATTATTTCTTTTCAAGTCATCCCACATCTCTGTTGTTATTTTCAGTATCTCTTAATCTCTTTTTGAGATCTCCTATTTCTTTATTAGTTTTCTCTAATTTATCCTGCTAATTCTGTTTTATGCCTCACTTACTCTACTCTCTCTCTCCTCTCTGTTGTTTTCTGTAGCTAAGCTATTTTGTTACCCTGTTCTGGTACTGTATTAGCTTGTTCAGCTAGTTGTGCTCTTAGCTCAGCTATTTTAGCTTTCAGCTCTCTAATTACCTTGAAGACAGTGTTTTCTTTTGGAGTCTCATTTGCTGTTAGACAATTTCTGATATTAATTTCAAACTCTCCTCACTCCTGTGACTAATACCTCAATTAGTGTTTGGATCTTGTCCTCATTTTTGTGCTTCTACGTTTGTGGAGGGGGTGGTTTATCTGGGCTTTTGTCCTGGTTAATTTCTCTATGTTTCTTCTTGGCTTAACCATTGTATACCTCATTGTGTTATGAGGTCCCTCTCTCAGTACTATTCAATCCACTAATCACACTTGCCTGGATTGACTTGTGTCTAAGTAAGGTACTTAAAGAGCTCACAATTATGGAAAGTGACAGTTGTTTCAATGTTGTCTCAATCCTTGAGGAGAACCATGGTGGCTGTTAAACCCTTTTTTGTTCTTTATGTTCCCTGTAGGCTATGGGAACCTGTGTGCTTTCTAACTATAAGTAGATTTTTTTAGCTTAATTACTCACTCCTGACCAAGAGATAAAGCAAGGTGGGGGAGACATAGCACAGTAGTTATGCAAAGAATCTTCCATGCCCCAAGGGTCCAAAGCCCTAGGCCCAATTCAGCTTCTCTGGCAAAAGTCAGAGCCAATAAGAGCAGTGGTCCTTGACCCTGCAAGTTTCTAAACAAATCCTGTTTGTACTTTGTGTGTTCTGAGGCAATTGTTAAACATGTTCCCAAATTCCTTAGGAGAACAATGTGGAAAGACTATCACTATACAGCCCCACTTCCAGACCACTGGGAGTGTATGTGTTCTCCTGAGTTGCCCATTCAGGTGTCTGCCCCCTGATACCAGCACAGGGCCTCTCTGCTGCTTCTCTGCCCTCCAAAGGACAGTAGCAATGGAGACTCACAGTTGTAGTTGGTGAGCCTTAGGCAAATCCTCTCCTCCCATCAGCAGTTTATTTGTTGATATACTCAGACTGGAGGTGGTGCTTCTACTAGGAAATTTCTAGACTGTTACCAGTCACTCCCGAGTAGGTACAGGCTTTCAGGCCCAGGAATCTCTCCTTAGGCCCCTTTCTGTCCACAAGCCACGTGTGTTTGCACTCATCCATGACTTAGTAGGTTCCCAAAGTATTCCGAGTCTTGTCTTGTTGTGCTCTCAGGTGATCTTCTTTGTTATTCTTAGTTTAGGAAGGCTCATTATATACTCGTACATTTCCCTACTTTGTGTGTGGGGGGGTAGAATTTAGTGGCATAGTCTGATTTTTGAAATACATATATGTTCTATGATGTTTAAAATGATGCAGTAAAATTTTGTCTTTAAACAGTTTAGGTAAAACTGTGTCACAGTAAATTAAATAGTAGTTCAGATAGTAATTGAACATAACAAAAGTCATGAAGGTATTGAGCATTTATAAACACTAGATCTATATTCATTTTTTGGATCAAGGGTGAGCCAAACAGTAATTGTAGTCACTTCTTGCTTGCATGTCATTCCTTGTATTAGTATGCACTCTATGAATTTAAAACTGATAAACTGGAACTAATATTCTAGGCATAATATGTTTCTAATTCTATGGTATAAGAAAAACTTTCAGGGGGTCGGGTGGTTAAGCGCACGTGGAGCAAAGCTTAAGGACCAGAGTAAGGATCCTGGGTGGAGCCCCCAGCTTCCCACCTGCAGGGGAGTTGCTTCACAGATGGTGAAGCAGGTCTGCAGGTGTCTCTCTTTCTCTCCCCCTCTCTGTCTTCTCCTCCTCTCTCCATTCCTCTCTGTCCTATCCAACAATGAAAGACATCAACAACAACAATAATAACCACAACAAGGCTACAACAACAAGGGCAACAAAAGGGGGAAAAATGGCCTCCAGGAGCAGTGGATTCATGGTGCAGGCACTGAGCCCCAGCAATAAGCTTGGAAGGGAAAAAAAAAAAAAGAAAGAAAGAAAAGAAAAGCTTTCAAAAAGATTCAGGGAATAGGCCACTGTTAACACAAGGAGTATATATCAAATGATACAATTTCAAAGGGAAATATTAAGTTACCATGACAGACATCTGGATTTCTACTTATGGGATATTATAAGGTAGGAAAATAGAAATGAACTTATTTTCTAATACCAACTTACTGAAATCTGTATCCAGAAAGATTTTGTGAAAACACTGGATGGAATATGAAGAAACAGGACCATAAGCATCAGTAGAAGTGTCAACATTTGTGTTGGGTGTTTGCATTCATTATTTAGAAAGTAAAGAATATTTCTGGCCTTCTCTGATCTAGGATACCTGAATAGAAATATCTGACTTGAGTGCTTTTTCATATAAGTTACTGTTTATTCAAGAGAACTATTTTTAAATACATTAAATAAAACATGAGTTGTTATATCCTAGTATGCATATTGGGAAACAGCAATTCCCACCTTATAGTAAAGTAAAATGAAAAAATTTGATAAACATTGGGTAATAGGAATTAAGTACAAAAAAGAAATTGGGACATATTTGGTAGCATTTTAATAAAGATGTATAAATTTTTTAATTACCAATCTTAGAGAAAATGGCTTTCCCAGAAAAAAAATAAGTTGTCATAGTAACTCAGTGCTAGAACCTCCACACAGACCAAATTTAGCAGAGCTCTACTTATTGTTTAATTGTACAAAGTATTCACTTAACAAAAGGAAAAAAGGAAAGATAATAATATTTATTTTGCACCGACTATGTAATGGATACTTTATATAATTTCCTTCCTGGTCATCATAAAAATCTAACAGATTAATATCTTCAGTTTTACAGATAAAGTATGCACTTGCCTTCTATCAGAATGTTTTCTGGAGAGCATGTTTGAACATAGAATTTTGAATAACTTAACTAAACTCTTCCTCTGTGCCACCTCCCAGGTTCTACTATAGCTTTGTGAAAGATAAATGTAGTCCAATGGACATCAGGGATATGCCAAAGAAAGTAAATATGGGGGTGGGAGGAAGGCAATTTAATATTCTATTTATTTATTTATTTGACAAAAGCAGAGGAAACTGAGAGAGAAGAGAGAAGTAGAGAGGGAGCAAGAGTAACATCTGCAGCACTGCTTCATTTCTCCGGAAGCTTCCCTCTGCGGGTGGAGACTGGGGAGCTTGAACGTGTATCACCACCTGACCCTTAAAAAGAAAATTTCTTTTTTTTTTTTCAACATTAATACTCCTTGGAGAATTAGTGAGCTATCCTTGGTTGTGTTTATTTGTTTGTTTGTTTTTTCTTGGTGACAGAAAGACTCATGATCAGTAACTGGACAATTTTTTTTTTGTCTTACTCACACTGTTCCAATACCTATGAAATTTCCTGTTGATCAAAGATTTTAGCATCAGATAAAAATCATTAATTCCAATTTGAGGCCATCTTATATACTAAAAAAACTATTATTGGCTTAGTGCTTATGATATAACCAGAAGTGTGTTAGATCTTAGACACTAGACAAAATCAGTCTATCAGGATGAGAATCTCTTCAGCCAAGTGACAGTAGCAATAGTTCTTAAGTTTACTAAGGGCAAACAACTTTACTGGGAAAAAAAAAAACAAAAAACTCCTTTACTTACACAGAAAACCATTTATTTCTCTATTATCCTAAATCTCTGTTTAATAATTGAGTCATTTGTACTCAAAGGGAGTTCCTGTGTGAGACAACTTGAAATTTGGTCACCTGTGAATTCTGAGCAGAGTAGGAATTTTAAAAAGCCAATAGAGTATTTGATCTGAGTGGGAGTTCAATGGTTTCTCTCACTTTAAGAAGCCTTAAAGAACCAGAAAAGAACTGAAATGCAGTATGCCAACTCTGGTGGCATACTATTGGTCTCAACAGCCACTGGGGATGGGAAATTTCATTGACCTAGTTTGTTACAGACTAAGAATACCAGGATTAGCCTAGCCTTTGCTTCTGTGTTCCTGAGGTAAATTGAGTTCCAGCCTAGTTCCCACACAGCACTGAGGACAGAAATGTCTTCAACAACCCACTGACTATGGAATAAGCCCAGACTTCAAATCCTGCTTTTGAATTCTTCACTCTTACAACCCTTTGCTAATTCCCTCTTCTCTCTCTCTCTTTCTCTAATTTCATTCTAGTGTGGCATTTTATTAGAGAAAACTTGAGTCCTTGAGCATGTACAATATCAGGGTCAAAATTTTGAAGAGGAGAAAAAGTGGGGGGAAAGAGAGGAAGAGAAGACTCCAGAGCCTGCTCAACCATCTCTGGAGCTCACACGTAGTGCCAGAGTTCAAACCTAGCATCTACTGCATGCTAAGGCATTGTGCTCTGCTAGTTGAGCTATCTCAAAACTGCATACACTACTTTAAGGCTGGCAGAAGAGCTTACCTGTGTAGGGAAA
Source organism: Erinaceus europaeus (assembly GCF_950295315.1). Taxonomy (NCBI): domain Eukaryota; kingdom Metazoa; phylum Chordata; class Mammalia; order Eulipotyphla; family Erinaceidae; genus Erinaceus; species Erinaceus europaeus. The sequence continues at coordinate 59,536,301 of NC_080178.1, read as the reverse complement.
TGCTTTATCATGGATGTGAAGGTTCAGCTTGGGTTCAACCCCACACTGAGTTGCACTGAGAGAAGCTTTAGTGAGTTGCTGTCTTTCCAAATCTCTTTCTTTCTGTCTGTTGCTCTCTTTCTGGAAACTTGGCTTAGGATATTAAAGCCCCAGTGACAAAAACAAAACACATTTGAAAATGAGTCACTTTCTGTGACCATGAATAAGTTTCTCTCTTTTCTTTTTTAGTTTTTCAACCCCTCTGAGCCCCAATTTCCTCATCTACAAGATCAGAATGATATTAGTAAGTATAAGAATTAGAATTCTTGGTCAACTAAGTTGGTTAAAAGATGTAAAACAGTGGCACAGCAAATGACAGCCATTCTAATCAATCAACTGTTGATAGCAGCAATACTTGCAGTACTGCATTGCATTTTACCAACAGTAAATATGTCCATTAAAAACACAATTTTCTTTTTAACATACATCAAACCAGTTATTTTCCTGTATGTAAATCTTTGTTTAGAACTCAAATCATTTGTAATCAAAAGAAAATTCTAATGGGAGCCATGTTGAAATCTGGTCATGGTAATCCTCAGTATGATTTAATTATTCCTACTTCCATTTATGACTTCTGTCTCAAATGGTTTCCCATTCCTCATTATTGAGGCAAATTCAAATCACATATTTAAAACCTAGCATGTCTGTCTTACTTTACTGCTTTCTTTATCCCACAATGAGCCCTTGATTCTGAAATACCACTTGATTTAATACACACCTTATATTTCTTTCTTTTAATTATTTTTTTCTGAAAGATTTCTCTTACTGAGAAGGTTCATCTTTGTGAAGGCAACAGTTCAACTCTCTATTTTTACATCTTTCTAAGCATCTACCTGTGACCTTTTCTTGAGTTTCCAGGGTTGTCAGTTGACAATGTCGGGCAACTCAGTCTTGTTGTTGTTACCAGACTACTGCTTAGTTATGGTTTATGGTGGTACTGGGAATTGAACCTGAAGTTCAGAGCCTCAACAGAAAAGTTGTTTGCATAATAATTATGCTATCTCCTCAGCCTTTAAGCCTTAAAATAATTGGGGGTTTATATATGAGGTCTGAACTTTAACCAGCCAACCATGTTCTTGTTCCATGTTAACTACTATTGCAAATTTGGAATTCTATTTTAATTAATTAACCCACTCACTTATCTTTTTAAAAGGGGCCTTACACATACGTGAGTTCATTTCCTCAGACTGATAGAGGTATATGGACAGAGAGGGAAGGGGAGAGAGAGCGAGCATCAGTTTATTTTGGTAACAGGGCACCTCCTACCTGTGCTAGTGCTCAAATATGGGCAAAGCATTAGCCCCACCCATGAATTGTCTCTCTGACCCGAGTCATAGAATTTTAGTTTTACACTTGAACTTAACATCTATCTTTATTCAAAGCTGTTTGTTACCTTTTGTTCCTGCTTATGAATGTAACTTCTATTTTCCATCATGGACAAGATTTGGATAGCTCTCCTTTGCTTGCTTTCTAAGTATGGGTATAGCACTTTTCTGCCATTGATCTCCTTCTTCCCATGGGCATTTATTGAGTGCCTGTTACATGCCAGATATTAATTGAGTGTCTACTTATGTGCCAGTTCTAGATCTTGTGCTCACAAATTCACAACAGTTCTATGACTAACAATTAGCAGCAACCATGACACTTGAATCAACCTCAGAGAGTTACTACAAATAAAATTGTCTTTGAAGAAAACTGTCATGTATCCTAACCTATTTTTAGCATAATTTAGTTGGAGGTAGCAACAAACTTACATTCTTGAAACCTTGGCCACTTTACAGAGAGCATGGGAATTTTTCCATTCTGTTTCATGGAAGGATTCACTTTGATAACTGTGGACTGTTTGCTTGTTTATTTTTATTTTTTTTTTGACAGAAGTGTTACTTTAATGTGAACGATAATTAAAAAATGTAATGTTTTATTCTTTGTTTAGAGCCTTAACACAATGTAGCTAGATAATTAGTGGAATATATGAAAAGGGGATCTAATTTTTCCCTGTTTCCCAATACATCCCATCAAGATATTCAGAAACCATCGGCACATGAAGTAAACAATTCTCTTAAAAACAAGAAACATCTTCTTGCATAATTAAAAACACAGAGCTCTTCCAAAGCAACCATTCTATGTTAGCTAAGAAAGGGATGATCCAAACTGAAAAATTATGCATGAGTTAGGGCCCGAAGTCACACTTGGGTAAAATCCTCAATTATTGTAGCTTCATTAATGCATCCTCAGTGTCTTACTGATGAGTGACTGATCTGAATAAATTGTGTCCTCATGCATACACTCATCAAAATGACAAAATTCTGAATGAATAAGCAGGAGAGGTTCTTTAGGCCACAGTTATTCAAAAAGTCCTATATTTGTCATAATAAGATGAATAATAACATAGAATTTTTACAGAACTATAGATTCTCAGAGCTGGAGCAAAGACTAGTGGTTATCTGGACAGCCCATCCCAGGTACCCCCTTCCATTATACAAATCCTCCCAGCAGAATCCCCAGAGAATAGTCAAAGAAGGTGGCACAAGCAATTCCAATCACAGAGAACTTGCTACCCTCTCCTGGAGTATGTCTTTTCATTAGTCATTATAAAATTATTTATTTATGCTCAGCTGAAATCTGTCTCCCCACAGCTCCTTATCTTCCAATCTAGAGCCACACAAAATCATTCACACTCTTCTTCCAAATAATAGCCCTTTCAATATTTAAAGGGCTGTCAGATATTTCATCCTGTGAAATATGGACATCCATGTCAAGGAGAAAGAAAGGCTGCAAAAAGGTCACCGCACTGCTGCATCTGAAAAGGTATTAGAAAGCCATGCTGGCTGGCTTTATCAGCCTGGGAGAGATAGGGCTAAGTGGGGTGATTTTCAGCTTCCAGCATTTCAAACTTCCTTCACAATCCTTTTCTGTACCCAGAATGTCCTTTCATTTTTTAGCAGGTTTCCCATCATCTATTGGACTGTTCAGCAATAAGCTGATAGTTTCTCACCTTTCATGCACAATCTATCACCAGTATCCTAACTATGCCGTGAATATAATCTTGTTTTTCTACTGTGTGAATCTATTTACTATTTTCTTTTGTCTAAACTTCCTCTATCTTGGTACTAGTCACATCACTTGCATGCTTGCCTAGATCTACTCTAGAATTCAGATAAATTAACATTACAACCGTGTTTAAAACCTTCCAAAGTTTCCCCCCTGCTGCAATTTCCCTCATACAGTCTTCCAAGCTCTGGCACTTCAAGTTCTTCCCTTAGTTCATCTCAGCAGCCTTCTCATTCAAACATGCTGGTTTTCCTGAATTTCTTATCAGGAGAAAATGTCTAGTAGTTAAAATGCAACAGGAATGTATAAGATGAGGTGTGGCACCTGAATACCCAGGTAGCTTAAATAAAAACAAGTGGCTGGGCAAAAATATTAGAGATGCAGATGGTTCAAATTAGGGGTGAGGCCAAAAATGTTAGTGACAGAGTCAAGTGTAAATTGGAGGTAAAAGACCAAAGAGAGAAGAAGGTAGAAAAAAATCTGGAAGGAGAAACAAAATGAAAACAGAGAATCCCTCTCTCTTCTCTCTCTCTCTCTCTCTCTCTCTCTCTCTCTCTCTCTCTTCCTATGACTTATTGAGAGAGGTCAGTTTATCTGCTATGCCAGGGATATAACTCAGGGCTAAAATGAATAAACGTCTTATGTTCTGCCCAAAACCCCTCTGTATATTTCTTTAAAAAAAAAAAAAAGCGGGAGTCGGGCAGTAGTGCAGTGGTTAAGCACACGTGGCGCAAAGTGCAAGGACCAGAGTAAGGATCCCAGTTCGAGCCCCGGCTCCCCACCTGCAGGAAAGTCACTTTACAAGTGGTGAAGCAGGTCTGCAGGTGTCTTTCTCTCCCCTCTCTGTCTTCCCCTCCTCTATCCATTTCTCTCTGTCCTATCCAACAACAACATCAACAACAACAATAAAAACAAAAAGGGCAACAAAAGGGAAAATAAATAAATATTTACAAAGAGAAAAGAACTGATAAGAACAACTATGATCTCAAGGGGTTGGGGACATGGAAAGGGGACTGACTGAAATTTCTTCTGTAACAACTAATCTAAACTTTTTTTTCAAAGATTTGGTCAAAAAAATGGAACACTGACCTTCTTAATGCCCTCATCTTAGTGGAAAAGATGATTTAATTAACTACCAAGTTGTCTCGAGGTATCTTTTGTCAACACACAGTAATTCCAAGAAAAGGAATATATATGTTTTTCTTTCGAGAATCCAAAACGCTGGCCGGAACAACAGCTCACTAAGTATGCTGCTTAGCCATGTGCATGGTACAGGTTTAAGCCTGGCTAAGCCAACATTGAAAAAAAACTTTTGATGCTGTGACCTCTTTCAATCTTCTGAGTATCAGTGTTGCTTTTTAAATGATAGAGAGACAGAGAGAGAGAATCCCAAACTCCTGGGATGGGGCAGATTTTATGAATTAAACAATGAATTTGACATGGCAAACAGAATATTATATGAGAAAGTAATATGAAGCAACTATTTTCCTCCCTCTTTCTATTCTATAAGATTCTCCATGGTAAGTGAGATAAGCCAGAAAGAGAAGGATGAATATGGGATGACCTCACTCATGGACAGAAATTGAGAAATAAGAACAGAAAGGAGAAACACAAAATAGAACTTGGATTGGGTTTGGTGTATTGCACCAAGGTACAGGACTCTGGGGGTGGGGTGGGGGTGTTTTCGGTCTTGGTGCATGATGGCGGAGGAGGACCTAGGTTGGGGGGGGAGAGTGTTTTGCAGAAAACTGAGAAATTTTACACACTTACTAACAACTTTATTTACTGTTAACCATTAATCCCCCCAAAAAGTTCTCCTATAAAACCTGAAACCTGTAGCAAAATATCTCTGACCTCTACATCCTCCTTAGCACCATAAAATACATTGCTAATAATAGCATTTACAAACAGTACAGTCAATGAGAAGTAATGGCAATTTTGTTTTAACACAACTGGCTCTTTTTCTTCTTACAGGAAGTGCAAATGGCCATTCATGCTTGAAGACTTAGATTTTAAGTCATATCCTCTACACAGTTGCCTTGATTTCTCAGACTGTGAGAAATCTGTGAATTTCTGGGCAAGTCTAATGCTCGTACCACTGTCAGAATAGTAATACATGCAATATCAACTGACTGGTCACTCCTTTGGTGGTAAAGACTAGTGCTGCGAAAATTGACTTCCCCTTGCTTTCCTGTTTGACCTGTATTAATTGTCTCTCTACACTCCTATGATAAACTTCTTCTGGTGTGTTTATAACAAATATTGTTTTATTTATTTCTGTCACCATACAACTGACCTTGTATGTGGCCTGGCACAACAGCAAATAAAGCTTACCAGGACTTGCTGACCAAACAACCCTGAACATTTTCTGACATATAAAACCAGTGATTCATTTGTAGTTAGAACATGCCTTTTATACATATGAACTAGGATGTTCTGTTCCATAAAATACATAAATTATTTTAATGGTACTTTCATCCTCACCATTAATCACAGTTCCTTTTCCTGTAAGAAAGTTATGCCATGTGTGCACTATACATCTGGGTTGATTGAAAAAGAAATCCATTTGAATCATCTAATTGGATTTGGGAGGCAATAATCAAGGACACCCATGTTAGCAATAACAGAAAGTAAACTCTGCCTTCTTTTCAACAGCTACTCTACAGTATCAAATTTTCTAAAACATGGTAATTTAGAATCCAATCTAGAATCATTGACATAAGTTACAAAAGTCAAAGAAGAAAAGATGAAACACTGAAAAAAAAGTAGATTTTTCCCCAAAGACAAATGTGAATTGACTTAACTAGGAAAGGGAGTAGAGATCTATAGTGAAAAAAAAAACACCCAAGTTCCCAAGTTCTGAGTCAGAAAAAAAAATTCAATTAATATTCACATAGTATATGTTTACTACAATATACTCTGAAACTGTGTTGTGTGTTATAGAAAAAAACTAAAATAAATGTCTATGCTTGTATGCCATGAACAGTTCATAAGAAAAAGAAAAACCAGCAAACAAAAAATTGTAATTGAGTGCGACAAATACCACTAGAAGATATACAACAGACCTTTGGTGATGGGAGTAGTGAAAAATAAATATTTTTTTTTAAAAGGAAAGAAATGAACTTCTAAGAGAAAAAAGTAAGTGTGTGCTCTTCTCTAATTTGAAGGCCAGAGTTATATTTTGAGGGATAATAAAAGCTAAAATGTGGATAAGATGCTTTGCTAAAGACAGCCAGGTGTACAGATAAATCCTGGAAACAAGTTATCTGTTCACAAGTCTGAGAAAAGTTCAACATGACTGGGTTAAGAGCCTAGCACTGCCATCAGCTATGATGCTTCTAATTTTTCTGAGAAATTTCTCTGACTCTCATTTTCCTATTACTTGAAGCTTCACTTTCAGACCAGTGACAAAGCAACTGGCATCCAGATGGGACCTAAGAAAACTGTTTCTTCTAGGAGAAAAGAGACACCTTACTCTTAGAGCTCATTCGTCAGTTTCCCTTGTTCAGAATTCTCCTCACCAGTAAAAGAGTCACAGCTTTTTAATGTAGATTATTTTATCAATTTAAAACTGGCCTTTGGTTTTTCAGACCTGGCCATTTATGTGGATGAAAAGTTCATGATTCCATTTTTAAAAGCTCCTTTAGATAGTCCAATTTCATTCTTCTAATGTTTTTTTCCCCAGTGCCCACTTGGTTTTGCCATTCAAACCTTTTGTAAGCTTGCCCCCTCTTTAGCTGGAATTCTCATTTTGAGGAAGACTGACAATTTCTTACAACATATTTCAATGTCTTTTTCTCATCTTTCATAATGCCTAACAGGTATGCTATTGTCTATAGTTTTGAACAACCTTCCTTTAACCTCTCTGAATTAGCCCATATTTGAAATAGACACAGTTCTAAGTACTTGTGTTTTTAAGTCTTTCATTAGCCTTCAATGATATGGACCTTCTTTGCAAACTTCAAAATTTCAGGTAAATTTAAGGTACTCCAGTCCTATCTGTAAAAGGGACTTTAAGACAGTAGACAAGTTAATCAATTCTATTCAACCCTGCTGAAAATCAGCAAAGGCAGAAGACTTCTAAAGGGTACAGATCAATTCTCCCAGTATAGGTCTGCTTTGAGGTACTCGGTATTTTAAAAAGAAGATTTAAACGTCAGGTCAACTGAGACCCCTACATGTTTTCATTTTTTGACCAGCTAAGACATGGCTGCTTTGTAAGTCATTTGTCAAATGACTTACAAAGAAACTTTAAGGGGCCACGTGGTGGCATACCTGGTTGAGCATACATGTTACAGTATGCAAGGACCTGGGGTCTAGGCCCCGGCCCCCACCTGCATGGGGAAAGCTTCACAGGTGGTGAAGCCATGCTGCAAGTGTCTCTCTCTCTCTCTCTTCCTCTCTATCTCCCCTGTCTTCTCAATTTCTGGCTGTCTCTATCCAATAAGCAAATAAAGATAATTTTTAAAATATTGAAAAAAAGAAACCTTAATCTATAGGACGTGATCACCTCAGCAGAGTAAACTCTGTCCTAGCCCTCTGTGGCCATATAAAACCTACACACTTGGGGGTCAGGTATAATGCAAAATAACAAAACAAAAAGAAACAGTATAGGGCGTCAGGAGGTAGTGCAGACGGTTAAGCGCAGGTGGCCCAAAGCGCTAAGGATCCCAGTTCGAGCCCTCAGCTCCCCACCTGCAGGGGAGTCGCTTCACAAGTGGTGAAGCAGGTCTGCAGGTGTCTATCTTTCTCTCCCCCTCTCTGTCTTCCTCTACTCTCTCCATTTCTCTCTGTCCTATCCAAGAACAAATGGCATCAGTAACAACAACAATAATAGCTTCAACAATAAAAAAAAACAAGGGCAACAAAAGGGAATAAATAAATAAAATATAAAAAACCCTACACACTCATGCATTAGCTCCAATTTGTTTCCTCATCTTTCCTGTAAATGTTCATTTTGAATAAATTTACTGTATCTCTGTTGACTCAATATCAGTTGTGACTGTCTCTTTGTTTTACTCTCCCTCTCCACTCAAAGCCATCATATTTGCAATTACTGTGCAACTATAGTTGCTAAATTATACTTTAGAATTCAACACTTTAAGTAATGAATCATGAGTTTATAATGAATAAAGTTTCATGTACATCAAGTCTACTAACATATGTCTAGTATTCTGTATTCAGTGCTGGAATGTGAACAAGTCATTCTAGGGCAACATAGCTATGTGGTGATAGACATCCAACCGATTGCTTCAGGGGGGTGAAAAAGAGTCACTTGTTACAGATAGGAAAGAAGGAAGAAAGAAAAAGAGGAAGGGAAAAAAAGAAAGGAAGGAAGGAAGGAAGGAAAGAGAGAGAGAGAGAAAGAAAGAAAGAAAGAAAGAAAGAAAGAAAGAAAGAAGATAGTGTGCATATTTTGTCAGGCATGTGACTTAGATTCCTGGCCCCCTCTATAGTGCTGTGGTGTCTTTCCCTCCTTCACTCTATCTAGAGAAAGGGGAAAAGAAAAGGGAAGGAAAAGAGAGGGGTTGGGAGGGGGGGGAGGGAAGCAAAGTAAAGCAAAGACTCATCCTGAGTGAGGCCAGAGAAAGTTATACTTGGAAGACAGCATTGCAAGATGTCCACAATCAGTGATAGTATTTTTTATTTTTATTATTTTATTTTATTTATTTATTTGCCTCCAAGGTTATCTCTGGGGCTCGGTGCCTGCACTATGAATCCACTGTTCCTGGAGGCTATTTTTCCCCCTTTTGTTGCCCTTTGTTGGATAGGACAGAGAGAAATCAAGAGAGGATGGGAAGACAGAGAGGAGAAAGACACCTGCAGACCTGTTTCATTGCTTCTGATAAGACTACCCTTGCAGGTGGGGAGCTGGGGGTTGGAACTGGGATTCTTAGCCAGCCCTTTTGCTTCACATCTCGTGCACTTAACCCACTGCGCTACTGCCTGGTCCCCAGTATTTCTAATAGAGGAGATAGCTTAAGTCAAGTTATGAAGATGTGAAAATTTAAAATAGTAGGGAGTAAATTATCCACAGAAGTAATCGACCAGGAAGAGCTAATAAGCCTCATCAAGATTACTCTAAGAGAAGTTAACCTAAAGATCTTTTTTAAAGGGCTTGACAGAAATTGCCCTGTTTAGTGGTCTATCCACAGCATGTACACAGTAGGTTATTCTTTATCCTTGTGAAGAAGATACACATAATGTCAAGCTTGTCGGTATAACTGATAACCAGAACCTGACCACACTGATTCTAACTCCATCCCTGCACGCTACTAACCAATCAAGGTGTTCACCTCTCCTAATACTCTATGCTGACTCAGAATCCTGTCCACTGAAGACTCTGCTAAGGCCCATTATCAGACAATCAGACTTGGCTTCATTTTCTTTTATTTTCTAGGGACTCATTGAGAGGGAGGGGAAACCCTGAAAGATATATAGAAAACCCAGAATTATTATGTTCACCACCACTATATTTGGACATGAATGTGCTTCTTCCCCTTTCCACTTAGACTGTAAATCAGCTACTCCACTTGCTGTAGAAGTCTGGGTACTGTCTAGAAGAAAGTGGCAGATTTCTATCGTAGAAACTTCCAAATGTAGCTCAACAGTCAAATGACTGTAGTTTCTCAAAACTGATAAGTGGCTATAGTTTTTAAATTAGGAAGAGAATGCTGACCTGTGTTACTTAACACAAGTATCCTAGCAGCAAATTAATAGAAACCAGCAGCAGTGAAGAAAGCTCTCCAGCCAATTTGGAAAGCTACTGTAACATATATGTAAATTACTATTTATATGTAAATTCTGCATCACAACTGAAAATGTTGAGAGAAAAATTCACTTTCACACATTGATTAAATTATTTCCTTCATAAGCATAAACACTTTAAAGAAGGAAAACCAGGGCTGATTGCTCAGACTTTCCAGGATGAAGGAAACAAACATATTTTGTTCATATCTTCAGCTTCACAAGGGATCCTCTGCCAACCCCCTAAGGAGCAACCTTAGAATCTGCTACAGGCTGTAGCATCAGCCTGCCTACTTTCTCAGCAGCAAGAAATATGCTAAACAGTAATTATCAACAGGGAAGAGGACCAGAGGTTTGAGGGAATCGTTAAGCAAGAAACCACTCTTTCTAACAAGCAATTACCGTTAGAAGCTTAGAATGATGGAAGTCTGGATAATCTCAAATTTTAATCACTTATATGTGAAAACATCAACCATGTGCTTCCTCCATGGGAGCTCTCATTCTCTAGTCTCCAGAGGACAGTAACAACAAAAACACCCTAAACCAAGGTGGTTTGTTGTCAAGACCTAAACCTAACTGAGTATAGGTCTCCCCCTTCCAAATAAAAATGGTAACCAAACTACCTCTCATGGACTATTAGAACTATGATGGTTTGGGGTTGAAGCCACAGGACTTTTGGTGGAGGATATGGCAACTTAAACACACAATGTATGGAGTAAAATTATACCTTGAAAATCTTGTAATTTTCTAAAACTAATCATCTAAAAATAAAAAGTGAATTTTTTTTTCACTATGTGATACACCTGTCTCTTTTGATTATTAAGTTCTTATGGCAGAGGTCATAGCTGAGCTCTTCTGATACCTATAATACCTAACATTTATGTATTTATTTATTTACTTCTGTCATTACTTGTCGGGGAAATTGTTAAGCCAGCTCCCCCTGCTCCACCCTGCATTCCTGATACTATGGCCTACCTACATAATCATTCTTTTGCCTGAAAGATCCCCACCCATTCCATTCCTTTGATCTATCTTTCAAGACCCTCCCTGCCTCCAGGGTATCATTAATCCCACCAGTTAAAACCCTCGCAACAGTTGCTAAGGAAGTTTCTACCTTGCAGCGCCCTTTTGCCTTTCTACACCCCTTTCCTAGCCATTTCTGTTTCCAATTTGTCACTTTCTGTTCTGGCCTTTAAAAGTGTTGCTCTCTGATCAATAAAGACATTGCATTGCCTAGCCCGCCATGAGCTTGGTTCCTGAGTCATCTATCTCCCAAGTCACTGAGTGAGTAGCAGCTCAGGCTGGCTCCCATCACATTCCCTCCAACCTAGAGAGCACATGCCTGGGAAGAGGCATCCCCACGCTAGCCCAGCAATTACTGGGGCATCAATGCACCTAGCTAAATTTTTCAGCAAAAGGAGAGGAAGAAAAGAGGAGAAAACACCATGACACCGAAATTTCCTCCAGTGCAGTGGGGGTTAGGCTTGAACCAGGACTGTGTACATGACAAAGCAGGTGCACAATGCAGGTGAGCTATTTTGCTGACCCATTAACATGTGTATTACATAATAGGCGCTCAGTAAGGATTTGGTGGCAAAATGAATACTATTTTTAAATATATTGTTTATAAATAGTTTGACCCAACCTCAATAAATAAGCACTGGTTGACTATATCCTATTGTCAGATAACTCATTTCTAGTTTAATGCAGGGGATTAAAAAGATTAATAATATGGGGTGGGTGGTGGCGCACCTATTTGAGTGCACATGTTCCAATGCACAAGGACCCAGGTTTGAGTCCCTGGTCCTCACCTGCAGGGGGAAAGCTTCACAAGTGATGAAGCAGTGCTGCAGGAGTCTCTATGTCTCTCTCCCTATCACCCCCTTCCCTCTCAATTTCTGGCTGTTTCTATCTAATAACTAAATAATTTTTTTAAGTTTGCCTGGCAAGAAAAAAATCTTAAAATAAAAAGATTAATAATATTCACTTCCTGCCCTCAAGTGATTCACAGTGGAGTAGCAGAAACAGATCCACAGAAACAAAATCCATCACCCACCAAATTCTGCATTCAGCTCTATCTTCTGCAGTTTCAGACAATTCCCTAGGTTTCTTTTTGAACACTTGATGGAAATGTCTGAGGTTAATTCTTTATTAGTTTTTCAAACTTAACCAGAAGTGAAAGTTGAGGTTCTTTAGGTTGTAGCAAAGTATGAGTCATGGTTAAGTTGGGACAGTTGTTTTCACTTACTATTTTAGGGCTATGAGATCAGCAATGTTTGCAGCCCAAGGTTCAAGTTTTGGAAAGTTTGTGGAACTAAATATTTTCCAGGCTTTTAAACTTAGATTTTCTGTATCTTATCTTTGATTTCTAAAGTTAAATACCACATTATTAAAACAAAGAAGAGATTTGAGCAATGCTTATAAAGAACTCGAAACAGGAAAATTGGAGGAATCCTAATCACAAAATCCTAATGGTATTGCTACCAACTTGGAAGAAAAAGATGTTTTTAGGATTAGTAAGCATGGAGATTCTGACATTGACTAATCTCTAATCTTTACAATCCTAATATATTCTAAATAGTAGGAACAAAACACAGAAACTGTTGGGAGTGCTAGTCCAGTGATGATTAGGGATGATTGTCACATGACTGTCAGAAACAATGAAGGTTTGCTAGGCTTACAGAGCAGAGATGGTTTATCAGGTCTCTTCCTGACCTACATATATCCAACTGGACTATCAGTTCTTTTCTTTTTAAAATTCCAATACCATCAACCATTTTTTGGCAAAGGAATATATTTTGATAAGTGAACAAGCCTTTATGATTTATGATACATGTAAATTTCTTATACTTTTTCACCTCTGATGCCTTTAATCAATCAAGTCATTTTATACTCATTCCTTAAGCAAGTGAGGACATCAGAACAAACAACAAAGATTCTATTGTTGATTTCTAAGTTTTAAAAGTCTCTCCCTTTCCTGGAGAAACTAAAAAAAAAAAAACTGTCATAGATTTGTGACAACTCTGTATGAAAAAAATGTCAAAACTTCCCACCTCCATGACTAAAAACTCACTAGGCTGGGTGGAGGAGGACTCTGGAGGGGAATCAAAGAGTTTCACTAGAAAAAGCAGGGACTTCTCAGACTGAGCACAGTGGTGGGCTGGAAAGCTAGAGACTTCCCACACAGGTTAGTATGATTCATTCACAGAAGGGCTCTAAAGCTTAGGAAGATAGCCAAGTATTCCAGAGAGTGAAGTGACTAGAAGGATCACTTGCTAGTAAAATAATTGGCATATAGTAGAAGCAAAGGAGTACTAGGTAATAAGTAAGATCATCTGTGAGAAAGTAAAAAACTTCCAGATGCTAGATCCTATGGCCAGTCCCTGACTGTAGAACCTAAACTCAGATGCCAGTCAGTATTTTGGAAAATGCTATCAACTTAAAACAAGGGAGTACAAAACCAAATACTTAAGTTTTCACTTTTCTATTATAACTGCTGGTGAGATGACTGGTTTTCTGTATCCATTTGCCCTTTAATCTGCCCATAGTGCATGCTGTATACAACTGGATTTACAAGTCATAGATAACCATTCTTAGTTCTAGTATTCAGGGGCTGTAAATAACTGTTGGACAGTGGATAGTATATGACTACAGTGCTGCCGCCTGCCCAGTAAGAAGCTTGCCCTCATTTCAGGATTTCAGAAGCAAGGAGCAACCCTTAACAGACAGCTGGATATGGTGGCTGAGCCTTTCAGTACATTCATATGTTACAGGCAATTTGACAGGGCTGTTAATGTATTTCTCTTTGATGCCATTTTAAAGTCAGTGTGGCTCCAGCATCTCTAAAAACTTGAAACATATAATAAAAAAGGGGGAAAGGCTATCTTCTTCACCTTGGAGTAGTGCTTATACAAGATCTAGAATTATGATTCATTTTACTAATCTGTCATGCAAACAAAAGCTTAAAGAAAAGGTGTTATATTAACCAACAGATCAAGCAACTTCCACTAAGAAAATTACTATAAATTAATCACCTTATAAAGCAGATAACTATAGTTTTCCTTGCATCTGTACTCTACAAGGAGAAAAACTGTGTCTCCCCAACTTTTAGACTTCAGACCCCAACACTATTCTTGGCATGATATGTTAGTTAATCGGCTGAAGTAACCTAACATTCATTTATCTATTTTGTGAATTTGAACTTGATATTTCAAGTTTCCCCCTCAAGAAGAGTCTTTCGAAATATTCCCTCTAGAAAGTAGGGCACCAAAGTAAAAACCCTGTGGTGAGGGGGAGGGTGGACATGCTGCTTCCTGGGCCGGTGGGGGGTGGGGGGGTGGGATGGGAAACAGTCTTTTGGTGGTGGGAATGGTGATTATGTACACTCCTAGTAAAGTGTAGTCATATAAATCACTAGTTAATTAATATGAGAGGGGGAAAATTAATTGTATGTCTCAAAGTTTTTAAAACACAGACTGAGTCTTCTTAATGTATAGGCTGTGTATTTGATATGCGGCCTCTCTCAAAAGCCTAGACCAAGTAGATCAGAGGCAACCAGTGGCACAGCTATTTACAAGATACTGGGTACTATACAGCAAACCCTAACAAAAGGACTTTTCAAAGTTAACCCAATTACCAAATAATGTGATGATAACATTAACTATCGATTGTCTTTTTGAACCCTAAGACAGCAGGAACCTCACATCTCCACTATAAAGCCTATATTTCCCCCAGTCCTGGAACCTTAGGATAGGTCCCACTTTCCCGCATGCCTCTCCCAATCCATATCAAATAATATTGCATCTGCTGATCGCAACCTAATCAACGCAACGATTGCCACCTCAACATGCTTCACCTCAGACTGCGTCCAGAGACTTCACATGTGGAATGACAACCCTTCAGCTTCATTACTCGGGTGAGACCTTTCCTTGTGTAGTATTCTCTAATTCCATCCCAGGTGGTTCACTTTCTAACAAAGTCCCAAAACCTAGATATACACCAGTTTCTGTGAGAGAGAGCTTATGTTCACACGTATCCATAAACTACTGCAAAATATATACCTGAAAGCAGAAGTACACTGGAGTTTGCAGTGAGTACCTCCCTAACACTTCCTCTCCACTATTCCAAGCTTTGGGTCCATGATTGCTCAACAATTTGTTTGGCTTTGTATGTTAACTCTCTTTTCAGCCACCAGGTTCCAGATGCCATCAGGATGCCGGCCAGGCTTCCCTGGACTGAAGACCCCACCAATGTGTCCTGGAGCTCCACTTCCCCAGAGACCCACCCTACTAGGGAAAGAGAGGCAGACTGGGAGTAAGGATCGACCAGTCAATGCCCATGTTCAGCGGGGAAGCAATTACAGAAGCCAGACCTTCTACCTTCTGCAACCCCCAAGGACCCTGGGTCCATGCTCCCAGAGGGATAGAGAATGGGAAAGCTATCAGGGGAGGGGAGGGGATATGGAGATTGGGTGGTGGGAATTGTGTGGAGTTGTACCCCTCTAACCCTATGGTTTTGTTAATTTATCCTTTCTTAAATAAAAAAGAAATTAAAAAAAAAAGAAATATTCCCTCTAGTTTTGTATATAATAGGCTTTTGGAGAAATGTCAATAGAGCTGTATAGCTCCTGATATAAATAAAGGTACAATTGTATAACTAGCCACAGATAAGTCTTGGCTACACATAGAACTTCCACTATATGATTGTGTCAGCACAAAGGTGAAACAGTACCATTGGGAAATGTGAGCTGAAGAAAATCTTGGAGAAAAGGGTAGAGTCGGAGAACCTGGAAGCAGAAGGAGAACCTGGAAGCAGAAAGGGTCATAAAGATACTTTGTGTAATTATCATGTGAGATGCTGGGAATGTAAACCAAGATAACAGGGGCAGGGAAAAAAATAACTTAGTTTCAACTCCCCAAATTAAACAAGTAGAATATATAGAACTTGAGTCTGAGAGGTAAGGAATAGAAAAATGGTAGAAAAGCTTTCTATTTGTTTATTTTTTAATTTTTTTAAATTATCTTTATTTATTTATTGGATAGAGACAGACAGAAATCAAAACGGAAGGGGTGATAGAGAGGGAGGGAGAGAGAGAGAGAGAGAGAGAGACCTGCAGCACTGCTTTACCACTTGTGAAGTTTTTCCCCCTGCAGATGGGGGCTGGTGGGCTTGAATATAGGTCCTTGTGCATTTTAATGTTCAAGACAATGGTTAAATGAAATAATATCTATCATAATATATTCTCTATCATAATATATTCTGAGTAAATATTTGCTCACTTTTGTTTGCCTGTTTTATTTGTTGTTGTAATTAAACTGAATGTGACATAGACTTATCTGTCATATATTATGCTTTTCCGTGAAGGAGTAGGAATTGTTTCAAAAGTCTGAGCACACATACATTTGAGTTTTGTCACAATATAAAAAAGAAGTAAAGGGCCGGGGAGTAGTGTACCAGGTTAAATGCACATAGTGTGAAAGCAAGGACCACAAGGATCCTAGTGCACAAGGATCCTGGTTAACATGGAGTTGGACAAAAATATTGTCTGAGTAGATGGTGTCAGAGTTGAGGAAAGGGCTAGAAAGTTGGGTTAGGGCAGAGGAGCTCCCAATCTTGAAGAAAATCTATGAATAAAATTAACCGTTTACCCCATCAACTTGATCCAGGGACCATATTTATCTATATTTAGCACAGGAGCTTGTGCAACTTCTGAGTCCCTGAGCTCACAGTTATGGTCACAGATGGGAACATTCTAGGCTGCACTCATCTCAGGACTAGTCTTTCTCAAATGGCAGGGTAGAATGACCCAGCCTTCCTTTGGAAGACTGCTGCTTTATAGTGAAGGCCTGGGGAGGTCCACAAGAGGGTTTATGCTGATGTTCCTGATGAAAGTGGCCAATGATGGTGAAAACAGGGATATATTAGAGATCTAGGCCCATCATATTTATGTAGGAATCCAAGAATTCCCTAAAAAGTGCCCCCAGATGATGAGGTGGTCAGGCATTGACCAAAAAGGCCATTTTTAAGTGAGCCAGTCTCTTGTTCTTAATCAGCTTTTGTAATCTTTTAGCTGATGAGCTTAGACTTTCTCCCAGTAGTTACAGCATTCAGTGTCATTTGTTGTACCCAACCAGAATTAGGTCTGTGGAGTCTGTCTTCTTTGGGCCTTTCTGCTAGATTGCCAAGCTAATTTAGTCAGGTCCATTTTATGATGAATTCTTTAGGCATTTCCACTAGGATTCCAGGCCAACTAGGTCTAAATCTAATCACAGAGGGCCATTAAAGCATATTGACTTTGGGTTATATAATAGCCCTGTGCTTATGGATATATGTACACCTGTACCCAGTACCCTAAACCCTACAGGCTGCCTTTAAATTCAGATAGAAAGTCAGGGAAACAGAGACACAGAGAGGTAGAGGAACCACAACTCTAGAGTTTCCCCTGGTACCGCCCGTGTGGTGTTGGGGTTCAAACCTGACCATGTTCATAGCAAGGCATCTGTCCTACAATGTGAGTTACCTCTTTGGCCCTCAGCAATATTTTTAAAATAAATTAAAACATATAATGTCTCAATATGCAAAAAATGCACGCTGAAAGGGAATGTGATTGTATTGAAGCATTGCTGATGGGATAGAAAGGATTCTTAAGATTTATATGCTTGAAGTCCTAACTCTATATTATTTCCAGTTGTTTGTTTAGATCTCATTTCTACTCTGGAATGGAATATTTTAAAATTTCATTCAAATGTACATATCCCATTTTATTTCTCAGAGCACACATTAATATTGACTTAATACTCTTACTTTTGTGACTGTATGCTTGCTCGGGCCATATATTAAAATATGGCTGATGTTGAGAAATAATATATTACACTGAACCTGGTATACGGTGGCATTGATTCAAATTTGTTTTCCCAGGGATAAAAGTAAATTTCTATTGATTCATATATATTCTTTTAACTAGTCTCATCAGTCAATGTTATAAGTTAGCTAGCAAAGAGACGTTCAATAGGCCTACAAAGAAATCCATTGCCTTAAAAAATTATCGATAGGAAGTCGGGCTGTAGCACTGCGGGTTAAGCGCAGGTGGCGCAAAGCACAAGGACCGGCATAAGGATCCGGGTTCGAACCCCGGCTCCCCACCTGCAGGGGAGTCGCTTCACAGGCAGTGAAGCAGGTCTGCAGGTGTCTATCTTTCTCTCCTCCTCTCTGTCTTCCCCTCCTCTCTCCATTTCTCTCTGTCCTATCCAACGACAACAACAATAATAACTACAACAATAAAACAACAAGGGCAACAAAAGGGAATAAATTTTTTTAAAAATTATCGGTAGGGAGTCAGGCAGTAGTGCAGCAGATTAAGCGCATGTGCTGCAGAGTGCAAGGACCAGAATAAGGATCCCAGTTTGAGCCCCTGGCTCTCCAACTGCAAGGGAGTCACTTCACAGGCATTGAAGCAGGTCTGCAGGTGTCTGTCTTTCCCCTCTCTGTCTTCCCCTCTCTGTCTTCCCCTCTATGTCTTCCCCTCCTCTCTCCACTTCTCTCCGTCCTATCCGTCCTATCCAACAACGACGGCATCAATAACAACAACATTAATAACTACAACAACAATAAAAAAAACAAGGGCAACAAAAAATAAATAATTTTTTTAATCTTAAAATAAATCATCAATAAAAACCCAGCTATGTCAGACACTGTTCTCAGTAGCATAAGTGCCAAGAAAAACAAAACATAGTTACCGTCCTTGAGGATTTTATTAATTTGTGAAAGTTTAAGCAAATCAATCTATCAGTATAGTTAAGTACTAGAATAGAGTTGTGCACATAGCAAAATGGAAGTGAAAGTAGCCCCTTTTCCTACAGATGTGTGGGTGTGTGTGGGGTGAGCTGGGGGGATAAGGCCTGGAGGGGAGCCAGTGCTGATTTCATACAAGACTATACGTTTAGGTCGTACCCTGGAAGCTGAACTTAATTACTATTAGCTTCCTTTATTTTTTGTTGCTTTTTAATAAACTATAATAAACCATAATTTCATATGTAACTACAAGATGCACAGGCTTCCATTTTTATAAAGCCAGAGATTTAACTTAAGCCACCAGATGATATCATGTTTGACTAAAATAGGAGCTTAATTAAAGAGAAGGATAAGAAGATGTCATTTTATGTGGGAAAATTAAGACCTCAAGTAAAGCATCAGGAGAAAAAGGTAGGTTATAACTTTTGTTTCTGTACTTAAATCTCATCTGCTTAGCATTTTGAGAACTGTGGAATTATCAGATCTAGTTCACTGTGATAAATCCTGGCCCCCTAAAGAGATACAGTTTTTACTTCCCAGAACCTTTGAATATGCTACTTTACATGGTAAAAGGAGTTTGCAGATGTGATTAAATTAAGTTAAGGAACTTGAGATGGGAAAATTACCATTAAAATAGATTATCCAGGTGAGCTCAATGTCATCACAAGAGTACACTCTAAAGGTAAAAATGTTCAAAACCAAGAAACAATAAGTGGTCTGTAGAAGCTGGAAATTATCTCCTAGAATTTCTGGAGGGACTCTAGCTGTATTGACACCTTGATTTTTTTTAAATCCATGTAAGGACTGTATTTTTGTCTTTGATCTCAAGACATTTAATATAGTTAATCTGTGTTGTTTTAGAATACAAGCTTTGTAACCAAGGAGGGAGCTCAGTGGGTAGGCACAGTATTTGAATGGATGAGACCCCTAGTTTGATCCCTAGTACCACATATGACAAACTGATGCTCTGATTTCCTGTCTCTTTCTCTATCTCTCTCTCTTTCACTAAATAAATAAACACTTAAAAATAAGATTTTGGTAATTCATCATAGCAGCAGTGACAAACTAATACATTTATTTGTTAATGCCTTGAAAGGACAAGCAAATTAAGTCTCTAAAACAGAAAACCCTATGTCCTGTTTCACGTAAACCATTTTTACCTAAGAAGAAAAAGCAAGTTTTCTGAAGAGGCTAGAAAGAGTAGGCGTATTCACCACTGACTATTACTGAGAGATTTTTGTCATCCTCAGTAAAACTCTGCCCTCCTGTTCTTTACCCTAGAAGTCTTTAAAAGTATGTTGAGATACACTGAACCAGTACAGTCTTTGGGCTCCCCAACCACCCCACCCCCACCAAAAAAAAAAAAAAGAGAGAAAACCCTAATAATCTTCTGCCCTCTTCTTTTCTATCTTATTTAATTAATTAATTATTTTTTTTATTGCTACATAAGATTATCATGAAACATTTACCTACCATTTTGCGGACTGGTAAAGAAAGAAGTTAAACTACATGACGGAATAATATGCAGCATAGCTTTAAAAAATGCAATGTTACCAACAAATATTTAAATTTAATTTAATTTGATAGGACAGAAATTGAGAGGGAAAGAGAAGGAGGGAGATAAAGAGAGACAGTGAGAGAGAAAGAGAGAAAGAGACCTGCAGTACTGCTTCACCACTCATAAAGCTTTTCCCCTGCAGGTAGGTAGGAACAACTGACGAATTCAGCTCCTTGTGCATGGGAACACATGCACTTAACCTAGTATACCACCACCTGGCCCACCAAGGGAACTTAAGACAGTGTGAATTGTAATCATTTGCCTGTTACAAATCTCACTTTGGTTTCTGTGTGGACTATTCATTGAATACAAGAATGATGTGAGATCAGTTAGTTTTCATGTAACAGATGATAAGTTTACATTACACTGATAGCAGTAGACTCAGAGAGCAAAGGATATATTCAAAAATGTTTCATGACTAAAACTGACTGCTATGTGGAAGATAATGAGAAAGAAGTGATGTCAATGTTAAATGATGGGACCAGTGCTTAAAATGGAGACCACTGGAGAGAAATCAGATTTATTAAGTAGAAAAGCACAATCTCAGTTTTGGATATGTTGATTTGATGTCCCTGTTATTCACCAAAACAAAAATGCTGAGAAATAAGGATTTTAATCAATTCAAAATCAGTATCTTGGAGGAAGACATAACTGTGGATTAACTGGTGAATAAATGACAACTGTTGTTATGGAAATGAGTGTGCATTGGATCGACCTTCCCGTGGTGCATCTCGTGAGTACCCATTCATTGGTACTGACGATCCTTCCTAGCCGACTGAATCCACATGGATCCCAGTCACTTTCAAAGTCAGCAACAAGCAGCTCCTGCCAGCTTTCAAGCTGTTGATCCTGCTCTTCGAGTCCTCCAACTTAATGTTGAGGGGCTGTCCTTTGCCAAACGCGTTCTTATTGGTCAATTGGCGATTCAGCATCAGGCAGATGTTATCTGCCTACAAGAAACACATATAGCAGTCGATGAAGCTGCTCGATTCACCATCAGTGGATTCGATTTAATATGCTATAATCTCCATCCTAAACACGGCCGAGCCATCTACGCCAAATCGTGTCTTGCGGACGTTTACCATACGGCCTCTTCGACCTTCTACGACTCCATTACTATTGGAACTATTCAGCTCGTCAACGTATATAAGCCTCCCAGTGCCTCATGGGATAATGAGGTCCTGCCTAGCCTGAATCACCCAGCCATTTACGTTGGAGACTTTAATAGTCATCACCAAGACTGGGGATATTCCTCCACTCGTGCTGACGGCTCTATCTTAGCCGACTGGGCTTCAGCGAATGACCTCTCCCTATTATACGATCCCAAACAGCCAGGCTCTTTTCACAGTGCTAGATGGAATAAAGACTCGTCACCCGACCTGTGCTGGATTAGCACAGTCAACGGCCAAGCCTTTCCCACTACGAGACAAGTTCTCAAGATCTTCCCGCACAGTCATCACCACCCAGCTATCATCCACATTGGTCTCCAGCTCCCACTGATTCTGTGCTCGGAGAAACTAAGATGGAACTTTCGGAAAGCAAACTGGCGTCTGTTCAGTGATCTTACCAACAAATCTATTCCTGCAATTCCAATTAACTCTATCCCCTCTGAAGATTCCTACAGGCGCTTCTGCCAAGCCATCTTCAAAGCAGCTTCCCAAGCCATTCCTCGTGGGAGACGTGCTAACTATACGCCTTGTCTTGATGCTAAATGCGAGCAACTACTAAAGCAGTATGATGAGTCGGGCGACCCAGATGTGGCTGACCATCTCATTGCCTCCCTGGATGCAGCACACCAAGCCCGCTGGCAACAACTCACGGAAAGTCTGAACTTCACCCACTCAAGTAGGAAGGCCTGGAAGCTTCTTCACAGACTGGGTGCCAGTAGCCAACCCCCTCCTGTCTCCCATCCTCCCGTATCTCCAAACTCAGTGGCTAGTCACCTAACTCAAGTTGGATGTGCTAAGATCAACCCAGTCTGGAAAAGAGAAATTTCCCATGAGTGGTCATCCCACTTCCGGTTATCTTGTCCATCTCCAAAAATCTCTCCCTTTACACTGTCTGAACTGGAAGACGCTTTGAAGAGGGTTAAACCGGGAACGGCTGCTGGCTATGATAACATCACCCCAGAACTCATTCTTAACCTGGGTCCTGCGGCAAAGAAGTGGCTCGCTTCATTCCTGTCCCACATCTTGGAATCTGAGTCTATGCCCAAAGTTTGGCGTCGTGCGAAGATTATAGCGGTTTTGAAACCAAAGAAAGACCCAACACTGGCCGCCAGCTACAGACCAATTTCTCTCCTCTCCGTGTGTTACAAACTCCTTGAGAGGCTGCTTCTGTCACGTATTTCTCATCTTACAGAGAAATTCCTATCACCCGCCCAGGCTGGTTTCCGCCCAGGAAGATCTACCTGCGAACAAGCCCTGGCCCTCTCAACTTACATTGAAAATGGATTCCAGAAGAATTTAAAGACAGGTGCTGTCTTTGTTGATCTCACAGCAGCCTATGACACGGTCTGGCACTGTGGTCTCCTAGTCAAGATCTCAAGATGCCTGCCTCCATGGGTGGCCAACACTATATCGTTTCTTCTCCAAAACAGAAGATTCCGGGTACATCTGGGTGACAAGTCTAGCAGATGGAGACTTGTCTCAAGTGGCCTCCCCCAGGGCTCTGTTCTGGCTCCTACGCTATTTAATATTTACATCAATGACCTCCCAGAAACTTCTTCAAGGAAGTTCATCTACGCCGATGACATCTGCTGTGCAGCTCAGGCATCCAAGTTCGACATCCTCGAGGACACACTCACGAAAGACATGTCTCTGATATCTGATTACTGTAAAAAATGGTGACTAATCCCTAGCACTGCAAAAACGGTATCATCTGTTTTCCATCTACACCATGCCTCGGCCTCACGTGAGCTTAATGTGCAGCTTGGCGATACGAGAATCCGGCATGAAGCCCAGCCAGTCTATCTTGGCGTTACTCTTGATCACACTCTGTCATTTCACAAACATCTCATAAAAACTGCAGCAAAGGTGGGCGCGAGGAATAACATCATTGCAAGACTGGCCAGCTCCTCATGGGGCACGAGCGCTTCTACACTATGATCATCATCTCTGGCATTATGCTATTCCACTGCAGAATACTGTACCCTAGTATGGTTCCGTAGCCCCCATGTCCACTTGGTCGATTCCAAATTATATTCCTCCATGAGGATAATTTCTGGAACCATCCGTTCCACCCCGGTTCCATGGCTGCCAGTTCTTAGCAACATCGCCCCGCCAGATATTCGTCAGGATGCGGCATCATCTAAGTTCATTTCCCACGTCTACGCTCGGTCGGACCTGCCAATATACGCGGATATCTTCGCCCACCCTGTCCAACGCTTGACGTCTCATCACCCAATCTGGTCCCCTACGCCTACACTGAACTTCTCTGTTCCAGTCTCTTGGAAACAGAGTTGGCAGTCAGCTGAGGTCAAGAACAAACACCTCATCACAGACCCCTGCAAGCATCAACCCGGCTTTGACCTAGCACGTTATGATTGGGCCCTCCTCAATCGCTATCAAACAGGCCATGGCCGGTGCGCCGCTATGTTTCATTGCTGGGGAGCCAGAGACGACCCGAACTGCCCCTGCAGCTACAGACAGAATATGACCCACATAGTCAACGACTGCCACCTCTCCAGATTCAAAAGAGGTCTCGAAACTTTACATCAGGCTCAACCTGATGCTGTTGACTGGCTACGGAAGAAGGGCAAACGCTAGAAGAATGGAAATGAGTGGAATCATTTGGAGAGAGGGATTACATTAAGAGTACAGAAAAACCCTGCAGGGGAAAGCTTTACAAGTGGTGAAGTACAGCTACACACGTCTCCCTGTCTCTCTCCCTCTCTATGTTCCTTGCTCCTCTCAATTTCTCTCTCTATATATCCAATAATAAACAAAAATAAATTTAAAAAACGAGCACAGAAGACCTAAATTGGGGGGGGGGATACAGCATATCATTATACTCTATGGGTTTGAACTCCATATTCATGCTTGAGCTCCTGGGATGGGGAACCACTAGTAATACTTAATTATCTATGAATATCAACTATAAAGTGGTCCTTTGTTACATGCAACTTTTTAAATTCCTTTTCTCTTTCTTTCTTTCTTTTTTTTTTTTTTTTTGCCTCTATGCTAGTACTCAGTACCTGCACTACAAACCCACTGCTCCTGGAGGCCATTTTTGCCATTTTGTTGCCTTTGTTCCTTTGTTGTTGCTATTTTTATTGTTGCCATTGCCGATACTGGATAGGACAGAGAGAAATTGAAAGAGGAGGGGAAGACAGAGACGGGGAGAGAAAGACACTTGCAGACCTGCTTTACTACTTATGAAGTGATCCCATCCCTGCAGGTGGAGAACCAGGGGCTCGAACTGGGATCCTTAAGCTGGTCCTTGCGTTTCACCCCCCCCATTTTTTTTTTGGTCATAATTACCAGCAACAATCAGGAAGTCAGAATCTGACTTCTCTCATTGTTGTTCTCATATAAACTCTAAAATAAATAAACCACCATGAGAAGGCAAAAGAACAAAACATAACTCCCTGTCCCTTTCACTTGCAATTACTTTCTTGTTTCCTAATATTTTATACAACTCTATATTTCTGATAGCATTATTGATAAAGAAGTTAAGATAAATAATAAAAGTAACTTTTTACAAGATAATGAACTGTCAAGTCATTGTATTGACTCTCATGGGACAAATTATATACAGTTTTCAGGAAAATGGAAAACCTTTTCTAAAGGGAAAATGTAACAAATCAGTGTTAGATAAAGATTTTCGGTGTTGAACTGAGGGAAGATGGTGGTGATCCTGATTTCTCCACTGCCTTCCTACTTGTTGCAGGAAAGACTCCTCCAGCTACAGTCTGATGTACGTCTATCAGTAGAACAATTATGACTAACATTTCATTTTGTCCAGTGAATGTAGGTAAACACTGTATGTGGTTTTGAGACTGAATTGCATTTGTAAAATGTGAATTGCTAGCTCTTATCTGCTGAACAGTGTGAATATAGAGCTCCCCACAAAGTAACAAGAATGAACCTACCACAAACTATAGTAATGAAATATTTGTGCTCCTTCAGGCTGTACATCTGCTTCGACGAGCTTCTCAGCAATAAGCTGTGACAGTCAGTATCCCCTCTGAGTCTCTATCAGTCACCATAATAGCTGTAAGTCAGCCACCAAAAAGAGGTTGCACTTTTACTAACTCTATACAAATCTACTATTTAACAAATAGGATAAACTTCTGTTTGAATTCTATTCTTAAAAGTTATCAAATACTGCAACCAGACTTCCCTGGACAGACAACCCCACCAATGTGTCTTGGAGCTTCGCTTTCCCAGAGTCTGTCCCCACTAGGGAAAGAGAGAGACAGGAAGGGAGTATGGATTGACCTGTCAATGCCCATGTTCAGCGGTAGGCAATTACAGAAGCCCGATCTTGAATCTGCATCCCACAATGATCTTGGGTCCATACTCCCAGAGGGTTAAAGAATAGGAAAGCTATCAGGGGAGGGGTTGGTATACGGAGGTCTGGTGGTGGGAATTGTGCGAAGCTGTACCGCTCTTATCCTATGGTTTTGTCAATGTTTCCTTTTTATAAATTAAAAAATTTTTTAAGTTATGAAATATTTACTGAATGACAAAAAATAAATGGTTTAGGAAGTTGTGGTGTATATACATAGTGGAATACTACTCAGTTATACGAAAAGATAAGATTTTTCACTTTTGCAACAACTTGGATGGAACTTGAAGGAATCATATTAAGCACAGTAAGTCAGCAGGAGGATAAATACTGAATGATCTCACTCATAGGTGGGAATTAAACAATAAAGAAAAGGGGAGTCTGGTGGTAGCACAGTGGGTTAAGCACACATGGTGCGCACATGGCGCGAAGAGCAAGGACATGTAAGAATCTCAGTTCAAGCAGTGAAGCAGGTCTGCAGGTGACTATCTTTCTATTCCCCTCTCTGTCTTCCCCTCCTCTCTCCATTTCTCTCTGTCCTATCCAACAACGATGATGACATCAATAACTACAACAATAAAACAACAAGGCCAACAAAAGGAAATAAATAAAAATAATTAAAAAAATTAAAAAATAAAGAAAAAAAGAAAAAGGGTTGGGCGGTACTGCAGAGGGTGAAGCGCACATGGCGAAGTGCAAGGACCGGTACAAAGATCTCTCAGGGGAGTCGCTTTACAGACAAGTCTGCAGATGTCTGTCTTTCTCTCCCCCTTTCTGTCTCCCTCTCTTCTTTTCATTTCTCTTTTTCCTATCCAACAACAATGACAGCAATGACAACAATAATAATAACAACAATGATAAACAACAAGGGCAACAAAAGGGAAAAATGGCCTCCAGGAGCACAGATTCGAGTGCAGGCACCCGAGACCCAAGCAATAACCCTGGAGGCAAAAAGAAAAAGAAATAAAGGGAAAGGGTAGGGTGAAGATTTAATTAGCTAGTCCAGCAGGTACAAGAACACTAAAAGGAATAGATGTGAAGAGGCTGAAAGCTGGAAGGCTATTCACCCAATAGCCTATGGTGGGAGAAGAGGACAAGTGGTATGCTGATAGCTATCGTGGTACATGTGGAACTGTACTCCTATAACAGTAACAGCTTCATAGACCAACATTTTCCCCGTCACGCGACCTTTTAAAGAGAACTCACAAAGCAGTTAACACTTTGAACTATTAAGAAGCTCAAGATGACTATTGGTTTGCAGAAATTCATATATTTTATTGAAAATTGAAAACAATTGGGTATTACAAGAATCCATGGTTAATTAAGCTTATGTATGTAAGAAAGAGCAGATAGAACTTCTGAGAGGAGACCCGATCATGTGTATGTTCTATTAATATCATCATGAGTCCTATGGTTTTTATAATTTAGGATATTTTGTATATTACCTACCAAAATACAGAACTACAAATGTCCACTTAGTACAGTTATTAAACTTACTTGGCTTTTTTTTTTTAACCAGAGCACTATTCAGCTCTCCTTTATGTGTGAAGGGAGTTGAACCTGGGATTTTGAATCAGGCAAGAGAGTCTCTTTGCATAAACATAAAGGTATCTACCCAAGTATGAATGACATTAAGCTCTTTCTAATCTGAGCTTCTTTCTTGCAGTGATGAATCCTGGTACACAAATAGATAAAGCTCTGTCTAGCATAGTTTATATTAACAGATGTATCCAGAAAAATTCCAAATCAGTCAAAAAAAAAAAAAAAAAAACCAACCAACTCCAAGGACTTTTAGCAAGCAAAACACAAATTCGAAAAGTGCTTTCAAGTGTAGGGAATCAGCCTGTGAATCACCTGTGACATAGTGAGTAAGAGTGAATGGGGAGGAAATGGCTTACCACAGAGAGATCAAACACTTACTGAAGAAAGAAATATCCATGAAGACAGATGGGGAGAATCCCAAGTCTGACTAAGGATACATGCATGAGGAAGTCAGAAGATAGAATTGACTCACCCCTGCCTATAAAGCAGAGGTAACTATCAATGGAATTAAGAGTTCATTTAAAGCATCAATCATTATGACTGGAAATCCCTACAGAAACAAATGGGCATTAAAATACCCAGCTGCCCTGGTGTCTTATTTCAGAACCCCTCCCTGTGTCAGTCAGCCATCTGCTCAGTCAATTAGATGGCATATCAATTTAGAACTAAACAGTCTGAGATATGACTGCCTTGTCTTTATTTTTTGAAATACATAGTTCTCCTTTACCAGTTTACACAAATTTAAAGCTATTAAAGGATATGTGTATTGCCAATCAGATGCTTCTCATCTGCTTCATGATTTGCCAAACAAATGAATGTTAAATATATAAATTTAATGCATCATAGAGTATTATTATGACATTCCTTATTCCAAAGAAGAACATCTAAGATATAAAAGTGAAGGGCATAGTCACAATTTGTAAAAGAGGCGTGGCTATAGGGGAGCCATTTCAGATTGTGTTCCTGATAAACTAGAAAAAAAAAATGGGGACCAGGTGGTGGTGCACCTGGCTGAGTGCACATGTTACAATGTGCAAGGTCCCAGGTTCAAAACCCTGGTACCCACCCTGCAGGGGGAAAGCTTCACAAGTGGTGAAGCAGTGTTGCAGTGTCTCTCTGCCACTTCCCCTCTCTATCTCTCCCTTCCTTTCAATTTCTGGCTGACTCTATCAAATAAAGATAATAATAAAATGAAAAAAAGAAAAGAAAAAAGTAATGAAAAATCACCTCAACAGTCGACAAAATACAACCAGGATCCCTCTAGAAATTCACTAGACCACAGCCACCAAGTTGTGGATGCTACTATAATTTCATCCTGCACTCCTTGGGCAGATGACCTCATCAATGTGTCCCAGAACCTCATCTCTCCAGAGCCCTATCCCACTTGGGAAAAACCAAAACAGGTTGGGGGTATGGGTCAACCTGCTAATGCCCATGTCTAGAGAAGAAGCAGAAACAGAAGCCAAACCTTCCACCTTCTGCACCCCAAAAAGAATTTTGACCCGTGCTGTCACAAAGCCCCAGCAGTAAGCCTGGAGGCAGAAAAGAAAAGAATGTTGACTCATACTTCCAGAGGGATAAATGTTAGGGGAAGATGACCAGAGGGCTCTGAACGTCACTTCAGGACCTGCAGAGAGAAGAAGAGAGAAAAACAAAAACAAAAAAGGACACTCAGAAGTGGGTTTGCCTTAGATTGGGAGATAAGGCTGGACCATAGGGGGAAAAAAAAAAAAAAAGGACCACTATATATAGTCATCCCATATCTGTGGTCTCGGGAGAATTAATGCAGTTTCCAATTGAGGGAATGGGGACACAGAAATCTGGTGGTGGTGTTGGAGGACAAGGTACCACCTAGAAAATAGGAGTGGTTACAGATGTGGATTGGAAAGGTAAAGGTCAAGCTTGGGTTTTAAAACCTAGAATCTGTGAGAGCTCTCTTTCTGTACAGATATCATCATGTAACTATCAACTGTTTCTCTCTCTTCCTCTGTTTCTCTCTCTCTCTCTCATGCTCTAACATGTGAATGTTCTCAATTTTCTCGAATGAAAGTTTAAAATACCTGGAAAACCGTGCTCTCTCCTCAAATTTTTATTGCGATAATGTGTGACAAACCTTTAATATTGGGGGAACAAATGCCATCCTTTCCTTCCCCCAATACAGTGGAAAAGGTATAGAATTATACCCCTGTTATCTTATAATTTTGTAAATAAATATTAAATCACTAAAAAACAAACAACAACAACAACAAAAAACAGAAAGGAAAAAACAAAGCAGAACTTGAAGTATTGCACCAAAGTAAAGGACTCATGGGGAAGAGGGGCGTCAGGATCTGGTACATGACAGTGGACTTAGGCGAGGGGTTCAAATGTTGTGCAGAAAACTAAAATATTTTACACATGTAACCCCTCAATAAAAAAAAATTATGTGAATTGTTTTTTCACATGGTTATCAAGAGCATCCACAATGCTTGATGTATTGGCTTAGTTGACTTTGAAGTGAATAGACATAAGAATTCATGTTGGCTCAAAGATGATTTACTAACTCTAGGCTTGCAATGTGAAATAATTAAGAAAATGAATCATTAATTTAATTCAATAAACAGTCACAGTTTATCTGCTATCAGGAAAGACACATTTTTGGAGACTGGAGTTACAAAGAAGAAAAAGAAGAGTTTACATTTAGTGGGCCAGATGTCATTGTAAATAACAGTATGAGGACTGTGAGAACACATCAAAAAATAAAACTGCAGCATATTGCAACTAGTTTGAGTATATAATGTGTCTCTATTTCTTCAAACTACCCAAGCAGTATGAGGGCATAAGTAAACTGGGGACAACAAATATCAGAAAGTGTCTGCTTGGAGCTTGACATGTTGGAGGTGACTTTTGCCTTGACATTTGCAAAACATCTCCTATTATCTCTTCCTGACAATACGTTACAAGGCTTAGTTTTGAAAACATTGTAAGTGTAACTTTAAAAACTCAAATACTTAAATACTTGTTATTTGCATCCAAGACCTTTAGTGCTTCACTTGATAAAAATTCAATTGAGAAGCTTAGCTATGGAACCCAGTTCAGCCTTTTTTTTTTTTTCCTGCTCTTTGCTATGTCTGTCAAACCATTTCTGAAGCTCATTAGAGACATGCCACTACCTATTTAGAATGTCTGGGCTTGGAGATTCTTGTTTGTAGGCATTATTCTGATAAATATCTAGATAACAGGGTACACTGCTAGGTTTGCAACAGTTTTACATCTAATAATTTTTACATCAAAATCTCTGAATCAATTCTAAAAGTACTGATCTGGAGACTTTATGAATCTCTCTCTCTCTCTCTCTCTCTATATATATATATATATATATGTATATATATAACTATATCAAAACATCTATTTGTTTTTTTCTTTTTGAATGGCTAAAAATTGAATATAATGTTTCACTTTGTTGTGAGCATGGCAAAATAAGGTACTATCCAGGTCAACTATTTTGCTGGCCCTGCTTCTTTCTTTTTGGGGTTTTAGAGATTTAGTTATGATCTAGTGAGAAAGAGAAAGAGAGTGAAAGAATACCCTATAGCATCACTCTGGCACATGCAATGCTGGGGGATCAAACTTGGGACCTCATCATTGAGAATGCAATGAATGCTTCACTCACTGCATCACCTCCCAAGCTACTTTTCTTCCTTTTAAAACTTCAAATGGGTTGAAGTATAACACAGGTTTCCCAAATCTCATCAGCATATGACAATAAAACTCAAACCCAATAAGGGCAAGAGACCAGCACACTTTAATGGTGGCCCTTCATCACCTGGGGCCCTAGTCAGGGAATCCTGGGGTTCCCACATAGACATGATGGACCTAGACCTCTACCAGATCGATCCCTGTCTCCACCATCACTGGTCATCTCCATCAGGAACAACATCATAAACCCTCTTGTGGGCCTCTACAGGACCATGCCCTCAATGTAGAACAACTCTGCCACTCCAGGAAGACAAATCCTGAAATGAGTGCAGCCTAGAATGTTCCTAGCTATGACCACGGAATGCAAGCTCAGACCTACAGGGATGTAGAGGTTATACAGGCTCATGTGCTGAATATTAACAGCCATGGGGCCCAGGTCAGATGGAATGGGTCTACAGTTAACAGTATTTATATACTTTTCCTATATTTGGGAGCTACTTGCTGCACTGATCCAGTTTTCTAGTCCTATTTCCAACTCTGACACCATCTCCCCTGACAATATCTAAAGCCCACCTATATGTTAGCTGTCAGGCTCAGGCAAAAACTAGTAAGTTATGGGCCTCTTGAAATATGCTTAAAATAGACTTCCTAGCTTTTTCCAAAGTGGAGACCCCAAGTCTCATTTGCTATATTCTTACCTTTAGGTTCCAGATTATCTTTAAAAAAATTATTCTGCTTTATATCTTAATTCTTTTCAGTCACCAAGTTGCATGATGCCAGCTTGACTTCCCTGGGCTGACAACCTCATCAATGTGTCCTGGAACCTTACCTCTCCAGAGCCCTACCCCACTAGGGAAAGATGGAAATAGGCTGGGAGAATGGATGGATCTGTCAATGCCCATGTCCAGTGGAGAAGCAATTACAGAAACCAGACCTTCCACTTTCTGCACTCCATAATGATCCTGGGTCCATACTCCCAGAGAGATAAAGAATAGGGAATCTTACAATGGAGGGGATGGGATACAGAACTCTGGTGGTGGCAATTGTATGGAATTGGACCCCTCTTATCCTATAATCTTGTCAATCATTATTAAATCAATTAAACAATGCTAAAATCCTTAATTAACTGACATATACTATTATAAAATTTGGTTTCAACTTTTACTAAATTATCCTCTCTTTTTAACTTTACCTATACCACAAGCTTTCACTGCTTTATTTAAAATATTCTTTCCAGCTTTGCCTGGAATCATTATTCCCTTCATTTCTTCCTTTCTCCCTTCCTTTCTTCCTTCCTTCCTTCCTTCCTTCCTTCCTTCCTTCCTTCTTTCCTTCCTTCCTTCCTTCCTTCCTTCCTTCCTTCCTTCCATTGCAGGGGGGGAGAGGGAGCAGCGTATGTCCCCTTCAAGCTTCATTCAGAAATTCTTATGGAAGAAATTCCATATGGAAGAATCACAAGAGAGATGGCCATATTTCAAAGAGATGAGCATTTATTGAGTGAAGGTAAAGAGAGAAGAACAGAGTACACTCTATAGAGGCATGGGAGACACTTAACTACATGGGAAAACTTAACTACTGTTAAGTTTTCTCATCTGCTGCTAGTGACTTAACCTTTATGGCAAAAAAAAAGTCCTATTTTATATCATAAAGGATTATTTTGGCTATTTTTTCTCATTAACACAGCATTTTTATAATTTTTTAAAAATTTATTTATCATTAGGTAGAGACAGAAAGAGGGGAGGGGAAAATAGAGAGGGAGAAAGGCAAAGAAACACCTGCAGCCCTGCTTTACCATTCATGAAGCTATCCCCCTGCGGGTGGGGACCAGGGGCTTGAACCTGGGTTCCTGAGCACTGAAGTGTGTGTGCTTAACCAGGTGTACCACCGCACGGCCCTTAACACTGCATTTTAAGCACCTTTGCCAACACAACCCACAACATTAGCCAGCACTGTTATCTTGTATCCTCTCTTTAGATGCCATCTGACAGCAATAAAAAGAAATACTAAAAGCAGTAATTGTCCTTACCTGCTATGCATTTTCACTTTTGTAAGTAGGGGCATCTGAGAAAACAGCTACCTGGAAATCTTCCTAATGTTGACTTTATGGAGTTAGTTTCCCCACAGAAGGGAGTAGAAGATACAAAGGCAAGCATATTTCCTGGGGAAAAATTTCTTCGCAAAATGCTTCTCTAATCTCAGGCTAACGTCAAGTGAAGGTGGTCATAGCTCAGACACTGAAACAGGTTGCAAAAATTCAGAAGCAATATCCTGTCCTAAAGGTAAGTATCAGCTTAGTCAACACCAAACTGGGGTGTCCACTTAAATGCTGTTTCTTCACAGGAGTGCTACCAGTATTTGAGGCAGATGAGTAGACTTGTTCTCTCAGACCTTAATAGATACTGGGTGTCCCTGGCCTCCTCCTACTCAATGTCAATAGCTTCTCCCAGTTACTGGGGAAAGAAATGGACAACTATGTGACCAGGGATGACACTGCCTCTAGGTAAACCACCAGACAAGACAAGACAGTCTGTGATAAAGTGACAAACTGTCACCTAAAGAAGGAAGGAAGGTGAATCAGTGGTAATAAGTTATACAGTAAGTAACTGGAGGTAAACAGATTGATGGCTTATACCTCTGATGATTTTTAATACTGTTCTAGGCTCAGATAACCCACAATGTTTTCTTGGCTCCCCAGAAGTCCATAGGATAGGGACTATGGTCCACTTTGTGTTCCTTTCAGTGCCTTTTCCAAAACTGTAATTATGTGATTTATGCCCATTTCAGATTTTGGTTGCTCTTACAGCATAATATGGTTTTACAGACTCTACAGAAATGGTTTCAATTCCTGAAAGCAGATAAAATGATTACTGCTCCCATCTTCATGTACATAAACAGAATATTGTACCTTCCAGGGATAGGTTTCAATTGAAACAAAGTAAGACTTTGTCAGGCTATCAAAATAGCTCACTTGGCTAGTGTGCTGCTTTGCCATTTGTAAGA
Source organism: Erinaceus europaeus (assembly GCF_950295315.1). Lineage (NCBI taxonomy): Eukaryota > Metazoa > Chordata > Mammalia > Eulipotyphla > Erinaceidae > Erinaceus > Erinaceus europaeus. Next base: position 59,502,385 of record NC_080178.1, on the reverse strand, counting down.
CCCAGGTTCAAGCCCAGCTGCTAACACAATGAAAGAAGCTTTGGTGTTGTGGTCTCTTTCACCCCTTCTCTGACTCTCTGTCTCTCTCTCTAAAGACAGAGGGGGTGGGGGAGGAGACATGAACTTTGTCAGTATGAAACCTCAAAGCACAATCATCCCAGTGATTCAAATTGTAGGAATACTCTGTCCCAAAGGCAAAATTCAGCCTGTTCCTAAGTGACTCTAAGCACTTAGGAAAACCCATTCTTGGGTGGGAGGGGTGATGTTACTAGGGGTCAGGAGTGGGGAGAGTGATAGGGAAACGAGCACAAAAAACCAACAGGAAGCTTTCTCCTGGGGAGAATGTGCATGTTTCCTTTGGGGACCAAAGAACCCAAGAAGGAAAACTGAACTCTCCTCCTCTAAGTCAGAAGGTGATAACACATAAGAACTTACAATAGGAGAACAATGGAGGTTAAGAAAAGGACACCCTCCTCACCTACTTCCTATTACACTTCCCTCACTCACTCCAAATCTAACCTTATCAAAGCAAGGACTGCAAAAGCTGAATAAGGGCAAGAGACTGGCAGACTTTAACGACAACTCTATCAGGCCACTCTATCAGTCACTATCAGGCCACCCCATCAGCTGGGGCCCTAGTCAGAGAGTCGTGATATTCCCACACAGACATGTTGGGCCTAGACCTCAAATAGATTCCTCTCTCCTGGAGTCAGGCAGTAGTGAAGCGGGTTAAGCGCACGTGGCGCAAACCACAAGGACCACCATAAGGATCCCGGTTCAAGCACGCAGCTTCCCATCTGCAGGTGTCTTATCTTTCTCTCCCCCTCTCTGTCTTCCCCTTCTCTCTCCCTTTCTCTCTGTCCTATCTAACAAGGACAACATCAGTAACAACAATAATAACTACAAAAACAATAAAAAAAAAAACAAGGGCAACAAAAGGGAAAATTAAAAAAAAAAAAAAAGATCCCTCTCTCCATTGTTATGGGTCATCTCTATCAGGAGCAACACAATAGACTCCTTTGTGGGCCCTCATAGGACCTTGCCCTCAACATGGGTCAACAACGGTAGAGAATGTTCCATCCTCCAAAGGGAGGATGGACAACATACTCTATGTTCCACCTGAGGAAGATGGCTCCTGAAATTGGGACAGCTTGGAAATTCCTACTCATGACCACAGAATGTGAGCTCAGATCTATAGGGATGTGGAGAACACACAGGCTTGTAAACTAAATATGGGGCCCAGATCACATCAAATCGATGGGGTTTACGATCAACAATATTTATACACCTTTCCCATATTTTGGAGCTACTCTCTTGCCTGATCCAACTTTCTGGCCTTTTTTCCAGCCATGATATCATCTCCCCAGACAATAACTTGGATCTACCAGCATAACAGATTTTAGGCTCAGGAAAAAAAAAAAAAAGTATAGTCATGGGCCCTTTGGAATATAACTAAAATAGGACTACTAACTATTTACACAACAAAGACTCCCCAACTCTTCATCTGAACTATTCCATCCATTAGGTTCATGATTAGTAAACAATTTGTTTGGCTCTATATGTTAATTATTTTTTTCAGCCACCAGGTTCCGGATGCTAATATGATGCCAACTGGACTTCCTTGGGAAGACAGCCCCACCAATATGTCCTAGAGCCCTGCACCACTAGGGAAAGAGAGAGACAGGCTGGGAGTATGAATCAACCTGTCAACACCCATGTCCAGTGGGGAAGCAATTACAGAAGCTAGACCTTCCACCTTGGTCCATACTCCCAGAGGGATAAAGAATAGGAAAGCTATCAGGGGAGGGGCGGGGATATGGAGTTCTGGTGGCTGGAATTGTGTGGAGTTGTACCCCTCTTATCCTATGTTTTTTGTCTGTTTCCTTTTTATAAATAAAAATCTACACACAAAAGAAGAAAAGGTACTCTTGTAAATAATTTGCAAAAGAAAAAAGAAAGGAAGAAAGGAAGGTAGGAAGGAAGGAAGGAAAGGAGAGGAGCCAAGATGATAACACCTATGGGCCAGGGGCCCCATAAGAGAGAAAAATCCCTGTTCACTTCCCTTTTGTCAGAATGTATGAAAGATTATACATAAAAATTCAAAATCTATTTTAAAAAAAAGTTTGCTTTAAGTATATTTTCAGTACATTTTCTGCCTATTTTGTGCACATAGATTTATTTGCCTTCTGGGCAATGAATCCTGACTGTAATACTCAGCTGATTGTAATAATTAGGTCTATTTCTTTCTCTCTCTCCCTCTCTCTTCTCCTTTTCAAATACCATGGCAAGAATCAAACAGAGGGCCATATACAAGAGATGAATGTGTTCTACCACCCAAGCTACCTCTTCAGCCCCACATGCAGTTCTTCTTTAATAGAATTTAGAAGTGTTAATAAATTTGAGCCTTAAAAATGATGCTATTTGGGAGTCCGGTGGTAACGCAGTAGATTAAGTGCATGTGGTGAGAAGCACAAGGACCGGTGTGAGGATCTAGGTTCGAGCCCCCAGCGCCACACCTGCAGAGGAGTCGCTTCACAGGCTGTGAAGCAGGTCTGCATGTGTCTTTCTCTTCCCCTCTCTGTCTTCCCCTTCTCTCTCCATTTCTCTCTGTCATATCTAACAATGACAACATCAGTAACAACAATAATAAAAAACAACATGGCAACAAAAGGAAAAAACATTTAACTGATGCTATTTGTTAAGGATTACTAAATGCAGGCATGTAAAGGAGAAGTACTGTACAGACAACACTTTTACTGAGAGTCTATCCTCCTCCTTCCTCCCTTCCTGCTTATTTCCCTTAACCAATGGGGTTAGAAGGAAAAGTCTGTCAATTTAAATCCTTGGTCCAAGTCATCAGTGCAAGGATGCTCTCGTCCTATTCCACAGAAAACTTACTTAAATTGTCCTTACTCAAAATGTGTTTCACTTAAGTGGCTGAAATCTGATAAGTATATTTCTTCTGAGATTTTGTCTCATTCATTAGTCTCAGCAAAATGTTTCAACAAATCGATAATTCTAAAATCGTCTGTGTTACTAACCTTCATGCTCACTGTCTACATATGCATTTGCTCTGGTGAATCTGTGTTCTCTGACATTTTAAGTTCTTTTGCCAGGAAATTGTAAATTGTACAGAAACATGAGTACCATGAGATTTCTCATGGCAAAACAATTTATATTATCCCGGCACCTCTGATCCAGAATAGGACTGTTTAATTACTTCATGACCAGTATTATATTAATAATGACACTTCAGAGAAGAGCCTAATCTTTCCTATGTATGATATTTATACATATGAAATTTATATACACATATATCACAATATGGCATTTAGAAGAACTTCTCCAAATCAAAACACAAAACCAAGATAGATATTCCCTTATATAGCAAAGAAATGCTAAAGATAATTTTTTGGAGAAAATGAAGGACAGGTAATTTTAATTGATTTCATTTAGTTTGGAGTTAGAAAGCTGTCTCAGTTAAGCACCTTCTGACTGATATTGGGCCATTTTATCTAAGGATTATTTGGTCTTCCAATGACAGTTATGTCTGAAAATGGAAAAAAAAAAGTAGGGTGTCTCTAGGTAATTAATAACTTCTAATTTATCAGTTAATGGTAAGGAAAAGGTGGTTTGATACTTAGATTGAATTACAATAAACTAAAAGAAAAAATTAAATTACACATATATATATGCAGAAATATCTGAGCATTTTTAGTTTTGAAGTTGTAAGGAGATTCAAAAGCAACATCAGCAATGAACATTTACTTAATGTAACCTTGGTCATAAAACTATTAACTGAAAACAGACAAATGGTCTTCAGATTTCTTGTCTTTTGCTAGTCCTTATGTATATACCAGTCCATACTCCTAGGTCAAACTTTTTTTCATTCTGTTTTTAATTCAGGTAGAGAGCAAGAGCACCATTTAATATCTCTGGCATTTCCTCTTATGCCAGCACGGTCCCATGTAGTGCTGGGGATCTCACACATGGTAAGGCACTTCAGATTGAAAAAATGAGAGAGAAGAGAAAGAATCAGAGCATCACCCTGGCACATATGACACTGGGGGTCGTTCTTGAGACCCCATATGTCACTATGTGCCACCTCCCAGATCACCAGATTGATTTTAAATAATAGTGCTTAAATTGCTGGCTACAGTATGGAAGAGGACGTGCGCTCTACCTTAAGGATTTCCTCTGATTCTAGCCACCACCGTTTGTTACTTCATTAGTAAATCTAGATGGCAAAATGAAAAGTATAACCTTCAACTTCACAGAGTCCATCCAAGCAATCTTGCAAAACACAGGGGAAAGATTTTATCAGAAATAACTTTGAAAGAGTAGGGAAGTTGCATAGTGGGTTAAGTGCACGTGTCGCAAAGCACAAGGACCGGCATAAGGATCCCAGTTCCAGCCCCTGGCTCCCCACTTACAACAATAAAAACAATAATAAAAAAAAAAACCAAGGGCAACAAAAGAGAAAATAAATAAATATAAAAAAGAAATAACTTTGAGAAGTTTCACAAGTACTCAGAAAACAATGTAAAGAACTACATTTTTCAAGCATCCAATTATGTCCTTATATGCACAAAAGCAGACATAGTGTGGAGACAATGCAGAAGAATGTAAATTGCTATGAGAATCAGAATCAGGCAAAGCTGGTTTAATTCTTGACTCTTCATATTATTGCCTCTGTGAGACTGAGTAAGCTACTCAATTCCTTAAAGCCTCAGTTTCCCTATCTATAAGATGGAGCTAAAACACTCATATACCACCCAGGAGGTGGCTCAGTGGACAAGGCATTAAACTTTCAAGAATGGGGTCCTGGTTGTTGGGCGGTAGTTCAGCTGATTAAGCGCACTTGGCGTGAAGTGCAAGGACCAGCATACAAATCCGGGTTTTATCCCCTGGCTCCCCACCTGAGGGAGGGGAGGGGGAAGTCACTTCATAAGCAGTGAAGCAGGTCTGCAGGTGTCTATCTTTCTCTCCTCCTTTCTGTCTTCCCCTCCTCTCTCAATTTCTCTCTGTCCTATACAACAATGACAGCAATAACAACAACGATAAACAATAAGGGCAGCAAAAGGGAAAAATAGCTTCCAGGAGCAGTAGATTTGTAGTGCAGGCACTGAACCCTAGCAATAACCCTGGAGGCAAAAAATAAATAAATAAATGAATAAATAAGTAAACAAATCTTATTAAAAAAATGGGGCCCTGCGTTTAGTTCCCAGTATAATATGCACCACAGTGACGCATTCATCAAAAACACCCAGTTCATAGAATGAATCTGTAACACACTACCTGATACCTGAGTCACCTAGATATGTGTAAAACACACTCTCTTTCTAATAACTCATTAAATTTTTTTATTATTTAAAAATTTTTGTTGATGCCAGGGTTATCGCTGGGGCTTGGTGCCAGCTCTATGAATCCACTACTCCTGGCAGTTATTCCCCCCACTTTTTTTCTTTCTTTCTTATTGGATAGGACAGAGAAAAATTGAGAGGGGAGACGGTGATCTGGAGGGAGAGTGGATAGACACCTGCAGACCTAGACCTACTTCACTGCTTATAAAGCATCCCTCCTGTAGGTGGGGAGCAGCAGCTCTAGAACCAGGTTCCTGAGCGTGCTAATATGTGCACTTAACCATGCACCTCACTGTCGCAGCCCCTATTAAATCATTTCCATTTGTATCGTTCAGGTATAACAGGTATCTGAAAACAGCATAATACAGATGCAGTCAAGCCATTTCATTTGCCAAATGCTTGTCATCACCTTAGTTAAGCAGTACATTCATAAGGGAACTGATTATTGATAAAGATGGAAAATACATTTTTTAGTGGAGGTTCATAAAGCATGTTTATAGAAAGACATTTATTTCTTGTTAGTCTTTGCTCAAAACTTGGTTAAATTCCAGTGGGGCAGATGGGACACAGAACTCTGGTGGTGGGAACTGTATGGAATTGTACCCCTCTTACCCTATGGTCTTGTCAATATTTCCATTTTATAAATAAATTTTTTAAAAATACCAATACAAAGAGATTGAATATGCTAAACCTCAGGTACGAGTATGGAATTGTCTTATAAAGTGTAGCTTACATGAAATAAAACAGTTTTACAATCGAGCCATATTTGAGTGATCTCAAGCTTCTAACACATACATAACCCAGATTCTCACTCAAATTTCAAAGTTAAACAATATTAAGAATGTTGAAATCCTGAAAATAAATTTAATTAATGTAAAAGGAGTTGACGTATGTGCTAAACCACACAATCTCTTGTCCTTTTCAATATATTATCACTTATGCAATACCCAATTCATATCTTAGTTTCTTCTGTGCAAGAGATATATATCACCTTTAAAAAGACACTGAAAATCACCATCTGTTCATGTTGGAGAAAAAAATTAACTTGTTAATCATAAAAATTATTTTCAAAAAAGTATACAGGAAACATCCGGATGTAGGATTATAATTATTAGAAATAAAAGTAAAACACCCTTTCATTAAATTTATTTATTCATTTATTACTGGTTAGTGACAGAGAGGAGTTGAGAGGTGCAAGGGGAGATAGAAAGGGAAAGAAAGAGCCCTGCTTCATCGATCACGAAGCTTTCCCCCCTGCAGGTGGGGAGCAGAGGCTTGTACCCAGGACCTTGAGTACTGTAATGTGAGCATCTAGGGAGTCAGGCAGTAACACAGTGGGTTAAGCACAGGTGGCGCAAAGCACAAGGACCAGTGTAAGGATCCCGGTTCGAGCCCCCGGCTCCCCACCTGCAGGGTAGTTGCTTCACAAGCGGTGACGCAGGTCTGCAGGTGTCTGTCTTTCTCTCCCCTTCTACCTTCCCCTCATCTCTCCATTTCTCTCTGTCCTATCCAACCACGATGACATCAATAACAACAATAACTACAACAATAAAACAACAAGGGCAACAAAAGGGCATACATAATAAATATTAAAAAAGAGAAAAAATACTGGCATCTATGGATATAGTGAGGTCTTGGGATTTGGATTTTATCACTGACCATCTGGTTATATTCATATTTTAAAAATTAATGGCAAAAAAAGCATTGAAAGTCCATTATATCTAGGATGCTAGATAATAATTTTATATTCCCTCCTGCTCTGAATTATGTCAGTTTCCATTGGTGACATCATATTAATACAAAATGTTGAGGATGCACCCACTTAATTCAGTCCAGTCCATTTAGGATCATGAGAAAAGTCATTAAATAAGCATTCTTCAATTATATTGGGGGCAATAACAGTAACTTACATAGTATCACATTTTGAATCTCAAACAATTAAACTTTCCAAGGGTCAAATTTCTGAAGATTTCCTAGAGGAAGAACTTCAGTCCAGGGCTATCCATACCTTGTTTTTTTTTTTTTTTCCTTCTTTTCTCCTGCTCCTGGTGGCCATTTTTTCCCATTTTATTGGATAGGACAGAGAGAAATTGATAGAGAAGGGGGAGATAGAAAGGGAGAGAAAGATAGACAGCTGTAGACTTGCTTGGCGGCTTTCTCGCTGCATGTGAGGAGCAGAAACTCAAATCCTTACAGTGGGTCCTTGCATTTAGTACTATGTGCTATGTGAGCTTAACTGGGTGCGCCACCACCTGAGCCCCCACACCTTATGTTTCCTGGCTACAAAAGACTGTTCTCTCAGTGTGTGTACCATGACCACTATACTGTTTTCACTAACAGCCATAACTACCCAGCTGCATTTAACTAATTCACAACACCCCATAACAACCCACTACATCAAAGACTATTCCTGAGAGCTGAAGCAAGTTTCTCAGAAATAATGTCTTGAGCAGGTGGCGCAAAGCGCAAGGACTGGCGTAAGGATCCCGGTTCGAACCCCGGCTCCCCACCTGCAGGGGAGTCCGTTTCACAGGCGGTGAAGCAGGTCTGCAGGTGTCTGTCTTTCTCTCCCCCTCTCTGTCTTCCCCTCCTCTCTCCATTTCTCTCTGTCCTATCCAACAATGATGACATCAATAACTACAACAATGAAACAACAAGGGCAACAAAAGGGAATCAATAAAATAAATTAAAAAAAAATTTTTTTTTTTAAATAATAATGTCTTGAATAGTAACAGCAATGTGACTTTCCCTCGGTCATGATATTCCTTTCTTACCCCTCCCATAACTCAACATGATTGCCATTTTAGATTACCAGACATTATATACATGTTTATATACATATTTATACACACATTCATATTTTATACTGCAATTTCAGAAAGTGACTATTTTATTTCATCCTCTATCTCTGTCTATCCAGGGACGATCAGTAGCTTTAAATGCCCTCATTTCCATTCTTTGCGGGAACATGAACTAATCAAAACTGACTTTGTTTTCACTGGAATATTTCAGCCTTTACTATGTTCCATGGAGAGGGAAGATGGGATAAGTAGAAAATGAGTGTCATCTAGACTGAGAGTTTTGATCCAGTGGCTACTTGCCTTGGAAAACTCATCTTCTTTGTGTTTATCGTGAGAAAAGAGAACAATTGAATTGTCAAGTCTTCCATGGGAGAGGGTAGGTGAATGATCCATAGGTCTCACATTTTCTGTCCTCCAGTAGAGACTCCAAACGTCTCGACTCAAATTCATAATTTCTGTGAAGAAACCTACTAGATACATTAGGAGCTCCTGTGTTTCACTCACAAATATTTATCTAGATATTTTCATTAGATCTAACTATCATGGATTATCAATAATAGCAGTACAAAGAGTACAAGACATGAATTATAATCTCCATCAGTACTTAAAGGGCAAGGTAAATACCAGACTGCCATGGGATCTGTGTCAGGCAGTAGGAAGGGCAAATACTATTTGAACATATTGCATGGGAATATTATAAAATGATACAAAAAGCTGTAGTTGTTTTATGGTGAGGTGATATTTATATAGGCCTTATTTTTCATGAATTAAATAAACATAAAGACAAGCAATAGTTGTTGCAGGATGGAGTGGTTAGTTAGCAGAATGGGAGGATACTAGGGAGATAATCAGTCAGTACTCTAATCACAACCATCACTACACAAACCAGACACTAATATAGACAAGAAAAAGCCCTGCAGAAGATGAAAATCAGACCTTGATGCTTATTATTCACCACTGGCGCTGTTGGAAAATAGCAAGGCTTATATGATATTCCTCACATTAGCTGCCATTGCTAAATGATAGGCAGTAGTGAGTATGTTTTACAACTCCATCATTTATGAACAATTACTATCTCCTTTTAGAGGAAAAGAAAATTAAAACTCAGAGAGGTTAAATTAATTGCTAAGTATATGCAGCAGGTAACCCCTGAAAGAAATATTAGAAGGTCCTCTACTATAAAACCTTGGCTACCCATGACCCTGAAAGGAGCAGGAGGTGCTGAATGAGGGCATACATATCTCTCTTTGCTTTGTTTTGATGGCTTCATCTCTGACTTGGGAATAGACAAAGAACCCTACATAAATTCTGTTTTACTAGCACACAGGGCAGAGTAAGGAAGCTGAAGATCACTGTGGTTCTCTCAGGCAGAAGATTCTGTGACCTTACATTTACCAGTAAAGCCTGGCTATTTCCTAACCTCAGTTTGCTTACAGGTACAGCAAGTAAATAGTGTAATGAAACAATACTGTTTTGTAGAAAGAGCAAGGATGTACCCATATTTAAATCTTTAATCTATCGCTTACAAGTGAAACTGCTTACTATGTGAAAGTGGATGGGGATTATTTAATGTCTTTGAACTTATAAAGTGGAAGTGATGATTTCTCTATTGAAGTTCTCTGCAAATTAAAGAGAGAAATAGAAATCAGGAACCCAATAGGCTATCTAGTACCTAGTATACACCCACAACCACTTACTTATAATTTTTACAGCTAGACAGATGTGTTTTGGAGTTTAAAATTTGCATGGACTTGATAAAGATAAAAATGTGTAAACCTTGTACTATCTAACATTCTAAAAGTATCTGAGATTGTACTTTGCAATCGAATACTTAATATTTCTACAGTGGAATATATAAATATTCACACTACAGTAGAGTGGTTAAAGACATTATATGGCTTTTATGGCTACCTATTATTTGATGTAAAGATTTGTTGCCAAACTAGTTTGCTGAGAGCTCAAGAAACGCTTTTTAAAAATATTAACAATTAAGGGAGTTGGGCGGTAGCACAGTGGGTTAAGCACACGTGGCGCAAAGTGCAAGGACCACCGAAAGGATCCCATTTCAAGCCCCGGCTCCCCACCTGCAGGGGAGTTGCTTCACAGGTGGTGAAGCAGGTCTGCAGGTGTCTGTCTTTCTCTTCCCCTCTCTGTCTTCCCCTCCTCTCTCCATTTCTCTCTGTCTTATCCAACAAATGACATAAATAATAACTACAACAATAAAACAATAAGGGCAACAAAAGGAAATAAATAAATAAATATTAAAAAAGAAAAATATTACCAATTAATGGATCTTATTGGAAGATATATATAGGGTTAAAAAAAACTATCTTTTCAGTTTTTCTTAAGATTGTGCTCTTTAAAAGGGGGGGGGGCAGGTAGTGGTACATCTGACTGAGCACACACATTATAATGCACAAGGACCTGGGTTCAAGTCCCTGGTCCCCACCTGCAGGAGGGGAAGCTTCACAAGTGGTGAAACAGTGCTGAAAGTGTTTCTCTGTTTCTTTTTCATAACTTCCCCCTTTCATCTCAATTTCTCTCTATCCAAAATAAATAAATAAGTAAGAATTTTAAAAGTACAGAAGAAAATCTCCCTATTGGTGTTTTTGGGAATGTGACTGAGAGAATGTAGAAACAAAAGAATTCAATAAATGATCATTTCCTTCTCTTGTACTCCAGCAAATGTACAAATAGTTCAAATTAAGTCTTGGGTATCAGGCAAATGACTAATAGTGCTGTGGAAGGTCAGATGCTCCATAATACTGTGCTGGGGGCAAAGGGGTGTGGGGCACTGACTAGTCAGCTCAGCTCTTCTATAATCCAGAATTTTCTATTTTTCCTATGTGAGCATGAAAGCTACATTGCTAGTTCTGGAGCAATCTAATATGTGTTTTCCCGCTGGAGAAGAATCAACACTTTGGTTACCCGCTCCTGTTCTCTCAATTTCTCTACAACTCCAGAAAATGCCTGAAAAAGATGAAAAGATGGGCTTTTATGGCTTTTCCAGCTCTCAGCCTGTTACCCACTCCACTGAAGTCATTAATGGGAAAAGCCAATGACAGCCTGACCATGTTAGATCTGCCTCCTACAGTTTCACTACATGTCCACTCCGGCTTTACTGATCTATCCCAGAGCAGTCTTTTCCATCTGGGTTCCAGACTGAGTTGAGAAGGTTGGGGTAAGCTTTATAGGAAGGACATAGGTTGAATTTGGGAGGCCAGTATGTGTAGGAAGCCCAGCCATTCTCATAAACACTCAGCACATGTCAGACCAGGGGGCTGGGAGGTGGGGGGTAGAGCAGCAGGTGTGCTGCCTGCACTGTTCCTCCTGGAATGCTGTTGCTTAGCAACAAGATACCACTTCTCTCCTAACTCCAGTTCTGAAGCTATGGCTTAGTTGCTTCTGAACCATAGACTTTTTCTTTCCATGTTTGACCCAGGTTCCGGAAAATACAAGTGCTGCCAAGTCCTGCATCGTGTGATTATTTGAGCTATGGGGTATCACTTATAACTCTGATTTCTTTTTGGCATGCTGCCTAATTTTTAATATATGCCAGTGCTTCCTTAGCCATTTTAAATGTACTATAACTAATACAATATAGACTATGTGTTTATTTTTATAACAAAAAAACAGACACTACATATGCATAGATCAACAAAAGACTGAAAAGGTACACCAGAAATAAATAGCAGCTTTATCTTCATGCTAGGACTACTGAGATATTTTATGTATCTGTATTTTCAAATGAGCTACCATAGTGTACATTAATTTTGTAATAAGGATAAATATTAATGTCATATGTTTGAAGGCAATATGCTGTTAATCAACATTAAAGTTACTGAATTAATGGTGAAGGAAAAAAATGTATACACATATAGCAAATTACCGTTCTATGCAAGAGGATAGAAAGAGGAGGAAACGCCGATGAATAACAATGTTCCATTAGAATGAAGAGATTTCTGTGCTCTGAGAGGTGGCACAATGGCTAAAGTATTAAACTCAGGGGCACGAAGTCCTGACTTTGATCCCTGGCACTGCATATGCCAGAGTGCTGCTTTGACTTCTCTCTTTCACTCTTTTATTTTTTTTTATATTTATTTTATTTATTTATTCCCTTTTGTTGCCCTTGTTGTTTTATTGTTGTAGTTATTATTGTTGTTGCTGTTGTTGGATAGGACAGAGAGAAATGGAGAGAGGAGGGGAAGACAGAGAGGGGAGAGAAAGATAGATACCTGCAGACCTGCTTCACCGCCTATGAAGCGACTCCCGTGCAGGTGGGGAGCCGGGGTTCGAACCGGGATCCTTATGCCGGTCCTTGTGCTTTGCGCCACGTGCGCTTAACCCGCTGCGCTACAGCCCGACTCCCTCTTTCACTCTTTTAATCTACTTATCATTTGTGAAGTAAACACATTAGATTTTGAAAAAAAAATAATGAAGATATTTCTTTCTTAAATATGATAATTTGTATTTAAAAGATAATTTCAATAAAATAAATATTACTGATATATTACAGATAATATCACATTTAACTAGAGTTGAACTCAACTCTGGCTATAATGATGCTTGGAATTGGACCTGGGGCCTTGGAACCTCAGGCATGAAAGTCTTTTTGCAATAACCCCTAGGCTATCATCTAGTCTGATAGGCCTATAGTCATATCTTTTATAATGCAGAAGAAAATTACCTTTATCCTAACATCAAGAGTCAGATGGGAATACTTTCATAGCAGAAACATAAAATGCATTTGGGTCCAGAATTTTATTCAGTCACTTGTAGAACTAGTTCTGTTCATTTATTCAAAACCATGTCTATGTACTGTGCTAGATATGGAAGATTTCACAGACACATATCTGAAAGAGTAGGGTTTTGCTCACAAGGCGATTAAAGTCTATAGCAATACCACCAGACAGAGTAAGAAAATAGAAAGCATCATCTATCACAACGATTTTCAAGCCAGGCTTTATTAAAACCATGTTTCCCCCTGGATCTTATAAATCACTACAGTATATTTCTTAATTTCCTTTGTTTATATTTTAAATTTATTAGTGAGTTAATATTGATTTACAAAGTTATCAGATAACAGGGGTATAATTCCACACCATGTCTGCCACCAGAGCTCTGTAGCCCCAGCCCCCATTGTAAGCTACAGCAGTTGGCCCAAGGTTGCAGATAGGGGTTATTTCTACAACTGTCTGTATTTGTATACATTTGCCCCCTTCGTCCCCCATGGCCCAGTATTTTTTTCCTTTCCAAGTCACATCTGCACCTATTACTACTTCCAAATTTCCTTTCTTTCTTCCTCTTCTTTTCCAGGTCCTGATGGAGTTAAGAGTTCCAAGCCCTCTGGTCATCTTCCCCATCATTTCTCCTCTGCTGGTAGTATGGACTAAATCCTTTTTTGGAGCACAGAAGGTAGGATATCAGGCTTCTGCAACTGTTTCTCCACCGGACATGGGTGTTGGCAGATCATCCATATTCCCATGTTTCTATCTTTCCCTAGTGGGGTAGGGCTTTGGAGAGGTAAAGTTCCAGGATACGTTGGTTAAGTGAGGTTCCGGGAGACATTGGTGAAGCTGTCTGCTCAGGGAAGTCAGGATGGAATCATAGTAGCATCTGTAACTTGGTGACTACAGCTATGGTGCTTCTGAAGATGTCTCAGTTGTTGTTGATGAGTTTTGTTTAAGTTCCATAGTTGTAAATATTTGTTTCTTTGGGGGAGATCGGTTCCGTTCCTTGTTACTCCACGATCATGCTTTCCGTAAGTCCCTATTTCTTAATCTTCTACTTTATTTAGATAATTCTCTACATAATAACAGTTTTGTTTCCTAGAGCCAAAACCTTGTGCATAGATGATTTCACTGGTCTAGGTTGTTTTTTTACATTTTAGCAGAGACAGAGAAAAAGAGAGAGAAACGGAGAGAGGGATAAAAACCATAACACTGGCGCTTCCCCCAATGTTATAGCACCTCACATGTGGTCAGGATTCAAACCTGGGTCATGCTCATGGCAAATTTCTCACTTGAGCTGGTGAGCTGTATGTCTGGCACATCATGATCAAATTGTAAGTAGGGCACCAAAGTAAAAACCCAGTGGTGAGGGGTAGGCATGTAGCTTCCTGGGCCAGTGGGGGGTGGGAGTGGGCGGGAGGGATGGGTCACAGTCCTTTGGTGGTGGGAATGGTGTTTATGTACACTCCTAGCAAAATGTAGACATATAAATCAGTAGCTAATTAATATGAGAGGGGGAAATCAATTGTATGTCTCAAAGTTTCTCAAAAGACAAACTGAATCTTTTTAATATATAGGCTATGTATTTGATATGCGGACTCTCTCAAAAGCCTAGACCAAGTAGATTAGAAGCTTCCAATAGCACAGCTATATACAAGATACTGGGTACTGTCCAGAAAACCATAACAAAGGGACTTTTCAAAGTTAACCCAATTAACAAATAATGTGATGATAACATTAACTATTGATTGTCTTTTTGAACCCTAAGACAGCAGGAACCTCACATCTTCACTATAGAGCCCCTACTTCCCCCAGTCCTGGAACCCTTGGATAGGGCCCACTTTCCCGTATGCATCTCCCAATCCAAACCAAATAACATTGCATCTGCCGATTACAACCTAACCAAAGCAACGATTGCTACCTCAACATGCTTTACCTCAGAATGTATCCAGAGACTTCACGTGTGGAATGACAACCCTTCAGCTTCATTACTCGGGTGAGACCTTTCCTTTAATAGTACACTCTAATTTCATCTCAGGTAGTTCACTTTCTAACAAAGTCCCATAACCTAGATATACACCAGTTTCTGTGAGAGAGAGCTTATGTGCACACGTATCCATAAACTATAAAATATATACCTGAAAGCAGGACTACACTAGAGTTTGCAGTGAGTACCTCCCTAACACTTCCTCTCTACTATTCCAAGCTTGGGATCCATGACTGCTCAACAAATTGTTTGGCTTCATATGTTAACTCTCTTTTCAATCACCAGGTTCCAGATGCCACCAGGATGCTGGCTAGGCTTCCCTGGATTGAAGACCCCACCAATGTGTCCTGGAGCTCAGCTTCCCCAGAGTCACACCCTACTAGGGAAAGAGAGAGGCAGACTAGGGGTATGGACCGACCAGTCAACACCCATGTTCAGCGGGGAAGCAATTACAGAAGCCAGACCTTCTACTTTCTGCAACCCTCAACGACCCTGGGTCCATGCTCCCAGAGGGATAGAGAATGGGAAAGCTACCATGGGAGGGGGTGGGTTATGGGGATTGGGTGTTGGGAATTGTGTGGAGTTGTACCCCTCCTACCTTATGCTTTTGTTCACTAATCCTTTCTTAAATAAAAAATTAAATTAAAAAAAAAATCATCTTAGTGATACCCTATCAGGAATTACTAGCACATGGCTTGGAATCTACACTTAGACTTGTAGTAGTACCAAGTAAAATTTAATTGGCATGAGTAGTGAACAATGAATTTTCACATAAGTTTGTGCCTCTTGGAAATGACTGCTAGTATGAGATATTTAACAACAATGTGATTAGTGACAAAAGGTCAGAAGAAACTGGTAGAGTGTAGAGTATTTTGTGGTCAGGTCTCACTGTTGCCAGTTCATCAGAAACTCATAATGTTATTCCTTATGAGTAGAGATTTAGTTTCAGTGGGATATAACTCCAGGAGTTCACCTTGATATACATGAAGTACACAGGTCTGAGTCCTGGGTCACTACATGAGAGAGCCTACAAGGGGAAGCTTTATAGTGATGGAGGTGCTATAGTATCTCTCTCTTCCCCCTCTCTATCTCTCATACAGTATAGAAGAAAGAGAAAGTTGGCTGCTAGAAACTGTGGAGACATGAAGACACCGATCCCCAGTAATGACCCTGGTGGGAATATATATATATATATATATATATATATATATATATATATATATATTATATATATATCCATTTTACTATACTCAATAAACACAAATTCAAAACTCTCACATGTTCTTTCCTGCTCTAACCTTCCTACACTTTCTATTCCCATCACTCCTTTTATGACTTAAAGTAGAGGAATAAGAGAGAAGAAGTGAGAAGCCATAAATAAAATAAAACACAATTATAGCTTCTGGCATGTGTTAGTACTCAATTATAGGTATCCTTAATATGATTTTGAAAACTTGTTTAAATAAATAAATTACCATATAAATTAAGTACAGAATAAGAAGTCTTTCATGGAGAAGTTACAAGCTACACCAAAAAGCATCCACAGAACCTGGTTTGGAAAATACAATAGATGACACTTTTTTTTTTTGGCATCTCATTGTTGTATTTATTTGTCTTTCTCTGACAATCAGTGACTTGGAGCATTTTTTCATCTGTCTGCTGGCCTTTTGGATCTTTTCTTTGGTGAAGGAGAGGGCTTCTTGTGTTGCTGTCTTCATGTTCTTTGATGGAAGCAGGGCCCAGGTTGAAAACTTCTAGCAGGATGCTGTTGAAAACTGTAGAACTCCCCCCCCTTTTTTTTTCTTTCAAATTGGTTTCAAATTTGCTCCACATCTTAATAATCTACAAATACCTAGGGCAGAAAAACAGACACTTAGTTCTCACAGTCTTGGAGGCAAGCCGGTCCCTGGGGTGAGTGCTCACTGACTGGGCTCCTAGTGAAGAGCTTTTGCCCACAGTCACCTTCCTGCTGCATCTTCTCATTGGTGCAAGGGTGGAAACAGGAGCTGTCTCTTATCAGGATGTTCATCCTACAGGACTTTGGCATGGCCTCTTGCAGTTAGGGAAGCAAGAAAGTTCCCCACTCCACAAGCTGGAGAACCGGGAATTACAGGGACCAGGGACATGTGGATCAGTCTTGTCCTGAGCCTGAGAATCCAGTGCCAATGTAGTAAGCCCAGTTTTGAGGCAGAGGCAGAAGAATCTGAGATAACACTTTTTTTTTCTTCTTTTTTTAGAAGATTTGACTTTTCCAAAGGTCTAATCTCTCTTGGGTCTGAAAGATAATGAGGTGACTTTTGAAGTACCTCCAAATCATCCAAGTGAAGAAAATACTCTGAAGCCACACAGAGGAGGGTTCAAACCCAGATTCCCTCAGCTATGTGCTACCTGTTAGAACTTCAGCAGTTCAGATCAACAACCCTGATGTCTAGTCTTCCTACCAATAACATGCTCAAGCAATAGCCCTGGGCAAATGAAGACTCTGTTTCTGGTCATGTGCTTCAGAAACCTTACTGACTTGTTACAGGAGTTTGTGGATACAGGGAACAAGCCTAACTGAAGGCAAGCACCAATGAATAATAAATTTCACCCTGAATCCCCTGCCCTGAGAACCTGTTTCTCAATCTTGATTAGGTCCCTAACATCATTTTTTTTTGCAACCCCAAGATTTAAAAGTGTATTTCAAATGGAAGAATTTATAAGCATGTGAGAAGTGTCAGTAACCCTAATTTGTAAGTCTGGAACCAGTGTTAAATAAAACTTGGAGGGAGAAAAAAGACAATTAGTTGGGTCTTGACCCAAGAACTCAGGTGCATTCATCCCAGATTTCCTTCTGATGGCCAGGTGTGGTCAGAAGTCTTTGAGAATTCATTCAGCAAGTCTTACTCTGCATCTGGTCTTTTCTGTTCATTTTGTAAGAAAATTGTTGAAGTAGAAAGATGAAATGGACTCAGTAACATTTTTAGCTTGATTTAGAACTTTTAAATATGTAACACATCGCCTCCATTTGTACTTTTGCCTTAAGTGCTACAACTGATATTGGTATGTTTGTCTAGGATAGAATAACTGTATGTAAGTAGGTGCTATTATAATTGTTACCTGAAAGGTGGTTGTAAGGTCAGTTAATAAGGATTTGTTGAAAACTGTTAGTGCAGAGCATTGCTTAGGCATGTTTGGGCAATGAAAATGAAATAGCAGAAATATTCTAGGCTTCTGGTGCTTATGACCTGATAAGATATTATAAGTTGTACACATATTAAATTTAAGAATGATCTCAGGAGTGTCTAAAATTTTATAAAATCAATTTTCTTCAGGGCTTATAGAAATCAGCCTCAACTGAATTATAGTCACTGAGGTTCTATAAATCTGTGTATGCAATGTCATCCTTTCTTTGCCTGATTAGATTTTTCCATCGTTCTGAGACTCTCAAGCCTGGCCCTCCTGGGTAAAGCCTTCTTGGCTATCGCCTCCTCTTCATTTCTCTTCTTTGACTCCTGTAGCCAAGGTCATCAACAAAGCCATCACTTCTAATTATTCTGTAACTGTTTCCTGCTAATTGTTCTATGTTCCTATAGAGACAATTTTACAGAAATATTCCTTTACTTTTGACTTTTATAATTTTCTCTAATTTGTTTTTGTCTTTCCAGACAGCCCCCACCTCCCAAAACACACACACACACACACACACACACACACACACATACACACACACACACACACACAGAGTAGACGGGTCTTTGTTATTCCTCTATATAATCTAATTCACATGTAATCTAATAAACAACTCAACAGAATACTTAATTTAAAATGGTTTCTAAGAAGCAGTACTCAAGGAAAAGAGTGCCACATTTCTGTGCCAACAGAGACCAACGAGTTCTGAGAATTGTCTGAGTGAATATAAATTTCTCAATTGGAGAAGGATTTGAAAAAGAGAAAATCTGTATTTTTGGAAGAAAGAGGCAAAAACTATAGCTGGGAGTTTGGCCCAATCATTCTCAGGATCAGCTGGGTCAGACAAGGATAATTCTTAGGCTTGTGCCTCTTGGGGTGAAGATGGAATGTTCACTGCCTAACTCACATCCTCAGGGTTGCTGGACCAGTCTCCTGCCTCAGGCCCAGGTTAAATGATAGCTACAATTTATGCCAGTATCTTTCACCTTTGCACATCTGCTGAGGCTTTTTGCAGACTCTGAGCTTCATGTCCTCCCTGTGTTGACTTAGTTCTGCTACTTCCCTTAATGGGAGAACAGTGTCTGCCAGTGAGTACTTCCTGAGCACTGTGATGCGGAAAGCACAATGTCTTTAAAGCTGGGGCCACAAACATGACGAAAATCACTTACACGGTATGACTAGAAAAAACAAACAAACAAACAAAAACTTGGTGACCCAATTCACAGCGATTCTATTATTTAATATATTTGAAAGACCAAAAAGATTATGGCAAATTAATCAGGAACTAATGAAGTCTTAGACATATTTTTTTCATTATAGTAGATAGAGTAATAGATTCATATTTTTGCTTTTTTTTAAACAAATATACTTATGGCATCATTCTAAACAACAGTTCAATAAAGTAATTGGGTGCGAAACATCAGTGTTGAATTAAGAAGCATACCAATTTTAGATATGCTAGATTAAATTATACAGAATTTAAAGACAATCTTCCTTAATTATCATTTCTCTCAGTTGAGCCTTAAATAGTTATTAAGCACAGATTAAATTGAGGTTAAAGTTCACTCTAAGTACTTAAAGTTCAGTGGCAGAATTTTCAGAAGGGTAGAAACATTATATTCTACCACCATCTCCTTAAATAAATGTAACACTTCACTTTAAGGGGAAAATTTACATTTCAACCACGTAGCCTTCCCCAGCACTGAGACTTTCTGAAGCAAGAATGGAAAGTTTTGTAATATCATTAAGGAAAGTCACTTTAGTAATTCACACTGACTGTTTAGCTCTTTGACAATAATAGGCAAAACAGTTCAAAGGTCATGTACAACCATATAGTTCCTGCCCATAGAAAGTATAATTGTTGGGGGGAAATCATGAACACATATAACAAAAGGATGAAGGCTGTTGTCAAGCCTAATCTGTTTATGTGCCCCCAAGATAGCAAACATTAAAGCAGATAACCCTCAAAGGTGGAACTTTACAATTATTCACCAATTAACCCAAAGTATGTGGAAAGTAACTTTAGGCTGGAAGCTTAGACTTCGGGTTGTTAAATAATTGGGCTGTAATACAAATGGTCACTTGATCCTGTTAGATTTTACCCTTTTTCTACCCAATTTTTCCATGACTCACTGCTAAGTAAGTAAGCCTATAAGTAAGTAAGTTAAGCACAGAATTCAGTGGGGTGAGTAGATAAATAGCTGATTAGTTAAATAGGTTGACTAGATTATTAAATTAAAACTCTTTATAAGTTATATCTTCATATTTTTACTCTGCAAGTTTCTTTTTCTAGCTCTCAATTATTAACTCTGCCTAACCTCCAAAACATTTTAGAAACTATGTTCCTTCCTGTAGCTACTATTTTAACAAATTACTTCTCAATAAACCCTCTGGGAAGAGTTTTCAATGCCTCCTGCACCAAATTTGTCATACAACCCCATCTCTTCTTATTTCACAGAAGTTGTTAACTCAGATTCCATTCTTCTACAACAATTATTCTTCAGTAGAAGAAAGTTCCTAAATAATAACTTAAGAATCCTATCTTAATTATCATTCTACTTGACTTTCCTGGAGAACTGTATACTTTTGACTGTCTTGTCTGAGATGATTTTTTTATGTCGTGTGACACATTCTCTTCCTGGAATGTTTTCACTTTATTGTATCTTTTCTTTTTGAAAGACAAACCAACAAACAATTCTACCTCCCATCCTGGTCTCACTTAATGTTGCCTCCTCTGAATATCACCCCTCCCAATGCTCAGAGGAATTTAGACTTTGGCTCTTCCATGCTTCTGTAGCATTCTGTACATACCTAGCATTATACTGCATTTTAATTATTCATTCATATATTTGTTTCCCTCAACTAGAGAGTAAAACTACATTTAAAGTTTCTTTATTTTTGTATCTTTAGCACTAGTTCAGAGACTATAAGATAGAAATGTATTAAATGTTTTGTGTGAAGGAGAAAATAAATGAAGACTTTGAAATGAGGTACTAAAATGGGATTAAACTCAGATCACTTGAATGGGACACTAGATAATTTGACATTTGAAAAGATAATGAAATCAATAAAACTGATGTTACATTAGCCAGGGAAAACATCAAAAGCTATGAAAAATGCAAAAATGAATGTGAGATAGTGCTTCAAATGCTAAATCCCATACAATATCATGTTTTACTGTGCTTTGATAAAATTACAATAGATCTGAGAAAGGTTCACTGAAGGCAAAGTTTGATCTTGTTATGGCTGACCTAAGGAAAATCTATGTTAACAAATGTAAGTCACTGAGTCACTGCCACGGTTAACCCAACTATACTGTCTCCTAACTAGCCCAAATGATTAAATTAAAAGACAAATGACGGAACATGTTAATTTTACTTGTATCTAGCAATTACTAGGGCCTAAGGGACTTTACTGTGGAACAAATACTGGTGACATCTAAAGAAACATCTGACATTTTTTCTTTCATTTCTCCCTGCTATTCCTAGCATTTACTTCTGCATCAAGAGAAATTTCACAGTACCAATATTATTGGATCATAAACAGCGAGTATAATATAAATTTCAGATTTCTGTTACCCTTAGAGCAATCCTCAGCTCTGAGTTATGGCAGTACTGAGGACTGAACCTGGGACCACTGGTGCTTCAGGCATAAAAGTCTTTTTGCATAAACTTTATATTATCTCCCCCAGCCACAGAAAATGCCAATAGTTATTTATTCATTTTTTTAAAATTTTTACCAGCTCAGTTCTGGTTTATAGTGGTGCCGGGGATTGACCTTGAGACCTTTGGTGCCTGGAATATGAAAATCTTTTTGCATATTTATTATGCTATCTCTCCAGCCTGAAATTTCTGTTTTAAAGTAACAGCATATTATAACCTAGTCCTACTCCCTTGGAAATGTTGGTAAGGCAAGAAAAACAGGAAGATTATCATCATTCAGAAGTGTGCTTACACAAAGAAGTATGAGACAAAGTAAACTTATACACTATTTCCTTTAACCATCGTCTTGGGAAAATATCCACTGGACCAGTTTTTCAAATCTTTAAACTGCTCTCTGGAAAGACACAGACCTTTCCAGAAGCTTCAATAACTGAGTGAGATCACCAGGGTACCATCTGGTACACTGTAGCTTCCGTGCTCTCACTAGTACCCTAATAACCTGGAAGAGTCATTAATACAACACCTAGTGGCATGTGACTTGACTTCTTGGGAATTATATCTAGGCTGAGAGAACCCACCTTGTATCATTAAAAACTTCCTCTTAGCTTTAGCTTCTTATAATGTCTGGTAATAAATATTCTTACCTATTGTACAGAATTAATGGATTAAATTAATGATTTGTACATTTTATTCAGAGCAATATTGGATACATTACTGTTAACACTTTCTCTTCTCTGACAAGCAACACATTGCAAAGCTGTCTTGCTCAAATGATCTTAGTAATCAAGAATGTAGACATGAAGTTAAGATCTAGAATTTTATATAAAACTAAACTCAAAAGTCAAAACCACCTTTAACCGTAGCTGATAAATTAGGTGATAAAGATATCAATCTAACCAGCATATATTCTGTGCTTATGTGCTGAACTCTGTTGGCCACTGGGAATACAAAGTAAGTAGAAGAATCCTTATATTTTTAAAAGATTTATTTCTGAGAAAGGCAGAGAGAAAGAACATTAGCATCATTGTAGTACATGTTATGGCAGGGGTTAAATGTGGCACCTCATGCTTTAACCACTGAACCATCTCCCAGGCAATTGAGTTCCCTTTTTTTTTTTTCATTTTTTAATTTAAGCCCTTATTTTAAAGACACCTTTCTTCTAGTGGGTATGGAAAATTAATATCTCCTTCTGTATACTTTAACAAATTAAAAATCCTAAATTTTTATTAAAAATTAAATTAGTCAACTGTTTCATTGATGTTATAAAGCTCAGCGGTTAAAAATATAAAGAAATCAATTATAGATATAACACTACATATATTCTCAGTATTAAATGTGGTAGTCATTTTCATATGACTAGGAACAACATCATGAGCAGCATAACTGGATCACTGAAGATAAAACTAAATGAATTTAGCTTGTCAATTCAATTTTCACACATTTAAAAATAATCTCATGCAGCAGAAATGAAAATCTATTTCCTGGGAATTTTCCCTTTATATTATTTATTCAGCTTCTTATCTATACAAGTTATTTAAGACTTTAACTGATATTTTATGTTAAGCCCTTGAGATCAAATCATCAACATAATAATTTTGCTGAATATGTACCCATGGCCACTGAGAGTCATTACTAAAAGGTACTCTAATTCCCTAAGGTTCACACTCTGTTTATCTTCTCTTTTCTCTATTCTTCCTTGAAAAATTTAGTATGCCCCTATGCAAAACAAAATTAAGTGATTTTTTAAAAAATATTTCCCCTTTTTAATAGAGACTCAGAGAAATTGAGAATGCAGGGGAGATAGAGAGGGAGAGAGAGACACCTGCAGTACTGCTTCACCAGCAGTGCTTCCCCTGATGGTGTGACCAAGGGCTTGAACTCAGGTCCTTTTACACTATCTGTGTGCTCTCCTGGGTACACCACCACCTGGCCCCTAAATAAAATATTTTGATGTAAAGAGAAAATATATTTGGGCTTAATCTCCACTGCTCTGTCTCATTTCCTCCTCTGTATCCAAAAAAAGTCAGCCTGGAGAGGTAAAGTGCCAATGATGAGAGAAAGGGTGAGAGAGAGAGAGAGAGAGAGAGAGAAAACCGGGGTGGGGGGAGAGAATGTATAAGCATTAAAAATACTTGAAATGAAAGACATGACATGCCCCCAGTTGTCAGCTAAATAGAGATGATTCTTATATTACTAATAATCACACCAAGTAATTTGCTAGGAGTTCAAATGTGTGATTGTACCACTCCTGGCTGGCTTTTTCATTTATTAGTAGAGACAGAGAGATGTCACAGCTCTAGAGCTTCTCCTGGTGCCATAGCACCTCCCATGTAGTGCCAAGATTTGAACCTGGGTTGTGCCCATGTCAAGATACATGCCCTATGCTGTGAGCAACCACATTAACCTTATAAAATGTTATTTTATAAAATAAATGTGGTGAAAAACTATGACAACGTTCAGTGAATAAGACCAGGATAGATAAGCATCATTGAGTATATTCTTCTAATAAAGCCAAGAGCTCTTGAGGGTCACAGACTAGGAAAGGTGAGAGGAAAACAATAATAAAACTGAGAGCTACATCTCTACAATCCACCCTAGCAGTTGATAGATGAAAAATTTCATCACCAAGCTCTCCAAGTTCTTTGATCTTTGATTCCACACAAGCAATAGCTAGTCACAGATGTTCCACATAAGGTTCTCTGAGACTTAGTAAAGTAGATGTCTGTAACACTCAGTATTTAGTAAGCAGTATTATTTTAAATGCTATTACTACATTAAGCAGAAGAAAAATTTGAAACTGCACCTTTTCAGAGTCATCAAGGGTTAACTGTTATAATTTAGGTAGTTCTTTCATTTACTATTTTTATATAGCTTCAAATGTCCATGTTGTTACAAGGTCTGCAAGCTAACTGTTATTACTCCCATTTTTCAGATGATGTTAACCAAAGATCATGGAAATAAAGTTGCACATAAATATCAAAGGTAGAATATAAGCGCACATATTTAATTTAAATTCTGTAACTGTTACTAATACAGTTGACTGAAAGTTTGTTTATGCTTTAGGCTCAAATTAAGTTAAAAAAGGAAGCCTGGAATAGCAATGCTAAATAAAATTATTCATTTTGAAAATATTTTGGGAGGTGAAAAAAAGTGACAGGAAGTATCTTATTTTCTTTCTATAACATTAATCAAAATATCTCCAGCACTACAAATTCCAGCAAAAGTTATGTACAAATTTTAATATAACCTTGCTCATGAACCTTTTTTGGACATTCTTAGAAAACAGCGTAGTGAAATTCTTGAATGGAAATCTGGACCAGGCCTTGTTTCTCAGCACTCCATAGGGGATGACTCAGTGGTAACATACTTTCCTACAGCTACTACAGATTCCCAGATGGCAAATCCATGGCGACTGTAGAAGGACAAAAGTAAAATCTCTGGCTTCAGTTTAATTTCAACAAAGAAGCTACTTCTACACTAGAATTTTAAATGTTTTTCATTAAAGAGAAATGCTGAGGGGTTTCCACAATGCTTCTGTAATTGAAATGGCAAGTATTTTACTCTGACGCATTAAGTGGTAGTACATAAAATCCTATGTATGCCCTTTTATATGAAAACGGCATTATCACTTAGAAAGTGCTTTCAGGGGAGTCGGGCGGTAGCACAGCGGGTTAAGTGCACGTGGCGCAAAGCACAAGGACCAGGGTAAGGATCCCAGTTCGAGCCCCCGGCTCCCCACCTGCAAGGGAGTAGCTTCATGAGCAGTGAAGTAGGTCTGCAGGTGTCTATCTTTCTCTCCCCCTCTGTCTTCCCCTCCTCTCTTCATTTCTCTCTGTCCTATCCAACAACGATGACAACAATAATAACTACAATGAAAACAATAAGGGCAACAAAAGAGAATAAATAAATAAATATTTTTTAAAAATGCTTTCAGGGGAGTCTGGTGGTAGCGTAGCAGGTTGAGTGCACATAGCACAAAGCTCAAAGACTAGGGTAAGGATCCCAGTTTGAGCCCCTGGCTCCCCACCTGCAGGGGAGTCACTTCACAGGCAGTGAAGCAGGTCTGCAGGTGTCTCTCTTTCTCTCCCCGTCTGTCTTCCTCTCCTCTCTCCATTTCTCTCTGTTCTATCTAATATAATAACTACAACAACAATAAAAAACAAGAGCAATAAGGGAAAATAATTTTTTTAAAGTGCTTTCACACAGAAGAGCTGGTTTTATATTCACAGCAACATCTCTTGCCACAGTCTTACGATCTTTGAAGATTCTGTCCAGAAATCTCACTCTTCTGTCTCCTGGAAAATATCGCCTACACCTGTCTTTTTAGTCACCACCTGGTGGTGCTAATGCCTGAATCTCTATGTTTATTTTAGTTCTCACACCAGATATATAGGTAGGCATGTGTAGCGGTTTACTAAACACTCCCAGAGCTTGTTATGCTAACTGATTCTCTTGCAAATCTCTGTTCAAATTCTCTAGTATCGCTAATGATACCAGAATGTGTCAGATTTACAAGTAGAAAATATGAAAAATCTGATTTTTTCTGTCTTACTCTCAAAACTATGGTTATTAATTCTACTCTAAATATCTCATCAAAGATATTTTATTTCCCTAAGATATATATGTTCATAGTTTATTCTCTTTCTCCCTTCTGAACAACTATAATTTTCCCCATTCACTATTTGACTCCAAATCTAAGCCATCTATCAGCTCTCCTACCAGAATGATCCATTTAAAAACATAAGGGTGTTCAGGTCTCTCCCTACTTAAATAAATAAATAAGTAAATAAACAAACAAATAAATAAACTGGTAGTGGTAAAAAGCTTGGTAGGACGATAATGGAACTATTTAACAGAGACTAGACATTATGCTCCAAACTATATCAGACTAATGTCACCATCCTCACTGTCTGTCTGAACAGAGCAAGCAGAAAATATATTTGCTTTTCCCAAAACAAGATCACATCACCTATTGATTTTCATGCCTTATGCAGTAAATTAACAACCCCCCACTCCCAGTTCCTACACAGACTTTAAAATGTAGTCTCAAGTCAACCACTTTATTCTCAGAGTTTGTTTATTCATCTTGATGACATATGCACATATGTACTCCCACTACAATAGGAGTGCCTCAGGATAAGGCTCATTCATCTTTGTTACCTTTGGGAATTGGCAATATCATGAACTTAGCTGTATCAACTAATATACATGTCAGGAAGAAAAAAAAACAGAAATACAGAGGTTTGGAAAAGTCATATCATCACACAAATAAATCCTGATTTAAGTTACTGATTTTCATTCATTTGAATGGTTTTAGTGAGTATCAAATTTGTAATGTTGAAAGTAAAATGGTTTTTAATATATAAAGTCTTCCCATAAAGGTTCATCAGCCTTCATCACTAATAAAGATTAAAGGCAAGTTATACCCTCCTCAGACAAACTATTTGTAAGAAATTAATTATTATGGATGTTATTTAAAAAATCATTAATAGTACTATAAGCGGACAAATTTTATAGGTAAATGAGAAAAAAATTGCTCCTTCTGAGAATCAAAGGTCACTCAAAACTGCCTCCTCCTCCATCTGCAGGGAGAAAAGCATCAGGAGCAGTAGATCAGTGCTGCAAGTATCTCTCCTTCTTTCCTTCTCTCTCTCTCCTTCTCTCACTCTCAACCCCTTCTTCCCTTCCTCCCTTCCTTCCCTCTCTCCTTCCTTCCTTCCTTCCTTCCTTCCTTCCTTCCTTCCTTCCTTCCTTCCTTCCTTCCTTTCTTTCTCTTTCCCTCTATGTCTTACCCTCTATGGAAAAAAAAAAAAAGCTACTAGGAATGGTGGAGTTGTGCAGGCACTGAGTCCCAGAGATAAGCATGGTGATAAAAAACAAGCAAACTCTGCCTCCTTTCCCTTAAAAATAATCATACCCTGACCTTTCACTGTAAGTCCTTTGGTGCATTCATTTATAGTCTACTTGATTAAATAAATGCTCTTGGACACTATAGCTTAATTTTTCTTTATGTCTCTTTAACTTTGTAGGTTCTACTTCATCCTTTTCTTTTCTATGTGATTTTTCTATTGAAAATCCTGGGTCATTTGACCTGTAGATATTCTTAGAGTCTGAATTTTTTCGATTGCACCACATATGGTTTAGTTTTAGAAGTCCTTAAAATTGATTCTAGTAACCACCTCCTAGACCAATGAGTGTCCGAATTATAAGCAAATTAAACCAGTGATAGAAATGTAATTCTTGCAAAGATTTTAAAGTCTCTTATAAATCTCATTTGAAATTTAAATCTCATTATAAACTAAAATCCCTAGTTTATAAATCCAACACAAACAATTGTGCTAGTGGAGTCATATGAGATATCAAAGTCATATCATCAGTCACATACTCAACATATGAGCATTTAGGAATACATAACATAAATCTTCTTTAATACAGAACTAGATCTCTTTCATTTTTCAATCTTTGTCTTGGACTAGTAATGAGGATTTTTTTTCTATCTGAGACATTCAGTTTAACATACATCAAAATGTATCATGTGGAACTAGGAAAGAGCTTGTGACATCGAAAAACACCTGGTGATTTGACATATCTGTTGCCATTGCCCACAGCAGGGACAGCACAGGCAGAGGGGTGGGGCACTAATCACTTTGCTGCAGGTTAGAACAGGGGAGATGATGGATATATTAGCAAACAAAGATATATTATCTGAGGCAGGATACATATTTTGCAGAAAATAAATTGACAGCTTATAAAATATGTTGACCACCTTCTGTCATTTATCATGCTTAGAAGTCCTTGAGGGATGAATGTTACACAGAGAATATGTGTTAGTTCTTTTCTAGATGTGTTTGTGCATGTGAGTATATGGGCATGTGTGAGAGATAGAGAGAGAGACAGAGAGAGAGAGAGAGAGAGAGAAAGAGAGAGAGAGGTGGAGATTAAGAACAGAGCACTCAGCAGTTTTGACATCCAGGGTACTAGGGGTCCAAACTGGGATCACACTCAAGCAGAACCTACACTATACTGTTGAGTTACCTCCCCTGGCCCATCAATGCTCAGTTTTTAAGTACTCTTCACATCTAATTATCAGATACAGTTCTTAGAATATTTCTGTGGTACTGAGTAAACTATTACTCTCTATACATTATTATCACTATCATTATCATTATTATTATTATTATTATTATTATTATGCTTCCAGGATTATCGCTGGGGCTTGGTGCCAGCACAACAAATCCATTATTCCTGGCAGACATTTTTTCCATTTTTTGTTGGATAGGACAGAGAGAAATCGAGAGAGGAGGGGGAGACAGAGAGATAGAGAGAAAGACACCTGAAGACCTACTTCACCACTTGTGAAGTGACCCCCCCCCCCACAGGTGGGCAGCCAGGGCTTGAACCAGGATCTTTGTCCAGTTCCTTGCACTTTGCACTATGTGCTGTGTACTTAACCTGTTGAGGCACTGCCTGGGCTCCACACTCTCTATACTTTATGGACTGGAAGATGGGATTAGATGACTTGGTTAAGAAATATATTCAGGGTTAAGATATTAGGAACTGTTGGTGGTATTGAGGTGTACAGCTATTATTCAATACATCTGTAGTGCACAGAGTAGAAGTAGCACTATCACACCTCTGCTCCCACCTCAAACCCCAAGAATCACAACCAACATATGAAAATAATGTCCAAGAATCTTGGAGCAACTTATCCAGGCCCTTCCTAATCACAGTAATTTTGAACTATATTGACATAGAAATTATCAGGAATTTTAGAGCTAACAAATCTGTTTAAATTAGAACTTAAAGAAGTACAGATGAGAAACTCATCATGTATGAAAATCATTTAAGGTAACATCAAGTGGAAAAATAGACATTTACTATATAAATATCAAGTCTTTATACCAGCAATGAATCTCTTTCCATGATTCAAGGCCAAGGTTGTAGGAAGACAAGCAACTCATACCCAGTCGGTGTGTGTTTTACCCACTTTTAGACATAGTGGAAAGGTTATTTTATCATCCACTTATACAGTAGATCCTTAATCTGTCCTTATGTTAGAGTATACTCTACATGAGATATGGAGTATATAATGTAGGCAAAACTAACTTGCTACCCATGATTTGAGATCTAGCTGGGATACAGATAGTAGATAATTCAAGAAATGCACATAATTGAGCAAGTTGTGCTAATATAAAGGATGAGTTCAGATTAAATGAGAGTTTGCATAGGGGAATAGCATAGAGTTGAGAAGCAGGGTGGTATTCAGAAACACTGGAAACTTGGCATAAGATCTGAAGGTTGAGTAGCACTCAGTCAGAGGGAGGCACTTCTAGGGAGGAACTACAGCACAGATTTTTTTGAAGAGTAGAAATAAGGAGAGTTTGGCTCTCACAGGGGAGAAGGTGGTGTGTGTGTGTGTGTGTGTGTGTGTGTGTGTGTGTGTGTGTGTGTGTGTGTATGTGATGTCAAATGGTTTGCCAGAAAGACAAACCATAGTCAAATCACACAAGATCTTGTAAAATATATTCAGAGCATGAGGAAGCCCTTTTAAAAATATTTTATTATCTCTATTTATTGGATCGAGACAGCCAGAAAATGAGAGGGAGAGAGAGAGAGAGCAAGAGAGAGGGACCTGCAGACCTGCTTCACCACTCACAAAGCTCCCTCCCTACAGATGGGGACTACGGGCTCAAACCTGGGTCCTTGTGCATTATAACATGTGCACTCAACCAGGTGCACCAGCACCTGGACCCTAGGAAACATTTTAAGCATTATAATTGGACAAGTGACATGATCAAGTCTGTATTAAAAAATAATCTCTTGGGGCTGGACACATCTGGTAGAGCACACACATTAATACAAATAAACATGCTCAAAATTCCAACCCCTACCTGCAAGGGGAAGCTTCAGGGGTAGCAAAACAATGCTGTAGTCTCTCTCTTTCTCTCTCCCTCTCTACCCCTCTCACTCCTCTCAGTTTCTCTCTGTATCTATCAAATAGTGATAATAATGATAATCCCTCTAGCCGCACTGTGTAAAACATGCTCAAAAGTAGATGGAGAATATATTACAGTCAGGAATATGTTACAATAATCTCAGTGAGAAATAGAAGTTAATTTGTATTAGAGTAGGAATAGCTGAGGTGGAAGAAAATTCAAGATATTTGACAAAGGACTGTAAACAGCAGATGGAATATTCTGTAAAACAGAATGATGTCACAAAAGAATCATCAGACTATTTCTTTTGTCTTCAAAATTATATACATCCACAGATCAGTTTACAGAATTAGGCTAAAAAACTGAATAAGGGTCTTTCCACCTACACTTACAAAGTTGTGATAGTTGGTAGAAACAGAGAGACAAATCACAGTTTAAAGCTGAGGATGGAATATAATTTTGTGCTGATGATGGGTTCAAATACCAGAGCAATCTGTCAGGCAAGAATATTTAAGGTGGGAGTCAGTATACCAAAATATTTGCTCATCACTGTTTAAAACAGAGGGCTACACATCAATGCTTATGTATTTCTTTTCCTGAGGTTCTAACAACAATGGTGATGAGAACTCAATGTTAAGTTCTAGTTGGGAAGAGAACATCTTGAGGTAGTAAGGAGGACATTCTAGGAACTAGAATGGCATCTTGGAAAGAGATTGAAATCACATAGACTTTATTCTGATTCCAGTTCCAACATGTTACCACTGAAATATATAAAAAAACAGCATCATTTGCTCAGTTCTTCCTAATGAAAAATAATAGAGACCTAACATAATGGCTAACTCAGAGTGTTTAAAATTTTAAACAATTACTATAAGGAGGCACAAATAACACTGTTTTGGGTATTAATAATAATGTTCAATAACTCTGATAATACCTACTATTTACTGGGCTCTTACTAAATGTTTTCTGCTCAAACAATTACACAGATTATTTTATGTATTCTAAATATAAACACTATTAAATAATCTATTTTTTTACACTTTACAAATGAAAAAAGTGGAAGCTCAATGATGATAAGCAATACGCTCAAAATAAGTAGTAGAACCTGAACTCAGGCCTAGGTGTTTGACCCAAGATTACTTCCATTCTTGCTAAGCTTTAGCACCAATCACTTTTTTTTTAGACCAGAGCACTGCTCAGCTATGGCTGATGGTGCTGCTGGAGGTTGAACCTGGGACCTTTGGTGCCTCAGGCATGAAAGTCTTTTGCATAACCATTATGTTGTCTCCCTAGCCCAGCTCCAATCACTTTTATACTCTAGAGCAATAGAGAGGTGTTATAGAATGAGCACAGGCTTTCACACTAAAGACTAGTTTAAATGTTTAAACTACTCACAGTGACTTTGGGGAAGGTCATAATGCCTTTTACTTTTGTTTCCATCAACTCTAAAATAGGGGTCTGAACAAAAAACAAACTACCTGAAGTTGTTTTGTGGCTGAAAGATAGTTGCTATTCTCTAAACCAAAGCTGAAGAAGTGAATACATGAATCTCTATTAGATGAGCTTAAACCCTTCCCATATCATTGATTTTTAAAGTAATTGGAACATACACTACAGGTGTCTGCAGCCTAGAAAATAGAATTATCGGCAGTGAGAACAGAGTAGGAAGAGTCATGCCAAAGGGCTAGAGCCAGAATTTGTACACAGTCAGCTTGTCTCTTTTCCTGGCAAACCTGTAGAGAAACATTGAGATGAACTGAATCCAAGACATAACAAGCTTAAAAAAAAAGTGTTATCTACCTCTTTTCTCCACTATAGATTTTTAAAGCTACAGTGAGGATACCCATAGACACAATTTATAGAAATGATACTCAATTTTCCATGGAAAGATATTCAATTCTGAATTTTTTCCCTCAAGAAAACCAAATGGATTGCATTACTAGTATTGGCCATGGGTTTATCTTTTCCAGCAAAAACTTCAAAAGTGCATTTAAAGTAAAAAGGGAATGCAAAGCTCAATTTTACCTTCATGGGAGACCAACTGCTGACCAAATATGTGGTATTTAAGGCATTCATGAGATTGTCTGAATCATGGTTTCTTCTAATTTACTTAATCTGCCCCTGACTAACAGGCCAAATGATATTTGTATAAAGATCTCTTTGATGAAGACATTCAATATTTTCATCTGTGAGATTAAAAAAAAAGTATTTCCAATGCCTGATAGCATTTTGCAAGTACAGGTTATTTAAACACACACACACACACACACACACACACACACACACACACACACACACACATATACATATATATATACTTATGTATTATACACATACATACATGTCATTAAACTTTTACTCCTCCCTCTCCTCCTCCTGGGGCTTCACTGCTCTAGAACACCATTTTTTTGTATAGAAAGTCACTGTTTGTGGGGAGTAAGGCCAAGATTATTCCCCACATGGTTAAAGATTTGTCACACATCAGAAGAGAAAACACAAGTAGAACCTGAACTGGAGTTGGCTTATTGCACCAAAGTCTTTAACCACTGGGTGAGGGGGAGAATACAGGTCCTGGATAAAGATGACAGAGGACCTAAGTAGGGGTTGTACTGTTAGGTGGAAAACTGAAAAATGTTATGCATGTACAAATTATTGTATTCACTGTCTAAAACATTAATCCCCCAATAAAGGAAAAAAATTAAAATAAAATATTTGTCACACATAGATCCAAAGCATAATTTTCAGGAATTTTAAACTTTATTCAGGAAAATTGAGACATCCACATGTTGGAGTACACATGGGCTGAGAGAGAGAGAAAAAGAGAGAGAAAGAGAAAGAGAGACAGAGAGAGAAAGAGAGAAGAAGGAGATGGAGGAGGACGAGGAGGAGGAGCAGAAGCATGGAGAGTGATATTTACTCACATATTGGCAGGCCCACCTCAGCAGAGAGAGCAGCATGTTGCCCAGAACACTAGCTTTTCTAAGTTTCCAAGACCTTGGAATACTCATAGTTCTCTATCATATGATGGTTTAGACCGGAAACAGACATTTCCTCAATAAAGTGATATTGAAGTTGAAAAAGAAGAAGAAGAAGGAGGAGGAGGAGGAAAGAGAAAAAGAAAGTGAGAGAGAGAAGAGAAGAGAAGAGAGAGAAGAGAAGAGAAGAGAAGAGGAAACTAATTGTTCGAGGTGGATTTGGTACTACCCCTTTATTTGATTGCTATAGTGTTTCCCTCCAAAGCCATTACTTTGCCTTTGCACCAGGGGAGGAAAAAGACTGAATCAGTTTTCAAACTATGAGGGCAAGGCAGTAATACCACCAAATAAGAAAGAAATCTACTATTGATTTATATGCATATATATATCATATATATTTATAGACAGAAGCTATTGAATAAGACAGTAGACACCACTGAATAAGAAAGAAATCTATCACTGATTTATATGTATATATTTGAAACATTAGCAAATAACAATACATATAAGTTGCACAATAAAATTTATGCTTATGTGATAGACATTAGCATCCCATTTTACAGAGAAGGAAACTAAAGCTATGGATGGGGTGAGAGAATAACTCTGGGTCACAAAACAATATGATAAAGAAATTCAAAGCCAGGACTATGATATTTAAGGGCAGCCTGCTCCATGGAACTGCAGTGAGAAAGATAAACATTTCATATGCTCTTATTCTCTGGAGGATGTATTTTATCCCTTACTTGAGACTGTGTCAAAACTATTCTAACCAGAATGCTCCTGAGGGAGTGAGTATATGTCACTAACCACCGCTTCCACCCAGACAAAGTTCTATATCTTCCCTCTAGCCATTTCTGTCTTACAGGCTTCACAGACCTTGGTGCACACCAGGGAACTTGGCTTTGTTTAGCCCTGAAGGAGGAGGGGATAATGAGGGAAGAGGTGAGATTCACCTAGTGCAGCAAAAATCAATGTTATTGACTACTGGACTAACAGAAAAAGAAAATGGCCTTGCTGATTGCAGTGGACTGAATACAAGCAGAGGAAGGAGTGGGCAGCAGAGACAGTTAACAAGAATGGGTAGACAGCCTTGACTGAGGGATGATTACAGACCATAGTTCTGTCTTATGGTCCCCTATATGCCCCCAGCCTCAGGACATACTATCATTTTGCAAAGGTATTTTCTAAACACCCCTTGGCCCCGTTTTTAAATTTTTCTCTCTGACCTGTTTCAGAGCTAATAAGAATGAGTGCTATGAACTATACTGGTGAAGACTTATATATATATTTTTTTCCTTCCAGGGTTATCACTGGTGCTCCATGCCTGCACTACAAATCTACTGCTACTGGTGGCCATTTTTTCCAATTTTTTTTTATAGTACAGAGAGAAAATGAGATGAGGGGAAGATAGAAAGGATAAGAGAAAGATAGACAGCTACAGACCTGCTTCACCACTTGTGAAGTGACCCGCCACAGGCGCGAACCTGGATCCTTCTGTGGGTCCTTGCACTTAATCGGGTGCACTACTACCTGCCCCCAAGACTTATATCTTCTTTAATATATTTTGAATTTTTCTCATCTGATATTTGCATTACCTTTTTTTTTTTTAAAGAAAATAAGATGCTTTTCTAAAAATTAAATCATGGCATTTCCTTTAGAATTATTTCACTTGAAATTAAATTTAATCTAATCTAATAATTTGCTTCCTACTATACCCAGACATAGGCAGGCATCATTTCTTAATAATGAGACTGTTCCTTGTACAGAATATAGTGTTTAACACAGAAGGGAGGTTTAATGTTTGCTTTATAAAATGGGCTGAAGAAAATACTCAATTCATGTTTTAGGAAAAGAAAATGAACATGAGGGGAGAATAAAGAAGGTTGAAAGGTTTTGGGGGACCCAGTACACAATGGCAGGGGAGAACTAAAATCTGTGAAAGACACCTATGATAGGGAGATAAAAAACTGTGTTTGTGTGATAACAACTGTCTTAAAAATCATTATCTCCTTAATGGATAAAAGGACAAAACTTGAAATGTAAAAATAAAAGAAAATACATATGAATTAAGTTTTCCAATACAGGAGATAATGCTGCATTGTTAGCAATACAAAGTGCTATACTAGTAATACAAAGTATAACAAGTGTTACACTAATAATATAAAGTAACATAAGGGCATGCAAGAATAGGAATCAGAGAAGTTCCCCTTACGACAAAATATTAACTGGCAGCGTCATGACGACTAGACAGTTATTATGTAGTAGAGAGAAAAGACAAACATTTTTGTAAACTTAATTAACAACTTGAGTATCAGCATTTAGAAGGAAAAATAAAGATGAATTTTGAATGTTCTAGAATTTACAAATCATTTTCTTTTTTTCATATTTGCTTTGTGATTTAGTTATTTATTTATTTTGGATAGTGACAGGGGGATATTGAGAGGAGAGGGTGAGGAAGAGAAAGATATCTGTAGCACTGTTCCATGGCTCCAGAATCTTCTCTGTAGGTGGGGACTGGGTGCTTGAACCCAGGCCCTTTTGCACTGTAATGTGTGCACTCTTAAGTTCACTCTTCTGCCCAGGCCCCCAAACCATTTTCAAACGTATGATTCTGTCTATGCTTTGTGAACTCTACAAGGTGTATATCTGTGTTAGTGCTATTTTTAAGGCATCTTTTGGGTACAGAAAAGACTATTTAGAGCTTTTCAATTTAAAAATTAATGTTTGCTTAACTTTTAAACCAAAAAATTAAAAAAAAGGTGAAAGCACAGAATTTGGGCAATAGAAGAAAATAAAAATCAATATTTCCTTTTTAGTAAATTGAAAAAGTATATATATTTACTTAGCTTTTAAAATTCACACTATAATTGCATTGTTTTATTTATAAATCTAGCAAGACTTTGTTTTATAATCACCATTATGGGAGTTTTTATGGCTTAATTAAATTTCCCTTAAATAGTTTAATCTGCATTTATAATTTTTATTGTAAGTTAATGTTTACAATGCAGTTGTTGACACATGGGTTCAATTTCTCATCTCCCTGTGCAACATGATTCCAAGATTCTTTTCATTTCCTCCTTCTCCTTCCTTCCTCAGAGTTCTTTGCTTTGGTGCAATAGACTACACCCAGTTCCTGTTGCATTTATGCATTTTACCTTTTTTTTTTTTTTTGCCACCAGGGTTATTGTTGGGGCTTGGTGCCAGCACCACAAATCTACTGCTCCTGGTGGCCATTGTTTCTGTTTTTTATTAGCTAGAACAGAGAGAAATTGAGAGAGGACAGGAAGATGGAAAAGGAGAGAAAGAAAGACATGTGCAGACCTGCTTCATTGTTCATGTTATGGAGATAACTAGGAAGTATATAACTGTAGATAGTGAGGATGATTTTCTTCACCTCCTGAACTGTAAGAATAAACACTGTTTTTCAGTCTCAACTTCATGAATGCCAACTTTTAAGAAAGGAGTAGGTCATACACCATGTCTCCTGAGTTTAAAATATACTACAAAGGAATTACTAGCTACTCAAGCAGGTCCAGAATCACAATATTTAAAGGTAGCCTTCTGCACTGCTTCACTTGACACTTATAATATTTTAATATCATCAAAATAGATCCTGCAAATCCCTGAGTCTTTGTCTGTTTTATTACTATCAACTCAATTAGGACATTTAGAAGTGTTTACTGGAGAAACTGGCTCACTAATCTGGAAGTGTTACAGAATAATTTTTTTAAATGGTCATGATGATTCTCTTTAGTATTTACTTATCTTATTTTATTTTAATGAGGGAGAGAAATACAGAAGGAAATATGAAGGGACTAGAGTATTGCTCAGTCCTGACTTCAGGTAGTTCTGGGTATTGGACTTGGGACCTCAGATCCTCAAGCATAAAAGTCTTTTGCATAACCATGATGGTGTCTCCCCAGTCTGAGATGGATTTCAAATGTTTTTTTTTTTTTTTTCTGCCAAACACTCCTTTTCCACATCTCCCCTCTGACATGAACATTGTATGAATGGATAACTGAAATGGGTTGCAACCTCACAGACAAGGTATGTGTAGAATGTGGAGGAGTAACAACAGAGAAGTAGTAGATCACACACTGCAGATAAAGAATTCTGATGGAAATGAGGAACACAGAGAGCTCTTGAGGAGAAAAATGAATAGCCATCTCTTATCAATGCAGCCATGTAGGGGATATATTTAAATGAGAAACTGACAGAACAGTGAGATCAGTCAGGCTATTCCTGTGCTACTCCTTAAGAGATCACAAGAGCCTTCACTGAGAAATGAAGTAGTAAGTAGAAAGAAACCAGAAATCAAATAAATCATTCAGAGGTATAATCCAATAGATCTGTGGATTGATTAGATTTCTAAGCAGGCTAGAAAGTGAAAAAACATTCCAAAGTGCCTAGGACTAATAAGTTCTCTGGCTTCTGTTTAATAGAAATATAAATATCAAAGCACATTATTTGGAGGAGTGGATGTACAGATGAGTAGAGGAATAGCTAAATTATTTTTTACATTATATTAAAAATATTTATTTAGTTTTTTTTTTTAATTATTTATAAAGTGGAAATATTGATAAGACCATAGAATAAGAGGACTACAATTCCACACAATTCCAACCTCCAGAACTCTGTATCCCATACCCTCCCTGAAAGCTTTTCTATTCTTTATCCCTCTGGGAGTATGGACCCAGGTTGATTATGGGGTGCAGAAGGTGGAAGGTGTGGCTTCTGTAATTGCTTCCCCACTGAACATTTGCATTGGCAGGTCAATTCACAATCCCAGCCTGTCTCCCTCTTTCCCTAGTTGAGTGGGGGCTCTGGGGAGGCAGGGCTCTAGGACACATTGGTGGGGTCGTCTGCCCAGGGAAGTCAAGTTGGCATCATGGTAGCATCTGGAACCTGGTGGCTGAAAAAGAGTTAAGATATAAAGCAGAACAAATTGTTGAGTAATCAGAAACTAAAGGCAAGAATATTGCAGATGAAGATGTGGGGTCTCCATTTTGGAAGAAGTTAGTAGGTCTATTTTAGGTATATTCCAAAGGGCCCATGACTTTACTAGTTTTTTCCTGAGTCTAACAGCTAACATGTAGGTGGACCCAAGGTATTGTCTGGGGAGATGGTGTCATAGTTGGAAATAGGACTAAAAAGCTGGATCAGGGAAGAGAGTAGCTCCCAAATATGGGAAAAGTATATAAATATTGTTAACTGTAAACCCTACTGGTTTGATCTGGGGCCCATATTCAGCACATGAGCCTATGTAACCTCTGCCTCCCTGTAGGTCTGAACTCGCATTCTGTGGTCATGGCTAGGAACATTCCAGGCTGCACTCATTTCAGGACCCATCTTCCTCCAGTGGTAGAGTATGTTGCCCAGCCTCCTTTAGGAGAATGGAACATTTCCTACCATTGTTGATCCACATTGAGGGCAAGGTCCTATAGGAGCCCACAAAGGGGTCCACTATGTTTTTCCTGTTGCAGGTGACAGTGGAAAGATGGATTAAAATCGTAAAAAAGCTGTGATGTACAGACTTGTATTACCAAGGCCCCAAGACCTCACATTCCATCTCTAGTACTACCATACACCAGAGCTGAACAATGCTCTACTCTCTCATTCATTCTCTAGCAGACTCATTTTCTCATAATAAATAAATATTTTTAAAGAACTTGAGAAACAGGCACTATGGCCTTCTCTGTCTTCAATTCCCCTATCAATTTCTTTCTGTTTAAAAAGAGAAACATAGCCACCTTGGGTGGTAGATTCATTATGCAGGCACTGATCCCAACAATAACCCTGTTGACAAATAAACAAAAGAAAAGAACTTAAATTGTGGCGCACTGGGTTAAGTGCACATGGCACAAAGTACAAGGACCGGCACAAGGATCTTGGTTCGAGCCCCTGGCTCTCCACCTACAGGGGAGTCGCTTCACAGGCCGTGAAGCAGGTCTGCAGGTGTCTGTCTTTCTCTCCCCATCTCTGTCTTCCTCTCCTCTCTCCATTTCTCTCTGTCGTATCCAACAAGGACGACATCAAGAACAACAATAATAACTAAAATAAAACAAAGTCAACAAAAGGAAAAATAAATAAATAGTGAAAAAAAAAAAGAAATTGAATTGCAGGAACACTAACTGACCCAATAATCCCTTAGTTTACTTTTGCTAGAGTATGAAAG